>NC_071466.1:22188702-22509952 GCF_028500815.1 Rissa tridactyla
ATGAAATTACTAAAGGAGAAGATCCACAGGCAGAGGTACAGCGTGGACCTCTCCGAGCTGCCTTGGATCAGGTCTTCACTGCACTGGCTTTGGGAGGGTGTTATGGTTAGAGGCCAATACCTGTTGTTTATCCCAAGGCAAAACCACCCAATTCTGACAGCAAAGAAAAAATCTTTAGGGATGTTCTGTGTTTCAAAAATGAGACAATAATGAACTAGGCATTCTTTAGCTGGAACCATGATGGGGAGCACCGGGCCAGGGTCTCCTCTGCTGGATAATTTTTTCGTCTCTTGTCTGTTGAATGCTACTTCTCTGACCGCGTAACATCATCATGCTCTTTGATTATAAGTGATGATGCTAGGAACACTAGATGGAAAGAACGAAAGATGTGTCAGTGCTGTAAACTTCAGGAACAAAAAAAGAGTTTCCTGGTTTTAATCCCAGGGTTTTTTCTTTAATTATGGGGAAAAAATAAAATATATTTAGTAATTGACTACTTAGTAATCAGAGCTAAATTGTACTTAATCCTTTACAGATGAGGAATGTTTTGTGTATTATTTAGCCAGCATGTAAGAAGTACTGTTTGATAAACCTGTGAAATGAATACATGTAAATTGATTACTTTTGCTTGATGACACCCCCTCCTCCTGTCATAGCTGCAGCTGTGCACTATAATGTGCATGAGTGTATTTTGTTTGTTGACATAATTTTTAAGTAAAAAGGGAGATGAGACAGATAAACATAGAAAACATCTATTACTGACATAGAAACAAAGAGGAAAATTAAAGCTACAGGGTTCAGAAATTCTGTGTCACCAGATGCCTCACATGATAATGCAAGTACAAAAGAAACATCTTCATAAGTACATTTTTTGGAAAATAGAGAGAGTTGTCACAACATAACATTGATGGCCAAGAGTAGCTTTAGGTATAAAGCCTAAAGGCCAGTCTCTTTGGTAATGCATATCGTCACATGAAAGTTCATAATCACAGGCAAGGCTGACCATTTAAATCATTTAAATGATGAGCACGTTTTTTAAAATACTGGTGTTTTAAAATACAAGTTTTCCTCTTGACCACTCTAATCAAACCAGAGTCTGAGATGACTACCACTTTTGACTGGAATTTTAACCTCGTTTTCCTGGATTTCATTAGATTAAAGATTTGTACCAAACAAATCCAACTTCTCAGTCATCTTTTTATTCAGAAGGGATGGAAAAGGGGAAAAAAAAACCAGCAGGAAATTTCTTTTCTGTTTACAACATTGTGGTGAAGACTGGAAGCAGGACGTTTTTCTTCCTGAAAATTTCTGGTTCCTTTCCAGACCTTCACATCTCTAATTAGACTCTTTTTGCCTTCTGACTATTTATCAGTTCAGAAGGGGGAAAAAAGAAAATTAAGTCCAGTCCCTCAGTACGAAACTGTTGTGCAGGTGTGTCTCAAAGCGCACGTTCTCCTGTGGCACATTTATTAGGGGACAGCAGGCATACATGTGGTACCGATACTATATACGAAGTCTGGGATCAAGCCCCATCCTTGTTGTATGCTGCTCAGGAAGCTGCTCTTCTTCAGCTTTTCTGTTCAGTTTAATTTACTGGCCAACATTTCTGATTTATGCATTCTTGGCAAATCCCAAGACCTCATCTAGCCAGAAATGACACCCAAAGAGTCACTTCCTTTTCAATACAATTACTTTAATGACAATGTGTGGTATCACAAAGGTTGCCCATGTAATATCACTGTTTATTAACCATTACAGCTCCCCAACCACTTGTACTGCTATGACAAGCAGTACTTTTTCCCACCTGCAAGGGCCTTTTACAGGTGCTCTTGCAGAACAATTAAGACTGCACTTTCTTTGAATAATGGGGCAGATGTCTGTCTCCCTTATCTTTTTGACCTCAGGTTGTCCTTATCAATGAGACCTTCCCTTTTTTATTTTCAGTTAACTGGTATTCATGAAATATCCCAAGAGAAACATACTGGGTGCTTTTCTGCCGAGGTAACTTGGCAAGCTCAGTGATGCTCCCTGCTTGTGGAAATGGAAGAAGGAACAGGAGAGAGCAAAAAAACCCACCCCAACCCCAAATGATATGGGGGAAGGCACATCTCCAACAAAGGGATGAAAATGGTTCCTTGCACTGCCAGTACCTGACCAGCCTGGCTCACGCCAATCCATATGATTTACACTTTATACCTCTAAATGGACAGAGGCAGCTGTTGTAGTACATAGCCATGCTCCTCCAGGACGCCATTGGAAAGTGTACGTCTCCTGCCTGCTACGTAGGGTAGACAAATCATCGTCAGACATGCATCAAAGCCTGTCAGCTAATTTCTTAAGCTGACAGCTCTGGATATCCAGGATCAGCTTGATTTGAAAGGCAGAGCTTTCTCCATCCTTAGGCAGACCAGTAATTTCTGCAATGCTATTGCTAATTTGGGAGCTGACAGTTTCCATCTCCCCACCCCTTTGGTTTATTACAAATATTTCAAAAGACCAGCTGTAGTCTGCCGTGTCCTTCTTTGCTCTGGGCAAAGGGGGACAAGAAAGGCTGTCAGCAGTGATGCACAGTTTCTGCTGTGATGTTTCTCCTGGAGCGGGCAGCTGCAGCGAGAGTCCCCAGCTCTGGTGGCACCTAGCCCATGCTCTGGATGGATTCATGGAGGCTTCCAGCTGATTTAATTAGTTTGTTGTTCCCTGGTTTGATGTAATAAGTTCATTGTTCCCCAGTTCAACTTAATTGAGTCATTGTTACCCGATTTAACTGACTGATTGCTGCCTGACTTGATTTAATTAATTGCCGCCTGACTTGCTGAATAAGCAAGCTCCTGCTGCCGACTGCCAGCATGGTTCATGGTTCCTAATCCATGCTATCTGTCTCTGTCCCTTCCCCTGTACCAACCTGCTCTCCGGTCCTCTGTTCTTTTTCTGCTTCTCCGTTCTGTTACAAGGAGCTTTTTCTCACTCACCCTCTAATTTTCCTCTTCCTTCTCCTCTGTTTTTCCCTGTCTTTAGCCCTGGGCCTGCCTCCAACTTTCCTGCCAGAGCTGTCACCACTGTGTCCCACGGTAACCCACCATGCTGCGATTCCTCTAAAGCTGCTCCTGAGCTCCCCGAAAGGCTTTGCATTTCACTTGCTTCATGTGTCCCAGATTGCCCTTCCTGTAGTGGGATTTTTTTCATCCTGTTCTGCCTGAAAATCCTATGCAGGCAGCAGCACTTACCTGGTGCTCTCCCTTTTTCTTCACTTCCACTACTTGCCTGTTCCCAGTTTTCTCTTCCTTTAAGGTATCATGCAGAAGCCCCTCCCCTTGTTGGATGTTACCTAGCATCATCTAGGCTCTTGGCTCTTCCTTCTTCCTTCCTTCCCTGCTCCGGATCCATTCAATTCCTTTGAGATTTCTATGTCCAAGGATTCTCTAATTGCGCCTTAGCTCATACTCTAGCCTTTTGTTTTCACCTAAAATGATCTGGTGATGGTTCAGGTTTCTTGCTGGCCCCCTACTCGCTGATTCTCACTTCATTCCCCAGTCCCCCCAGATCTCTTTGGCTTATCCCTCTGCATGTCCCTTTGTCTCCATTCAGCAGAAAAATGAAATCTAGGTATATCTTGCCTTCTTTTCTCTGCTGTTCTGCTCCACTAGCCATCTGATGTCAATACTAGGAGTGGACACAGACTTCTGCAAGCAGAGAATTACTGATTTTCAAAGTAGGTGTGTCAGTTTGTAAGTTTGCATTTATGTCAATGAGCAGCATAAGCCCAGGCTTTCCCTTGGCTACTTCAGTTCGGTGCAATAGGTGAAGTCAGCTCTACCTGTGCTGTCAGTCCAGTATGCGCAACATCTTCTGTGAGCATATATCCCTGCTGGCTTTGCATTGACCTGGCCCTGATGGCCACGTCATTCTTTCTGGCCCATCCTTGTTCTCTGTATTTACACATTTTTTCTTCTTCTTGTGTCGTCAAGGCCTTGAAAGAAAGTCCAGAAAGGATTGCGTGTCTCTCCAGAGTAATCCCCATCACTCAGTGTCCAAGTGACAGCTGGCTTCTGTATTCCTGGGAACTTCAGGAAGCTTCAGGGTGTGTTGCCCCTCCTTCCTCTTGTTCTCTCTTTTCACTAATGTTCATTAGTGTCAAAGTTTTCTTGAAGAGAGGATCTCATTGTCTACAAAGACACCTCTCTCTTCCCCTCCAGCCTTTAAGGGACCCTTACTCATCCCACACTGCATGGCTGATGCACTTCAATTTCACTTGCAGTGAATTATCCTGTTTCTGCATTGCTTTTCATGCATGTAAAAGCCATTGTATTCCTAGGGCATTTTGGTCAGTCCCCCTCTGGTTTTCAGATGCCAGGCTCTATTGATTTCAAATACCTAAGAACCTTGGAAGATGCTTCAGGAGATCTGGATCTTTGGGTTTTTTAAAATCAGACACACAAGTTTTCGCCAAAAACTCTTTCCTTCAGCTCCAAATTCATTTGAGTTTGTTTCTTTTTCTTACAGGCTCCTGAACCTGAGTGCAGTTCCCTAAGGGAGACCCAGCATGGTAGGCAGGGCAGGATACAAAGCTTCTGTATACCCTAGTTAATGCGACACACTCGTATTCCCACTGCTCTAACATCTGTTTTCTCCCCTATATAAGCAACCCCCTTTGAATTCATCTTTGCAGGTCCTCCTGCTGTTGGCTTCAGCTCATTTTCTTGATTACAAAGGCCATCTGACTTTACAGATGATACAGATACTGGCAATCCCTCTCGCATTACTAGTATATGAAGGTATGACACTCAGCCCTGTTCTCATGAAAGCTGGTGCCAAAACTCTCATAAAATGTTATGAGAACAAGGACTGGGCCACAGATGCTTCATTCCATTCTCCATGATGGTAATTAAAATAACATTAAAACTAGCTCTAGAATTAGCGGGTGTCAGACTCTTCTTGACATCTTCTATCTTCTGCATTTGGAAAGGCATCTTCCTGATAGTGGTTCCATTCACTGAGCTGATACATGCAAAATATGGATGCTCGAGGTTTTTCATAGTGTCAAGCACGCGTTAAGAAAGAGAGAAATGGGGACAGCAGCCCTTCAATGTACAACCAGCCTTTCCATTTGTAGTTGCAAAGCACCCCAGTGGCAAGAACAATAGCTGCATAGATGGCTAACATAAAGAAAGAATTTATGGCCTTTTACCTTTATTTGGTGTGAATTATTTTGTCCTTTTCTAAAATGTTAATGACAGCCTAAAGTTGTTCCCTTTTTCAGCCTGACCCTGCACTTCAGAGACTTCTGCAGTTTGGGAAAACACTGATATCAAGCACTCTACACTTCCTTCAGAAATTGGAAATGAAGCTAAATCTGTGCAAGTCACTTCACTGCAGGCTTATCAGAGGTTTTCATTGGTATCATTGCATTGATGTAATTATCGTGGTGTCAATATGCTCTAATAAAGAGAAGGACAGAGATAAAAACCCCAAAAGTTTTACAAGATTATTTATGCAAATAGTTTTATCTCAAACTGAGAAACAAACAAAAAATTGGTTGTAACCATTTTGATGCACTTGCATGCGGGGAGGAGTTGTTGCCTGCTGGATAGGGACATGGTTCTTCCCTTTCACATGGGTGGTGTGTAGCTTGGAGAGGTCACCCTGTCACCTGGAATAGCAGTGCCACCTTCCCCAGTGTGCAGGCACAGTACCTGGAGCATGGACCAGTGCATGGGGTGCTGGATCCCTGCGTGGTGCTTTGTGGGATGCTCATCCTGATGCAGTCATGAAAGGCAGTACTGGTCATGCACTGGGAGGTAGCTGCGGTCTTTTTTCCCCACATAAGGAAGCCTGAAGACTTTTCTCTCCTCCTCTGTCTTCATCCTGTGGTTTTCCTTCCTCTCCATTTCAGATGACAAGACTGTGGTGAAGGACAAGATGTTTCTCTGCATTGCCCTGATGGGAGTTGGGATCTCTGGGTGGGTGTGTGGCTTCAGCCCGTGTCTCCAGAGCTGTGGGAGCTCCCCTCATGCTAGGCAGTGACAGCAGCAGCAGTTTTCACCAACAACTTCCGTTTCCACCACAGCATCCTCCTGTCTTTCCCTAGTAATGTCTATGCCAAATGATTTTTATAAACACAGCACACCTACTAACGTGCCAACCCTTAGTTAACATTAGTACAGCGATCTGAAAAGGCCAAATCCTACACACATTACCTTCGATATACAAGCTAACAAAAAGCCTGGTTCCTCCCATGCATACTAACGATACCATCTGTGAATGTCACCACAGTATGTTCAAGAGTTGGAAATTTTTCAGTTAAATCATGCTTGTGATTATCTTCTCTGACTCCGGGCAGGGGTGGTTGAATACCCCTAATTTGGAAAGTATTAGACTCTTCTGAAAGAAGGCCAACTTCTGAGGAGCAAGAGGGGCATCGCTGGGGGCATCTCATGGAGGCAACATTTCAGGGCTTAGGTCAGGGGGTTCTGTGGAGGTTGTAGAAAATGAAATAAGTTTGATCTCACATTCCTTACACACACACACACTCTGCTTGATAGCAAAAGCCAAGAAGCAACAGCAGTCAACATCTGGAAGACCTGAGTGAACGCTGCTGGATATAGATAGCAGAGTTTAGGCAAAGGGGTTTAACAATTTGTATGTGCTCCATTTGACAGCCGGTCAGACATATGAATTTGGGAAAGAATATATAAATAGAGAGCTATATAAATACACAAATTGCCCATTTTCCTTACTGTCTCAGTCAGTCTGAGTAAATACGTATAACCCTCCAATTCAGCTACTTCACTTTCACAGAATCCAAGCATACCACAAAAACTTGGTCTTCCTCTGAAGATTAGCCTTTTTTCATAGTCCAACATTATTTGCTATTAAATGTTTACAGTGTTTTATGCAGCAGTGCAAATAACCATTCCATATTCTGCAGGACAGAGGTTCTATAAATTAACCCTTAAATGTGAGCTGAGAAGGGCCTGCAGAATTTAGCCTTAGAGACACAATGTGTGCAGGAGCTTATGAAGTGCAAAGAGTGAGCCACAATGAATTAGCAGCAAAGTTCTCGAATGATTTAGCTCCTTCAAATGCTTTGCTCTCTTTTTCCATAGCTTTGTATAGAAACTGCATAATTACAGTGTCACTGCTTTCATATATGTTTTATACTGTTATATATGTTTCAGCCATGAGAGATCATGCTTTGTGTTGGCAAAAAGGATGATTATGGTTAGAGTATATTCTTGAGCCGTTGACTTTGCCCCATCAGTTGGTAACTGCAGCTGCATATTCACTTCCAGATGTATAATTAGTCATAAGAAAATAGTTTCAAATATAAGCTATTACATCAACATTTTCACTTTGTAAATGGTCGTATCTAAGAAATGTCATTATTTAGCTTCCTATTGAAAGTGTCACAACTAAAGTCAATCTTCAGAGCTCCAGACGAGCATTTTCCCTGATGCCCCTAGGGCTCTGAGGGTCTGACATGGATGTTTACTTATGTCTACAAAATCATTCAAAGGAACCATTTGGATAAGCAGGTATTTACCTACTTACATGTTTGCAGAATCAAGCCCTAAATCACTAAATGTCATCAGTCTCAAGCCATGTGATAGAAATGCATAAAGTCACTGCTGTCTTCATATGCCAAATATTCCTTAACATCTTTGGCTAGAGTAAAAACATGTCTCCCTACGGGTGCAGAACGGAAACCTCAGCAGTAATTCAAATTTTTCCTCATGACTTAAAGGAAACTTTCCCCATTAATCTGTTGCCCGTTCCCAGACTTCCAGGATGAAAAATCAGCAGGATCTCTTGGAGCTTCCCAGCTCTCCCCGGACAGCTGGGCCAGGCCTCCTATGTTGTCTCTGAAGGAGAGCTGGGCTTCCAAAACGTGGCAAGGGCTTTTGCCTTACTAGCTATTAAAAAAAATAAATAATTCACGTTACATTCCTCCCTTACCTCCCTTGCACCTTACCAACGGAATGAGAGAGCAGGTAAGAGCCTTTCAACTAAGTGTTCTGTTCAACAGTAACAAAGTCCCTGTGACTGAGGCTCCAGGGGGGTCTCATGGCTGTTATCCTCCCCTGTCCTCTTTCTCTCCTCCCACACATCTTGCTGCTTCTTGCTTGGGACGTGTCACTGCTCTTTATACATTTTAGGCCAAGACCAAGAGTTTTTGCCTGTTCTCACAAGTATTTCGATTATCTAAGCAGCTCAACAAGCAGTGGCAAAATAATAATGGGTTTCCATGAGTTACTCCAAATGGATTGTGACTTTGAATTAATGATTTGCAATAATCAGGTGCAAGATTTTGCTATGTCAGCTACTGGATTTGAACAGGAGCCCTACCCAGCACATCCTTACAAAAGCATCTCAAAAGCGAAATGCTTTAAGAAAACACTCCTTACACAAGCTGAGTAAACTGGACTCTGCAACGTAGGTATGGGCTGAGCAGAAAGCTAGCAGCATTTTCCAGCTCAAGCAGTGTTGTCCCCAGCCCCAACACTTGCCTAACTTTAGAAAGACTTAAGGTACGCAGATGCAGTGACTAATGAAGGTCTTGAGAGATCTCCCCTCTTCCTCTTGGGAGAGAATGACTAAGTTGCGCTGCCAGGCCCTGCAGGAAGAGAAAGGAGGAAGGAATCTTCCCGGCTGTCATGTCTCTGCAATGATCCTCAGTCCCCATCAATCAAAGCCACTGAGATAATCTCTCCTCCAGTGCCAGGTTCCCCAGGTGGATGGGCCAGGGTAGTCGAACCAGTCTTGACAAAATAGTCCCAGTTAAAATCATAGCCTCTCTTTAACTTGGTCAGGTACAACTCATACTTCATAGCCTGTATGAGATCCTGGCTGAAGAGGTAAGAAATGACCTCCTCGCCCTGTAGGAGGTTATTACAGAAATCCCATGGGGTGTCCTTCATCCCCTGAAGCATGTGGGCCGCTGGCAGAAAGAGGGTGCTGACATCAGCCAGCGACTATTAGCATCTTTCTGGCCTGTCCGCTGAGCGCATTAATATTATCCAAGAGTTTTAATTCAGCCAACACTATTGATTTTCAGTGGCCAGTGAGTACCTCTCATCTAACACCTGCTCAGTAGAAAGGGATTACACCTGGGGACAGCCCACCCCATCAAAAACCACCCTGGGCCACAGGCGCTACTAACTAACCATGGGATAACACACCAACATGCTCCCCTGCCCCAGTGCCAAGCCAGCCCTCTCCTCTCCTCTCCTCTCCTCTCCTCTCCTCTCCTCTCCTCTCCTCTCCTCTCCTCTCCTCTCCTCTCCTCTCCTCGGCCAAGCAGATGCTGGCTGAGTGCACAGAGGTTGGGCAATGCAGGATGGTCACACCCTCTGCTTTTCCTGGTTTGGCATGGTGATGATATTTTCTGGAGCAGCAGGAAGGCCTGTGGAGCACCCATGGCCTTTGAGGGATGCAATCTCTGATTTTTTTTTGCTGTTTTGGGTGCATGTCTGTGTGGTAATCTGCAGTGTGGGGATTGCAGAGCTGACTCAGGTTGTGGTGAGACAACTTGTCTCATGACACTTAAAGGTCCCCATTGAGTCTGTGCTAGACATGTTTAGGTTACAGGAGAACCTCTTTCTTCGTCATCCAGCAAACCGGTTTGCCTCCCAAGGACGGACTCTTCCCATTTATCCCAACCTTCAGCCCAGCAATGAATGGACTCTGGCTTACTTTGTCCTGCCAGTCATCCCCTTTGTAGTATGCCCTGGCTAACATCTCTGCAATTCTGGCACTCAGCAGTTTCTGTGGTTGGAGACAACAGGGCATGGCCATGATCTCCTGACGTTGCAAACCCCCAGCCTCCCAGGTGTCCTCCCAGCACAGGGTCTTCCTGTCTTGTGAGATGGCCTTTTAGAAACTGGCTTCTGCTTTTCCTTCCTTCACCCCATGCAGCAAAACTATTTTCCTTCCACGACGTTTGGGATCTCCCGTGGCTGCAGGAGAGGAAAGATTTGCCTCTTAGCCATGAAACCAGATTTGCTTTGGTTGTAGATTTTTCTCCACCCAGTGAAAACAGAGCCAGGAAATTTGCTTTGGACTACTGAGTTCAGCTTCTCCATACAAGATTTTCAGCCACTCATCTCAGCCGGGACTGGAGAGATGTGCAAGAGGGGAGACCATCAACTGAGTGGGGCCACAGGAGCATCCCTGATATAAGACATCAGAGAAAATCCATATGAAAACCAAGTGAAAGGCAGACACAAAGATGTGTTAGACTGTGTTCTGGTCACCTATGTGGTTCTCTGCCAGGAGGAGAGAAAGATTAGAAAAAAGGGAAGGGTGGGTATGAAATGGGATTGCCAACTGTTTCCAGCTTAACCAAAATGGACACTTAATAATGTGTAGAAGAAGTGACTCAGATTTTGATGCTGTCTTTTAATTTAGGATCGATGCGTGTGTAGATTACGTGGCACATTTGCAGGAGGAGTGCTCGTAGAATATAGATGTTATTAGAGCAGGATAATTACTCATATTTGGTGTCAAGCCAAAAGTCACATTGCTGAAAGGTCTTAAATGCAAATTTAACAGAATAATTCAAATGCAGAAATGAGAATGGGAGGTTGATCGTTGTGTAAAGGGTGACTCACATTGAACTCGGTCTGCTTCACTTTTGTGTGTTGCCTTAAATTCAACAAAGCAAATCCCGTAACAGTAGTTGTTTTCAACTAGAGCAGGCGAAGGCTTCAGCTCTTGAGAAACCAGCGGTCTCCTGCACAGAAAGAACATGTAAATAATCCCCACGGGCAATTTTTGAGTCCACTCTTACCCACCTCCCTGTTCTGGTGTTTCCTGTCTCCCTGCAGAAGATGGAGCTGCAGAAAACAAGCTCTTTGATGGGCTGTTTCCCTGTGCCAGGGGGGTGAGGCATTACCTTGAGGTGCTCAGGATATGAAAGGGAAGCCAGGGTGCCTGGGAAGCCTTTTAACTCTTCACAACCATAAACATTTCTTGTTTACCATCCAGAATCCCCCTTTCCTCAGGGGAAACTGCTGCTTTTACCACTGGATGTGAGTGCAGGCCTGTTATTACTGGCACTCCCTTCCCATGAATGCATTTTTCTTAGTTCAAGAGACTCTAGTAAATTCTGAATTTTTAAAAGGGAAACCTGAGACTTTTTTGTTAAAGCCTCTGTGTTTTACATGAGCAGAGGTGTTCTCTCTTCCAGTATGTTTTCCATCACCAGGACTTTGAGCATCAGGGACTCCTTCTTTACCTGGTACTTCATATACAACTCTGCCCCTTCTTCAGCCATAAAATAACTGCACCAATAAGGAAATAAAAGTCACTGCCTACCTGTAAAACAAAATTATATAGTAAACTAACAAAAGCAGAGAACTAGACATTAGGAAGAAGTTCTTTACAATGAGGGTGGTGAGACACTGGAACAGGCTGCCCAGAGAGGTGGTGGAGGCCCCATCCCTGGAGACATTCAAGGCCAGGCTTGATGAGGCTCTGAGCAACCTGATCTAGTTGAAGATGTCCCTGCTTACTGCAGGGGGGTTTGACTAGATGACCTTTAAAGGTCCCTTCCAACCCAACACATTCTATGATTCTATGAACCAGGCAGAGGTAAATCACTGCACTTTCCCTGCCTTTATGAGAGATGAGTCCCATGCATAAAATCCGCATCCCAAATGCAAGCAGGAAGAAGAGCTGTGAGGCACAGATGTCCAGAGGGTTTCGGTTTGTCCAAGTGCTTCTGTGGTGTTTCCCAGCATGGCCCATACCCTCCCAGGACCAGCCTTACCTGGCTGCCCCAGACCCAGGCTGCTGTGACCGCTTGAGGGGCTCACCTCCAGCAGAAACCCTACCTCCTCCTGGGACACAGAACCACTGCTTACACAGGCAATCACTGGGTTAGTGACAGGACTGAAACTGGTGTCTCCAAAGCCTGTGCGACCTCTGGAACATTCCACAGACTGAGCAGGGGTGGAAAGTATTTTCTCATCTTGCTTGAGTCTTGCTCTGTCAAATGGTGTCCAAGACCTACCCTTCCACTTCTGCTATTCCCTCAAGAAGCCCATTCTATTTTCCTTTTCTTACCATGTTTATAAATATTTGCCCTGAAAACAGCCTGTCTGAAGTGGATACAATCCAACTTAAGCCCAAACTCTGAACCATCAGAATTTCCCCCATCTCCGAAGGCTCTTGGGCCCGCTCTGTACTAAGCACTGTGACTCTGAGTCTATCTCATCAGCATACAGTAAAGCTCAAGGAGGAGAGGGAATCAGACCAGCTTGTGTTTTGCATACCTCCATGGCTTTGTCAGGACACATATTACCTCCCACCCATTGACACCGTTGTGAATGGGTAGAAGGTCTTCCAAACCATTGTGGGAAATCACACATCTGCTTGGCTTCCCCGCCCAGCCTAACTCCAGAGAACAAGTATTCCATGGGGTTTTTCCTGGGGAGACCCACTGGCATAAGGCAGGAGCCTTAAGAAGGAAAACTTCACACAAGCTACTTCAGTCTCACCTTGATTCGACACCTTCCCCCTTTGCAAAGTCAGGACAACGCTTTCACCTTGGCATTGGCTGGCTGGGGGCTCTGAGCATGTACCTACCTGCTTTCAGACTGCTGCGGAGCACTCACAGTTCTCTTCAACAGCTCTTGTCCTTGCAGATCGCAATCACCCAGGGTAAAAAAACCCAGTATGGAGCACCCAGGTCCTGTGGGCCTGGTATAAAGCGTGCAGTAATTGAAAGAATAATAATACATGTCAGACATACACAGGCTGAGGAGGTAGCAAAGGAACTTAATGAAAAAAACAAATCCTAACAAGCATGGGACACTAATTTTAAGAAGTAATTCACATATGACTTATTGCTTAAGGGCAAAATTCATGCTGCCTAACATACTTTCCCAAGTTTGCAATGCATGGCCTTTGCAACACAGTAAGTAGGTACTTTTTAACACTTTCCATGTCCACAAAGATGTCTCTATAACCCATGCCACATCAGATATTCACAAGGCAACAGCATGATTTCAGGAATGCATTTTAGTGTTGTAAAGGAGATCCCTGATGAGATTCATTCATGCTCTCCCCCCAAAGGGCCCAGGCTGCCATTACCACCGCACTGAGCAGGGAGGAGGAGGAGATGTCCATTAACCCCTTCATTAAGTGCTGAGATGGCAGTCACAAGTCAGGGTGCATCCAGAAGAGCCAGATGAGCAACTTTTGCAGAGAGCAGAAATCCCATTTGAATTCCGCAGGGCTGTGGACAGTACCAGCAGCAACAACACTAAGTTTTGGTGCAACTTCCCATTTCCGGTACTCAAAGAAGCCCACGGTGATTAACCAGCCAAATCTGTCATCAGGAAAGCAGAAATTTCCATTTTAGAGGTGAGGAACGCCAGAGCATGGAGAAGGCAATCCGAGTGCCCTAACATCAAGCACAGGAGCAGGAGACAGGCCTGCGACCACCCAAAAACCTGTCTCCTAAGGCCATCTTCTCCACAAGACCATTCAGGCTTTGTCACTCTTTCTTTTTCTTTGTTCCCTAGCTACAAGAAAAACGTGATCATGCGTTGTGTCACTGTCTGTCCTACCCTGAGCTGTGTGGTTGCAGGAGAGCACAGCAGAGTTTATCCCACCCAACTGCCAGGTACAACACAACACCTCCTGAAAACCAGGCATCCGGAAGCGATGTGGCAGGGTGCGGAGGGGACCAGCCAGGGGTAGAGGCAAGTACAAAGCATCTGACACCCCCCAGGAGCAGTTTTCCTCACAGCAGCATGCTCACACACAGAGATGGTGATGGTCTACTAAACTGTTGTTTATAGCAGCTTCTCCGTTGTCTCCCCTGGCTCCCATCAGGACACCAGGTGGACAGATAATGTCGTCAGCCGTCCCCCCTGAGCTGCTCTACCCAAAGTCATGGCCTCAGGAGTAGCCAAGGTCTTGTTTTCTTATACAAGGGCGAAAAGCTCCTGACCAAAGGGTCCTGAGGAAGGCCTGTTCCTCAGCCTAACGGGCTGCTTCTGCACAAGAATAGTATTTGGGGTTGGTCACCTGCACACAGGGGTATCTCAGTGTGTGGTATCACCTACGCTTAGCAATCTGTACCCAGATCTCGGCTATCGCCTGTGGATCATGGCCAAGACAACATTCCGTAAGAGGAAATTCTGGGAAAGAATTAGTGGATGTTTACTGAAGAACAGTAAAATTGTAGAAATGTTATACAGAATTGGATTTCAGACATCCTCAGGGCTTGTCACAATCCAAGTTCTCTTGAGGTCCTCACCAACAACTTCTCTCAGCATTAGCAGGAGTTAAAAGGGTGAGAGCGGAAATAAACAAGTATCTTAAAAATCAAGTTACTGTGCAAACCAGAAGGCAAAGGATACGTTGCATGAGATAAATTTTCACATATAGAACTGCCAATGTGCAAAAGCAAAACCAATTAATTTTTTAACAAACACAAGTGCATATTTCAAATAATGTTGAGTTTTTCATTTTCAATTCTTTTGTCCTCCTCTCCTTTCTTCTTTCCTTTCCTCCTTTTCCTTTCCTTTGTCCCCATTTCCCCCTCTAAATTTCATTTCAGTAAACATTTCTCCCTGTTGCTCAGATAACCGTATCTGATTGCAGAGGCTTGAAGCATAACCGATGATGAAAGACTACCTGAGGGATACTGGAGCACATACGCCACAGGGGTGTGGACATAAACCCCTGAAATATGCCAGCAGTATGACCAGAGTCGTTCTACCTGTAGGTTAAGTCAAGGTAAGAACTTGCTTGCCAGCTGCCGGATTAGACCAAACCGAATCCCTCATGGTTGTTAAAAAACCACCAGGACTGTTGGATTGAGATGGGGCAGAGCCTGCAGGTTGTGGGGCCAGAAGGGTGCTGAGCCCCCCCCCCCACCTCCTCTGACACAAGAATTGATGGTGACCCTCTATCCCGACAGTGCGTCCCCAGCTGGGAGGGTGGGCGGAGAGGGCCAGCCCTACCAGCCAGGACTGGAGGTTTTGCTCCAGGTGGGCTTTTTGGCTCAGGGCTGGCACCTTGTCACCTTGCAACAGGTCCTCCTGCACCTCTGCCTTTTCTTGGCAGGCTTCAAAGTCAATCAAAGCACAAGGTCCCTGATGGGCGCTGGGGTGGCATGTGGTGGCAGGCAGTGGGGGAGGTGGCCACCCCCCGGCACCAGCCAGCCCTTCAGGGGGGTTTTCTGTAAAGGCAGTCGAACACGTCTGTTCAGGGTGCAGGCAATGAGGCACGGGACGAGCGGATGACTAATAGCCCCAGACTGGCCTAGTTAGCGCCAAGGCGGCTTCCTTGTGTGGCAGCCCCGTGCATCCCTGCAGAGAGAAGGGCCACTTCTCCCTGGAGCAGGGTGAGAGAAGCCTCCCCTCCCTCAGGGATGCTGAGTGGGAGTCTCCCCTCCCCTTCAGAGGTGGGGAGGCCTTAGGTTTCACATAGGGAAGAAATAACCAGAAAATACCGCTGCAGCGTGAGAACCAGTGCTGCTTCTTGCACAGCCACCTTCATACAGAACCATCTCAAAATTATTTACAAATGCAAAGCAAAGCCCAAGGCACTGCCATGCAATGCTCTTCATAGGTTTGCAGGATTTCACAAGTGTTGGCTGATGATGGATGCCCTCTTTGAAAAGCCAGGGCTGCTTGTGTCACCTGGAGTACGGGAAAAATCTCTGCAAAGAACACAGGCAACCAGAAGTCATCAAATCAAAACCAGCTCCCATAGTGCAGTTATAATCCTGCAGATTGTGGATAAAAGAAACAAAGAGTCATCTTAAAGTAGTCAGCTGGTCTAATAAAAAGAACTAGTTAAAAAAAATCCCACTAATAACAGCCAATAAAAAGTGTTCTTTACAATAAAAACACGCATGATCTCTAGGCCAGGCTCCAGATTGTTTGATGCCCCCGAGCTGGCAGTACCGGAGCGGTGCCAGGGTGTCTGCACCCACTTTCTGATGCACGGATCCTCCAGTGCAGCCCGGGCAGGGTCCATCCTGCCCCACGCACAGCTGGACCGTGGAGAGGCACTGGTGGAGAGCATCCTTCAGTGGATAGCTTGACGTTTTAGAGGTTCGGGCATTAAAGGGTGGAATGCTGCAGCCATAGATATGTTGTATTTAACACTTAAAATCTATCTAATACTTAATTCCTCCACTCGTCTCTACCTTTGTCTCTGGCATTAATGCAGCTGTCAGTAAAATGACATGTTTAAGTGTTCCTTGCTATTAATCAGGGCAGGAACGGTGGCTTTCTGTGGATTTGTAAGTACCCACACTGCAGACCTGCACCGTCTCATCTCTCCATCAGGTATTACAACGTCATGGGATGATTGCTCGTTTTCTTCTAACTTCTTGACCCATTTTTAATGTTGGAATTCATCCCCATAAGGCCATTGCTTGGGCTGTGCAGCAGGGTTGCAGCATGTGTCTGCTGACGGCGGTGCCACAGAGGGGTGCAGGACTCACCCGCCAGAAGAATGGGAAGAGAGCATTGCTCCAAAAGGGGCCGTGTTTGTGCAATGGCGGTGGATATGTGCAGGGAGGGAAGACTTTTCTCCCACAGAGTGTGGGGCTGAGGCCTCGGACATAGTTTGCAGCCGTCAGGAAATGCGCAGCACCCGGCGGGTGACTCACAGCCCAGCCCAGGCTTCCCTCCATGCGGACCACAAGTGCCAGGCAGCAGATTTCAGGGAGGGGGAGGAGGACAAAGCCACTTATCATCCGCTCCCTGCCCTCCACCCATTCGCTCTCTGCTCATCTAGATGGGACTGAAAACAGCAGCGTGCAAGAGCAAGGGCAATAGGTGCAGGTGGCCCGGGCGGGAGGTCGGCGTGTGCCGGAGTCCAGCTGGAGTCACCGTCGAGCCCAGTGTGGGTCATCCTGGCACGGCAGCAAATGGGTCTGAGGACTGGGAGAAGACAAGTGTTGTCATCATTCCTCTAACACAGCATCAATTTGGTGTGATTTAATATACACTAAGAACTTTGAATTAACTGGAGTGCTGGGTGCTGGTCTGGACACAGTGCTTGCAGAGCTGGACAAAGTGAGGAGCATTCAAGGAGCGCAAGAATCAGGAGAAATATAGACCAAGGGATTCAAAAGGAAAAACTGGGGAACTTGGCTCATTTAGTCCAAGAAAAGAATATTAGGAACAAAGATGGAAACAATCCTCTAACACATAAAACCTTGAAGAGATGATAATTTTATATTATCTGCAGAGACAAAGACATGAAGAAATCAGTTTTCCTTCTGCAACAAAGAGTGTTTTGACTGACTATTAGGGAACATTTCCAACATGTAAAAGGCGTGGAGCGTGGGGAGAGGCTGGAGAGTCCCTTTCCAGAGAGATTTTTCAGGAGCCCTTCGACAAAACTCCCTGCGATGCTTCCCTGCGCCGAGGGTGCCTGGGGGCGGGGGTCCGGCAGGGCTCCCTGGCAGGCAGGGGGTGCCACAGTACAGAGGGGGGACCCAGCGATCCTGCCAGGTCCCTTCCTGGTTTACATTTCATAGCCTGAAACGTGGCATTAAGTATGCTTGGCGAGAGTCGTAACTTGGCTTGACCAAGCATTTGATAAGCTCCGTAAAGCTAAACACAGATTGCTGCTCTATAAGAAAGTGTTGAACACGAAGTATGCCCCACTTCCTATGAGCTAAACCATGTTAGTTCTCTGAGCACAGTTTATAACACATCTGGAGCCAACTATTTCTGTCCACTTACAGACAATGTTAAATGAGACACTGTTTTAATTTTGCTGAGCCAGACAGCTCAGCAATAGCCTCAGGATAATACCCTCAGGAAACAGTTTAAGTCTGTAAAAAATAAAAAGGACAGCGTAGGTTGCTAAGTGATAACAATTCACAAAACATAAATACTTACACAAAAGGAAGTGATTAATTCAGGACATTCTTTACATATCACCACTATAATCTTTTCAGGTGTAGCCCATTATGTACCTTTATCTCATGGCATACTCTCTTTATTTGTCTTACAACCAATGCTTTTAATCTGCAGGGCTTTTTCAAATTTACGTCTCTAATTTAGCCAGCCTTTATCCAGCTGCCTGTTGCAGCCATCCTCACTCTGTGGAATGCCACCCATGGACCCGTCGCACACAGGATAGGACACATTTTGCACTTCAACACCAAAGAAAAGTTCAAAGAATGGTTCCATGTACCAGTGTCTGTTCAACACAGGTGGCTGAGCCACATCTCCATTTGCCATCATCCATGGAGGAGTTAGTGGTGCAGAATCCAGCTCCTGCTAACATGGCATCTTCCTGTTCTTTATGAACTCCTGCTGCTGTATGGTAACATTTTGTCCTTTGCCTTAGATGAAGATGAGAGGCTGCAAATCCAAGCTAGCAAAAATTATGTCTGCAGGGTGATGGAGAGTGTTGTCACTAGAATCACAGAATGGTTAGAGTTGGAAGGGACTTTAAAAATCATCTAGTCCAACCCCCTGACTTGGGCAGGGACAGCTCCCACTAGATCAGGTTGCTCAAAGCCCCATCCAACCTGGCCTTGAACACTTCCAGGGATGGGGCAGCCACAGCTTCCCTGGGCAACTTGTTCCAGTGCCTTGCCGCCCTCATTGTAAAGAAACTCTTCCTAATATCTAAGCTAAATCCACTCTCTTTCAGTTTGAAACCATTACCCCTCATCCTATCACTACACTCCCTGATGAAGAGTCCCTCCCCACCCTTCCTGTAGGCGCCCTTTAGGTACTGGAAGGGACTATAAGGTCTCCCCAGAGCCTTCTCTTCTCCAGGCTGAACAACCCCAACTGTCTCAGCCTGTCCTCATAGCAGAGGTGCTCCAGCCCTCTAATCATCTTCGTGGCCCTCCTCTGGACCCATTCCAACAGGTCCGTGTCTTTCCTGTGCTGAGGGCTCCAGAGCTGCATGCAGTACTCCAGGTGGGGTCTCACAAGAGTGGAGTAGAGGGGCAGAATCACCTCCCTTGATCTGCTGGCCACACTTCTTTTAATGCAGCCCAGGATACGGTTGACTTTCTGTGCTGCAAGCGCACATTGCTGTCTCACGTCCAGCTTTCCATCCACCAGTACCCCCTAGTCCTTCTCCATAGGGCTGTTCTCAATCCATTCTCCACCCAACCTGTATTTTTGCTTGGGATTGCCCCAACCCACATGCAGGACCTTGTACTTGGCTTTGTTGAACTTCATGAGGTTTGCATGGGCCCACCTCTCAAGCCTGTCCAGGTCCCTCTGAATGGCATCTCTTCCTTCCAGCATGTTCACCACACTGCTCATCTTGGTGTTGTCAGCAAATTTACTGAGGGTGCACTCAATCCCACTGTCCACGTCAACAACAAAGATGTTAAACAGCACTGGTCCCAGTATCGACCCCTGAGGAATGCAGCTTGTCACTGGTCGCCACTTGGACATGGAGCCGTTGACCACAACTCTCTGAGTGCAGCCATCCAGCCAATTCCTTATCCACCAAGTGGTCCATCTGTCAAATCTGTGTCTCTCCAATTTAGAGACGAGGATGTTGTGTGGGACAGTGGCAAATGCTTTGCACAAGTCCAGGTAGATCACTAATTTAAATGTTCCTGCTATTTATACTGTGTTACCTGCAGTGACCAGCATTCAGATCTTCCATGGGGATAACTCTCCCAGCCTCAAAATCTTTGTTTACGAAAATGACAAGCACAGGACCTCCACAATTCCTTGGCTGCCATTAGCACTTGACCTCAAATAGTGGCCTAAAGGTTTGCCAATTCTTGGAAAATGGCGATTACATATTTCTTTTTAATGACAGTGTTGTCATTTGAGCGTCTGCATGATTTATTGCTTTCCCTGTAAGTTGCTGCACACTGAAGCCGATCCCTCCTGCAAGGAGTGGTCATGACCAGCCCATGGCATCTCCAGCTCCCTGCCCAGCTGTTGGCGGTGACTGGCTGTTCTTTGCTCGCTGCTGCCTTTAAACTGATGTGAATCCACTTTCACCGAGGCTTCTTTCCATACTGACTCCCATCATATCCCTAAGGAAGCATTGAGGTGACCCTCCACAAAATCAGGAAAGAGCAGTAAAACCTGCCAGTGGGTACCTCTTTGTACTCTGCCTGTTTTTGGAGATCTTTTCTGATGTTTCAGTAGCCTTTTCCCACTAGTTATACAGCCATGTCCTGCTCTGGAGCTGTTTCCCTTTTCTGTTCCCTCATCTGTCACAGCCTCAGTGTTGACACCGGTCCCTCCCGACAGGCTCCCTGGTTATTTCAACATGCCAGTGCTTGTGTTGGGATGGACCGTGCAGTTCAGTCCTTCATTCGAGTGCTCCTTCCACACTCCGTGCACCTTCACAGCGTTTGTTCCCTTATGACTAGTGTTATTGGCCTACATTCCTCTGTCTTGACTTTATTTCCCATTTCCTTCATGACTTCCCCTTTCTAAAAGGTATGAGTATCCACTCTTGGCGATTTCTTCATTACTTTGCGCAATGGTGGTGTCTCAGCAGCCCTGGCTTATTCATACCTTTCCGGAAATTATTTTATTGTATTGCTTGCATAGCTTTACCGTGTTTGCTTACACCTTTCTGCAAAGCCCACCACCATGCTCTCTTGGATCACTTCCTTGGATATTTATCCTGTGGTTTACAGTGAGCTTTTTTTTCTCTTACAATCACCTGAAATGCTACCAAAATATCTCTTTGGAAACCACCTTCTCAGATCTAGCCTTTACTTTTTGTGATCAAGTGTCACCCCACCTTTTTCTTGGTCTTCCTCTTGGTCCCTTTGTTAGATAAACTAATTGCCGGCTGCGTGAGCATTGGGTGTATGCTTATATTAAGCATTAGGCAATGTTGTATATTTTAATTGTTTTTAATTTGCATGCTTATAGGGATGAAGGATTTCTGATTTGTACTAACCATATCTGCATCATCTCCAAAAGATGTGTATCTAACCTTCCCTAAAAGAACTCGGAGACTTTTGCAACTGTTCTAAATAGCTTTTTCGGTTGCTTAACTTACACGCTGGAAGACATTTTAAAAAAAATCTAAACTGGACAGGATCAAACCCTCTTAATGCTTGTATTTTCACCTAGGATGAACTTTGTACAATCTTGTGAAAGCTTGAAAAATATTTTTAAACCTCTTTCATAAGCAGTGAACCCAAGACTGTAGGTACATATGTGAAGATGGTCTCCATGCCCACAAAAAGGAACAAAGTGTTAAAGGAGAAGCCGCTGCCGGAGCATTCACACACCATTCATGTTGTCGCACACACACACTCTCGGGCACGCTGCTTCCTTCTTCAGGCTCGACCCAATGTTTCCTGCAGCAGAGTCTCAGGCATCAGATTTTATAAAATAATTAATTTACTTGAAAGGTACAGCAGCAAGAACAGCCCAGGCTGGGTGCCTCCAAAGAGAGGGACTCTGAACAAAGAAATTCCTTGGCAATTATACCCTTGTGATCCGTACACCTGCCCCTCGCGCTCTTCACGTGCTGTCCACGCGTCTTTTAGTCCAATGGTGATTTTTGGTCTTGGGTCTTCTAACATCTTATTGGATTCTTCTTCTGTGCCCAGGCAGGCAGGCTCTTATCTTGTTGATTTGCAGTTTCAGCTGAGGGTTGGAGCCTCTGTATCTTCTGGTTTCCACTCCTTGTGTGTCTGTCCTTGTTGGCAGGACATGGAGAACTGAAGAGTCCCAGACTTGGGAAAAACACTACCAAAACACCAGTGTGATATCAACATCTTCCCCATACTAAAAGACTAAACACAGCGCTGTACCAGCTGCCAGGAAAATTACTAAGAGAAATAACTCTATTGCGGCCTACAGGCTTCAGCAAATCTTGTTACTCACGCTAAGTAAAGCTAGGCAAACAGCACAAATCACACCATATTATAATCCTAAGTAATTCATTCCAATCAAAACTTGCTTATTTACGCTAAACAACTAATATCCCTCAACAAAAGCTCATGACCAAGCGGACAGTTAAAATAACTGTCGGCCAAAATCATTGGCATTAGAAGGAGGAGATGTGGAAGTACGAGCAGCAGGTCATCAAGCTCCTTGGCTTATTGGGGTCCCCAGCCAGGCTTTTTTAACTTGTCACGCTCAGGGCTGAGACCGTGGCTTGAGTTGACAACCTCTGCCGGGGTGTCACCCTCGGATCAGGCTCCTGTGCAGCCCTCGCAGCAGTTCCCTCTGCCGTCCCCAACCTGCTTCCCCTGGGAGAGCAGATGACCCAGGCAGCCACTGGCCTCCACCGAGAGCCGCACTGGGATGGGAGGGAACAGGAATGGAAAGATGCAGTTGAGCAGTGAGTGGGTGGCTGAAAAATTAGGGAGGATGTAAGGGACGCCCAAACAGGCATGGATTTAAAAAAAAAAAAAAAGAAAAAGATAAGGTAGTAGGGCAGGAACTAGATGAGGCCACAAATAAAAAAAAAAAAGTTTGCTAGGATAAAGCACACTGTGTATGTATAAGCGGCAGAGAGAAACGATGAGAGTGGGCCAGGACTGTTGCCCATCTTCCTGGGCGGTGAAGGGAGATGCTGACATGGACATGAGGATGGCCCAGTGCAGGCTCCCTCCATCCCGGGCCGCGCTCGGGCTGTTACCCAGCCCCACGCTCTCTGCCATGCTGCCTACTAGATCATTGCCAAAGCTGAAAACGTACTGTCATAAAATTCTCCCTAATAAATCTGCTTTAATTAAGTCAGCTTGCAATTTAGTTGTGGAGACTATACTTTCTCCACCCAGCTACTGTGGTTTTCCCAAGTATGCGAGCTGGGGATGGAGTTTGTGCGACTGTGGCTGGTTCCATATCCAGATGGAGAAAAAGACTCACAAAAGTAGAGGCGTGTATTAAGCATTTCGTAGTTTCCCCACAAAAGGAATAAAAAAGAGGAATAGGTGTCACGGATTTGCTACAAATAGTTTTCTCCAGGAGAAACTGTAGTATATACTACAAAAAGCGTGGTGAAAATAATAGTTCAAGTAACAAAAAGAGTAAGGACTCCCTGAGAAAACCATGTTTGGAAGGACGATATTTGCCAAACAGGCCTGGAAACGAGCAAATATCTCATGGGTGGAGAATATACAGAAAGGGTATGAAGTGAGAGCTGGAAGGAAAAGGGGCTCAGAGAAGTTGCACCAGTAAGATGGATAAAAGCGAGGGCAGTGTGCCGCAGTCTGCTAGATCCACCACACAAGTGGGCTCTCTGCTGCTCAGGGAGGATGTAAGGAGTTGAAAAGGCAAATAACAGGAGGCGGGGGGTGGAAGAACTGCCCTGGGAGCCTAAAAAGGGGATATAATGTCCCCCATTACAAGGATCATGCTTGCCACCAGGGTCCTGCTTCTACTGCTCTGTGCCTTCTAGGTCCGAATATAAAACCCCTGTGGTATAAAAAGGCCTTCTGCCAATAACTTTGTTTTAAGGCTCACAGAGCGGTTGATCTCCAATGATCTCAGCAGGCACCAAGTCAACAGAAAAATACTGACTCAGCCATAAAACAGGGAGCAGCTTCATCTTGGAATATGTCATGAGATTAAATCGGAGAAGCCAAACATAACTGTCAACAGCAAGGATTAGGAAAAGGCTGCATTTGGCGCTCCACGCACAGCGTGGCTCTCCAGCACGCAGCGCTCTCCTGGGAGGAACGTGAGTCAGGGAAGTTGCTGCCAATGGGCAGCTGGGCTGTGCCTGGGGAACTGCAGTGTGCTCCTGAGGAACGACCAAAA
This sequence comes from Rissa tridactyla, assembly GCF_028500815.1. NCBI lineage: Eukaryota > Metazoa > Chordata > Aves > Charadriiformes > Laridae > Rissa > Rissa tridactyla. Next base: position 22,212,414 of record NC_071466.1, read on the forward strand.
CAGGCTCTTGGGACATCAGCCATGGTCAAGCAGGGTCCAGATGGCCAGAGTTTGGCATCTGAATCCCATCTCTTGAGTGGAAAAAAATCAGTGGTTGCCACAAACTCAGTTTGCCCGAAAAGGCTGGAGTGGGAGGTTGGTATAACATCTGGGTAACAATGCACATGGGTAGTTTTGAAATTAAAGATGATCCTCTGAGCAGCTGAGAAACGTCAATAATAAAGAAAAGGGTCATCAGAAGAGACTAATGTGGAAACAGAGCTGGATAGTAAATGGCAAATGGACAATTCAAAGGAAAGTTTAAAAAAAAAAGGGAAAAAGAAGAAATACAACAAAGTGTAATGTATAACTATATGGTTACATGAGCTTGGAAATCATGCAGAGGATCATGTGTTAAAAAAGGCTGGAAAATACAAGGTCTTGCTTCCCTCAGAGAAACTTCTGAAGGAAATGTATCCAAGAAGGAGGAGTTATGAGAAGCAACCAGAGTAATGCAGTTCTAGTGCCACCATTAATAACAAGCTCACAGAGTGTCACCAAAAGTAAGAAAAGCTATGGACTTAATGATAAACAAAACAGTCTTCCCATCGTAGCTGAGCTTTATTCAGTTCTGGTCTTTGTGCTTTCCTACTATAAGCAACGTGATCATGTATTGTTCTAGAAGTCTCTCAACACTGCCTTAATTAGGTAGCTTCCAACTTATCTCTGTTGTTTATCCCATATTACTCATAAATCATGACCATGGTCATATTCAAGCCCTTCTTGTAGGCTCTGGCATCCAGTGGTGATCACCTTTGCCTTTTAATTATGATAATATAGGCTTCTGAGCCTTTGATATGACCACCTGAAGAAGGTCCTACAACGACACACACCTTGGCAAAAGAGCCATATGCTGCTGATAGGATGAATATTTGTCTCATGGCAAGTTCTCAAGCTTTCCTCACGCTGAAGTAAGGCCATCAGATGGGTGGCAGCTGGTGGTAACCTGCATTAGGGAAAATCAGAAAAACTGCATCAGGGATCATGGAAGAGAGAGCCTGGAGCAGCGTAGCGCTGGGGCAGAGGGACCTCACTTAGCTTTTGCAGGTAAATTATCTTGGAAGGAAAAAATTGATTTTACAGGTGAATAGTCCAAGTTTGTTAGCCTGGAAGACAGGTGAATGAGGATGAACTATTCACATCTGTTTCTAGCTCTGCAACAGGCTGTGTCTGGGCTTCCTACGAGCTGGGCTGGTCAGACTGGCCTATTTAAACATTACAACCTGAAGTCCTTTGCTACAGAAACAGGGCAGCAAGCCAGGCAGGATGCCGACACAGACCCATCAGGCCCAAGAAATGGAGCAAAGCCCATGCCTGTGGGAAGGCTACCCACACTGCCTGTTTACTGACCTGCACCGGCACGGCCAGCAGCCGGCTGGCAGAGGAAGGTCCGTTCCAGAAGCTCATCAGCAGGTTACAGGAAAGGTGGCGGCTGGAAACGACACTTTCTTTTGCTCTGCGTATGTGTGGGGATGGGATTGCTAACAGGGTGGACGTGGCAATAAGCACCCGAGGATACAGTTAGCGACCGACCACTGGCTGGACAGTTGTCACGGCAAGTTTGATGGCAGTAAGTGCAATGAGTTGGTAGGGCAGCGCTCTCCCAAGGCAGTGCTCTGCAGAGGGGCTGGACTGTAACTTTTCTAAGAAGCGACTTGAAACCTAAAGCTACGTGCAGACACAGTAAGCGCTGTTCATACAGTGCACCGGGGCAATGCTAATAAACACGTACCTCACTTTTACTGATCATTAAATAAGATTGCATTAATCCCAATCTAATGGCTTTCTTTATAATACACTATTCAGACACTAAAATCAGATTAAAACATAAGCTCAGGTTATTACTTAATGAAATGTGTTTTTATTTGTTGAAATATGAATAAAACCTGCATATTGTTAGAAAATTTATATTTAATTTTTCTTTGCTCTCAAAGCCATATTTTTTATAGCTTTTGTTTTGTAAACGACAGTTTAGAGAAGTATGATGTTGTCTCTTTCAGCAATTGAAGCTATATTCAGACTTTAAAAATTTATCAGACTTCTGTAATTACCCTTTACTATGCACTGATACAGATTTTGGTAGGGGGGAGATGATGTTTGTAATTAACTTTTCTTCCTAAAAAAGGAAAACCAAAAGCAAATGCAAGAAATGTTTCTGGTTTACAGAATTACACAGTGCAACTTCATGCTACTCCATAAACTTCTGTATGATTCCCATCAGGCACAGGCGCTGCCCACTTGGTTAAATTGCCTGCTTATGCAATTCCCTGTTTCCACTACCCCATATGCTTGAAATGGCACAATTACATCTTTCCATTATTGCATGGGTTTGAAATGACACTGCTGAGTAATATCGGAAAATCTGTTTTTGTGGTTATAAGGTGGTGTGGAAAGCTCTGCGCTTCTTGGTCTGCCGCCTTTATATTATAGCGGTAATTCCAGTAATTTGTTTTTAACTGCACAGAAATACTTTCTGTATTACTATAGAAGAACTCAGTAGACAGATTGCGCCCCATTAAGTTTTTAAGTAGAGTTTAAAATGAAAATACAAGCTCCACAGCAACACAGCTGGGCATAAAGCTGACCGGTTGCTGCTGGTGCGCACAGGAGCAATGCACACATAAAGGACTCGTCTGCGCTACATGGAAATGGCCACGGTCTTCACCGAGGCAGCTGCTGGAGTGAAGAACAAGGCAATGGTAAACCATTTCCACTGGTAGCACCAGTTTTAATTTAGGTACTTCAGTAACATCAGAGTGCCAGTGAGGATTCTCCAGCCTCATCACTTTCTCCCTGGGCTGCAAAAAAATGCCTCCATTGTGTTCCTTCAGAGTATTATCTGTTAAAGCCGACCAAGAATAAGCAGCCATGGCTTCATGTGGAAGGTATGTACTGTTACAATAGTGCAAGACCTGATGTTAAAATTTAAACACATTACGAATGCAAAGAAAGGCTTTCACAATGTTTTAAATTACAAAGGCTTTTTAAAGTTTTCTGTTGGAAAACATATCCGTTTGTTGTGCCAACACAGAGGTGTTGGATCCTTATGGAGGCCTCGGGCAGTACATTAATAATGTTAACAGTAGTCATCATCTAGACTTAAGCTAAACAGATCAAACACCTAATTTAGGGCAAATTTACAGCTCTATTTAATGAAGTATTTTAAAAAAGTAAGTTCAGTTTCTGCACAAAGCTGTCCTATATCCACATGCAAGTATGGGCTCTTGACCTTTCCGTGTTAGACTACATTTTACTCATAGACAAAGGACAAAAAGTTGCCGGATGATTCTGCATCTTACACATAGAATCACGGAATCATAGAATTGCCTACGTTGGAAGGGACCTTTCAGGTCATCTAGTCCAACCATCAACCTAACTCTGACAAAAACCATCACTAACCATATCTCTAAGCACTACGTCTACCCATCTTTTAAATGCCTCCAGGGATGGTGCCTCAACCACTTCCCTGGGCAGCCTGTTCCAATGCTTGATAACCCTCTCAGTGTAAACATTTTTCCTAATATCCAATCTAAACCTCCCCTGGGGCAACTCGAGGCCATTTCCTCTCATTCTATCGCCTGTTACTTGGGAGAAGAGACCGACCCCCACCTCTCTACACCCTCCTTTCAGGTAGTTGCAGAGAGCAATAAGGTCTCCCCTCAGTTTCCCTTTCTCCGGGCTGAACAATCCCAGCTCCCTCAGCTGCTCCTCATAAGACTTGTTCTTCAGATCCCTCAACCAGCTTCATTGCCCTTCTCTGGACCCACTCCAGCACCTCAATGTCTTGTAGTCAGGGGCCCAAAACTGAACACAGTACTCAAGGTGGGGACTCACCAGTGCTGAGTACAAGGGAACAATCACTTCCCTAGTCCTGCTGGCCACACTGTTCCTGATACAAGCCAGGATGCTGTTGGCCTTCTTGGCCACCTGGGCACACTGCTGGCTCATATTCAGCCAGCTGTTGACCAACTCCCCCAGGTCCTTCTCCACCAGGCAGCTCTCCAGCCACTCTTCCCCAAGCCTGTAACGCTGCATGGGGCTGTTGTGACCCAAGTGCAGGACCTGTCACTTGGCCTTGTTGAGCCTCATACCTTTGGCCATGACCCATCGATCCAGCCTGTCCAGGTCCCTCTGCAGAGCCTTTCTACCCTCAAGCAGATCAACACTCCCACCCAACTTGGTGTCATCTGCAAATTTACTGAAGGTGCACTCAATCACCTCATCCAGATCATTGACAAAGATATTAAACAGAACTGGCCCCCATATCGGGCATTGGGGAACACCACTCGTGACCTGCTGCCAACTGGATTTAACTCCATTCACCACTCCATTCATACCTCCGCTTCTTGTAAATACAGGTCTGAAATCCAAGTAGCTGGAAGAAGTCTACAAAGCCACGCATTAAAAATCTCCATTTCACACTCAGGCTCAAGAGGAAACCCCATGCATGCTAAGTGCCATTTTATTCCAAGTGTCCCTCTAGTTCAGTGTTTGGTGAAGGGAAAATGCTGATGGATGTGCAACCCCATGGAGCATTTATTTGAATATATGTTAAGAAAATAAGTCATGTTGTTTTCTAGCAAACTAGAAAACAAAGCAGTTTGATGTATTTCAAAAGTTCACTGAATTTTGTGGAAACAGTGCCCTTACAAACAGCTCTCCTTGAAATTCGCTCCGCTTCCATAGGAGTGGTGCAGGCTTTTCCTCACAGCCAGGAGGACGTTGGACCCATTTTTGATGAGCTCTATACAAAAAAATGCTAGTCCAGCTGCGTTTGTTCATGGCTTCACTTGCAGCCAGCCTGCAGTCGGAGCCAGCTGAAACCATCCCCGGAGCGTTTCACAACCACCTATCAGCATGTGCAAACCGGAGCTTCAGCACAAATTCTGGGGGTCAAACATTCAAGGCTGCCCTGTTTTGCCTCGAAAAGGCACTCTAAGCATCCTTTCCCCCCAATTCTTATGAAACTATTGATATGACAGCATTTGCTATTTAAATTGCTAGTTTCTTTTCTGACCTCCCGTTTATAAAAGAAGCGAGAGGTCTGTGTAGCCACGGCTCTGGGCCTCACGGCATCACACGCAGCAGTGGAGGATGCGGGTACTCTCTTCCCAGTGGATAGCTTTGTACGGACATAGCGGTGAGGCATCAACCTTCGCTACTGGTCTGCTCCCAGCACATGCTGTAAGTGACATTTAAATCTTCGTGAGTATTAAGATATGCAGCTAAATCTTGCCATTCGAATATTGCTTTTGTATGATTAAACATACACATTCTCTGCTATTCCTTATTATAAAAATCAGTATTTATCATTATTCATATATGAATATTAGCTTGTATTCGACAGTCAAATGACTCTTCCAAATTAAATTTGTACAATAAAAGAAAAAACTTGGAGAGGAGAAGAAAGTTCTACCTGAAAAATGAAGGATAAGAAATACCAGTCAACGGGTAAGTCTCTCTAAGCGGTGTGCTCTGAGCGGCTTTGCCACTTAACTCTGAGTAACACGCTGAAGGGAGGAATTCCTTTCTCTTTCTGAAATCACAAAATAAATCCTTGGCTGTTGGCTTGATACAAAGCCTCACCAAATCAAACGTGAGTTTTTCCCTGGGGTCAGTTTTTGTCTTTCCACTCACTGTGACTGATTCGCAATAGCGTGCACACACACGAAACGGACGGCGCAGGCGAGCGCCAGCCTGACTGGAGCCTGGGGGAATGGGAGCAGATGAGCAGGCAGCGAGCGCAAACGTATTCATTTACACTCGTTTACTCTAACTAGATCCAAATTAATTTGTGAAACATTCCCTTTGGGCCTGGTAGGCTGTTGAAAGCCAAAGACCATTTATTTTTCCTACTGACAAACTAATTGCTAGGTTCACATCTGCTGGGCTCCTCTTCTCATGGAGGGCTCCCATCCTCCGTATCTCCGTCTCTGCACAGGTACCAGTTACATGTTCTCAAAGACCTTTCTGTAACTCCGTGCTACGGCAATGCAATCCTGACATGTAACTGTATAGGCACTGGCAGCACATCTCATCTTTCTTTTGAGAAACTGAGACTGACAATGACATAATTTCGTCTCAGAATGATTTTTTCTGTTTTTATAACAAGCACCACAAGCACTGTCCTGCTTCCCTAATGAAGCACAGTTCATTTTTTGCCTAAAAGATGGTATAGATAAGGTAACGCAATTTCTTAATAGCATTCCAATTAGATAATATGGCAATCAGAAAATACGCACATTTTAACTTTCTAATTGTTATCATGACTGAACAGAATCATAGAATCATGGCATCACAGAATCATGGAATCATAGAATGGTTTGGGTTGGTAGGGACCTTTAAGATCACCTAGTGGCAGGGACACCTCCTACTAGACCAGGCTGCTCAAAGCCCCATCCAGCCTGGCCTTGAACCCTTCCAGGGATGGGGCATCCACAGCTTCTCTGGGCAACCTGTTCCAGTGTCTCACCACCCTCACAGTAAAGAATTTCTTCCTGATATCTAATCTAAATTTCCCCTCATTCAGTTTGAAACTGTTACCCCTTGTCTTATCACTACACTCCCTGATAAAGAGTCCCTCCCCATCTTTCCTGTAGGCCCCCTTCAGGTACTGGGAGGCTGCTATAAGGTCTCCCTGGAGCCTTCTCTTGTCCAGGCTGAACAACCCCAACTCTCTCAGCCTGTCCTCATGGCAGAGGTGCTCCAGCCCTCTGATCATCTTCGTGGCCCTCTGCTGGACCCATTCCAACAGGTCCAGAAGAATAGTTACAGAATAGGGAAAGTAAACAACTAATCCCATCACACTCAGACATTTCATAAACAGAATACTGAACTTCCCTCAGTGAATCAGGTGAGTATTTCCCTGCATCCACTCTTTCTTCCTTATCTTACACATAGCAGTTGGTTTAATTTCCAACAGCATTATATCAAAGGCTTTGGTATGAACACAGTGGACGCTGCTTCCAATAAGCAGCAGTAACTAATAGCAAAGTACACATAATAAGGAAAACAATATCAAATTGGTAAAACAGATAAAAACACAGTGCAACAAAAAAACAGATGTAGAAAATTCTGTCGGTGTAACGATTTAAAAAATACAGGATTTTAAAATATGCAATTGTGATAAATTCTTCCAAATATCTCATAGCTTACCATAAAACAGTTGCTTGAACATTCAAGCAACTATCGCTGCTTCTGCTGACAATCAAATATTTGACCATATCTGCGTTAGTTCTGCAACTTTGTAGGACTGCTGGTGTTAATTCCAAAAGAGTCCTCATAAGATACCAGGTGCAATCTATCCCAAGAAATTTACCGCATATGAGGAAAAAAGCAATGGGATAAAAGGAGTAAGACAAATTTGAAGAAAATAATTAAACCAATTAATTCAATAGAATTGGTATTTGTATCTTACAAGCAGCTCAACTCTGACAGGTTGCTCCCCTGAAGGGATTATTCACCGTCCAATTAGCAAATCTATTCTGTCCAAATTGTCAGCTAAATACCCTGTAAGAAGTTAGTGACGGACTATTATGGGAAGCAGAGAACCAAGAAGGTGGTAAAGGAAAAAAGCAAAAAGGGAGAGAGAGAGGGGAACCCTCCCCTCCTGGTAAACCCTGCTCCTGCAGCAGCCCCCAGCAGTGGAGATGCTGAACAAGGTGAATGAAGCACATGTCCATCACCAGGAGGGGCCACCCCTGGGGACCAACAACATGGGATTTTTGGTGGCTCAGACTTTTTTGTAAGGAATTCTTTATATGTGAAAATTTGCGACAACTTGGCGATATTACATTAATCCACCCAGGAAAATGCATGGAAAAACCTGAATGCAGATTTATTTACATCCATTCACACCATCCTAAATTTCAGTTACGATTTAGGTTAAGAAGTCCTCAACGTATCTGACAATTTGAAGTAATCTATACATATTCTCTGGAGTTAATTTACTTAAACCAGAGCAATATTTCTGATACAACGTCAGTCAAAATGAAACAAAACTTGGAATGAGATTAACGCAGGCTGAGAGGGAGCTCAGGAGGTCTCTGCTCCAACCTCCTGCTCATGGCAGGCTTAGCTCTGAGGTCAGACGGGGCTGCTCAGGGCTTCATCCAGTCAGGAGCTGAAAACCTCTGAGGATGGAGACTGCACCGCTGTGGACAACCTGTGCCTCTGCCTCACTGTCCTCATGGGGGAAAAACTGTCTCCTTACATCCACGGTGAAACACTTGTGTTTCAACTTATGTCCATCATCGCTGCCTTCCCACCTGGCCCCACTTTGGAGAGCCTGTCTCTGTCTCCTTGATGACCTCTCTGCAGGCACTGGGGGCTGCTGGTAGGTCCTCCTGAAGCTGTCTCTGCTCCAGGCTGCACAAGCCCAGCTTCCACAGCCCCTCCTTGCAGGACCAGCGCTCCAGCCCCACCATCTCAGGGGCCTCCCCGAACACTTGTCCAATGCCTGTCTTGTAGCAGGGACCCCCAAACTTGGCACAGGATTCAGACACAGTCTGAAAACTGACAAGTAAAGGGAATTCATTGTGAACGGGGTACAGGTCCCTGGGATGAGGACAGCCCATCTCATTCCTTTAGCTACCTTTTCCTAATGCTTTCCAGTTGTTGTTGTATTTACCAACTCATGATTTTGTGTGCTTCAAATCCTAAACAAATGTCAACTAAAGTACATTTTCTGTCAGGCATCACCCCCCCCCCAACTTGTAGCTGTGAGCCTGGGTTGGGAACTGGTGCTCCCAGGTGAGCTTTGCTGTATGGCAAACCCTGTGGAGGAGCCGCTCACTGCACAGACGTGCTCTGGCCCTCTCCAGAGCGCTCTTCCCCCCAACACAAAACTATTCCCTCACTGCAGGGCCCAACGTCTGCAGCAACTGGTCACCAACACATGAATTACAGGACAGTACACATTATTTCTTGTCTATTTACTCCCACTGATTTCTACAAATTATTCTACCAGGGCACTGCTTTCTAAAGACATATTATGTAGTGCTACCACTAGACTACCACACCGGAGCACAGAAATTCACATCTTCTTCATTAATATATTTTATTCATAAGTAAATAATAAAGATGGAGGCAAATAATTGATGACATTATCGAGTTTTAAAATAGAATAAACAGAAGCGATGTGAGCTAACTAGTTATGACAATGTCATATGCTCAATAGAAAAACAGGACTAATCTTGAAAGTAATTGGAACCTTCTATGGCCTTGTCTGAAATACAAAAACGTATATAAAATTAGGAAATCAGCCCCATAATTAATCTTCTATTGGTTAATAAGGCATTGGGAATAAGGATTGACCTCCCCAACTGCAGATATCTAAATGCAGGTTGAGCCAGTTGCTGTGGCAATAAAAAGCAATAGAAGAAACCTGAAAATTTTAAGTCTATATCGGAATAAAATAAATTGAGCTTACAAATTTTCCTTTCTCTTCACTGATTATAAAGGAGCACAGGACAACCTCAGCATTGTGCCTCCCACCCGATGTTTCACATCCAGAGATGTGTTCTTGGCCCACCACTTACGTCAAGCAATACAATTTATCCCAGGTCTCTTTTACTGTGACCAAAGCAGAAATAAGTGATACTGGTATGTTCACGCAGACATATCTGCTGTTCAGCTCAAAATGGCAACTAATTAAGTTTCAGTAACTTGTTTGTGTGCTGCACCCTCCGTAAAAAAACAAGAGTTGAAATGCCCCTGAGCTGAGCATTAGCAAAATGAGAGCTTAACACTTCTGCGTCTGTGCTGCGACTGAAGCTACATGACCAGTTAGCACAAATTTAGAAACGCTTAACTGAAGCAGTGTGGGTGCAATGCACTGTTTCAAGTTATTCTTACTGTCTGCCTACCAATACTGCCCCAAGGGTCCAGCTAAGATCAAAGTCCAACTATATTACAGGGTGCATACATTCATAATAGCACTTTGCTGTGGACCAAAACACGCCACAGCAGCCACTGAGGATATCACTGCTTCCAGGTGTATACTGCGTCCCTGCATACGGAGGAGATGCTGTGTCTCCTGTAGGAAGGGCAGCATTAAAGCATAAATGCTACATCTAATCCACGCATCTTTCCCTCTGTGGGGGAGCAAAACACCAGATACCTGGGGTCCCTTTAGCTACAGCTGTTAAATTCAGTACAGCTGAGTCCTAAAGAAGCACTCCTTGCTTCAGATAATGTACAAAATAGGCATGGCAACAGAGAGGTAAACTGGAGCAGCCTAGGAGTAGTCATGAAGTAGGCTGGGAGAAAGTCCAGACCAATCCACTACACCATACTGTCTCCCAAACTAGCTATTAAATCAAAATCATAGAATCATAGAATGGCTTGGGTTGGAAGGGACCTTTAAGATCATCTAGTTCCAACCTCCTGCCATGGGCAGGGACACCTCCCACTAGACCAGGCTGCTCAAAGCCCCATCCAGCCTGGCCTTGAACACTTCCAGGGATGGGGCATCCACAGCTTCTCTGGGCAACCTGTTGCAGTGTCTCACCACCCTCACAGTAAAGAATCTCTTCCTGATATCTAATCTAAATTTCCACTCTTGTCCTATCATTACACTCCCCGATAAAGTGTCCCTCCCCATCTTTCCTGTAGGTCCCCTTTCAGTACTGGAAAGCTGCCATAAGGTCTCCTCAGAGCCTTCTCTTCTCCAGGCTGGACAGCCCCAACTCTCTCAGTCTGTCTTCATAGGAGAGATGCTCCAGCTCTCTGATCATCTTCATGGCCCTCCTCTGGACCCACTCCAACAGGTCCATGTCTTATCCAGGTCTCTCTCATAGACAAGTCTTAAAATGGTGCACATATTTATGCAGCAATACCAATGGCCAGCACCAGACATCTGACTTATGCTGGGGGCAAAGCCATGGGGTATCAAGGCCGTGGTCTTAAAGACCAAGCAGGTATCTGCTAAGTCTTACAGAACCAGGGGCAGGGGATGACGGGGGAATTCTGCTTTATTTACTCAAACTAACATCACCCTACAGCTACATAAGTGCCAAACGGAGGGAAAGGAGGAGTAATTCTTTCCCCTACACTGTGGAACAGTTACAGAGCTAAGTTTAAGTGACCCTTACTGCTGTTGAGGTCTCAGCTCACCAGCCAGTGAATCTACTCTTTGCTCAACACAGCCTTCTCCTATCTACCGTCAGTGCTTTACAAATTAACTTCGCTGTCACAGTGATTGGCGGGTGAGGGCTTATTTTCTCCAGTGACAAACAGCTGATGTTTGCCTATTTCAGATCCCTGCATAAGCAAATATTGTTCAAGCGCTGAATTCCTAAGCAAGCTGAAAAATGCATTATTTAAAACATGATTATGTTCCAGCATTGCACAATATTGATATTGCTAAAGCTACTTAGTGCTTACACATCTAATGCATATATATAATAATTTGATAAATTTTAACTGCTTTTTAATAACTGTTTCCAGTTATTCATGAATTACGTCAAGACAAATTTGGACCAAATGTTTCATTGGTCTCTACATTTGTGCATCTCATTGGTTGCACATTCAGTCTCCTCTTCCGCATCACCAACAATTTCCACTTTTTATGAAGATCTGGTCTTCATTTGGTCTCTCCTGTTAGACAAGGTGCACCTCAGTCAGATTTCATTTCTTTTTTCAGTTTGGCAAGACCAGTGAGACATTCATCTCTCCATTTTCTCCTGGCATCCAGGACTTTTGGAACACTTGGAATTTTTTCAGACATTGCCTAGAACAGAAAATTAAGATGATTAAATCTCATGTTCTGAGTAAAAAGTTTCTCACCAGCATCGTATTCCTGCTTTTCCTGCGTCAGACCAAGTAACTATCCACACAAACCATAATTTAGTCTATCAAAAGCAACAGGCCGCTAATTCTTAACATTGGTGAGTGGAAATGAGCTAACCTGTATGAGAAGAAAAGTGCTCACATTTAGAGGTGGTCTGCGTGAACGTGGCTATGAAGGTGCCTACAGAAACATCAAAGCATCAGTCTCTTTTTTCAGTTTGCCCCACACAGCCACTCTCTAGTCTCTTTGATAATAACCTTTTATTAAATAGGAAGGAGGCAACCTGGCCATTTATGTGGCTCAAAATGTGCTCTAAACCAAATTCCTCTGTGTGTGTGTTTAAAGCTGTGACCTCTCTTCTGGCTCCTAATAAACGTAATGAAGGATACCATGTTTATTAAAAACATTTTTTCTTAGGAGTGGCAGTTATAATCAAAATGACAGGGGAAGACACATAAGAAACCCAGAATTATGATTTTTGTTGTTTATTGGAATATGGGGGAGAGAAGGTGCAGCACTATTTGAGGACACAAAAGGTAGAAGTCTGAACAAGTTATCAGACAAAAACGGTATTTAAAACAAAATGGAAAAAAAAAAAGTATTTCTGACAGCATAATCAAAGTTGTCTGAGAAGTGCCAGTTAAATGTGTCACTGAAAGCAGAACAAGAGGCAGTAAGCTCTGGCCAGCTAGTACATTGTAATAGATGTTCTTTCAAAGAAAAAAAAGCTGTTTGAGAGCGCAGGTAGAGATCACAAGGTGATCTTTGCCAAAATAGCACCTGAGGTCTTAGGTTTAAAAGGCAAGGGTTGAGAAACTGGGTAAAACCTGGACCTGCTACCAATGACTGGCAAGTTGCAGTCACTCCAGAAAAAAGTCAGGGAGAGGGACAGAGGAGTAAGATAAGAAATGTTTAATGTTTTACTTTTAAGAGGATTGTTGCGGATCCATCTTTGGCATTGAAAAGCAAAGATAATAAAGAGACAAAGAAACAGACACTGAAGTGGAATCCAGCTTTCCATAAAGAAACCCAAACTGTTTCATACTAATCAAAAGCTTCAAATGATTAATAACTCCGCAATTATTATTGATTGTTATTATAAGCAGTCTATGCTGTTTATGCATAAAAGAATCTTTTTCCTTTTTAACATAGCTGATGTTGAAATTGTATAAACAATGAAAAAAAGGAATAAAAATGCTGTCTTCCAGGCAGAGAGCTTCCACCTGTGGAATTAATCTGACAGTTATTCAATTCAACACATACACCTGTTCTTTAGAGAAGCATTAAAAAAGCCAACTATGAAAAGGCAGATTTAGGAAATAACAATACTTCAGTTAATTCCTATGATCATACAAAACAGCCTATATAGTGAATATAAACAAATTGTGGGCTTAGAAATGTTAATAGACAAACTGGGTCCCAATCCAGCATAGCACTTAAACATATCTTATCTTTAAACATGCAAGTAACCTTATCGGATTGCTCATATGTTTAACTTAAACACGTATTTGCACGTGTTACAGACTGGAGCTCTAGTTTGTAAAGTACACAAAAACAAGAAAAAGAACACTCAGAAGAAAAAAGGGTTTATGCAGGAAGATGAAGTAGGAGGAAGACACGGGGAGAAAAGTCTTGTAGGAAAGGAAGCTTGGAGCTGCACATATTATGGTAGAGGACACAGGACAGAAGTGGTAAGAAATAGTGTGGAGGATTTAATGTCAGTAACCCACAGTCATTAGCAGCTGACTCCCCTGTCTAGTAATAATGTTCCTCAGCCGATAAATCACTTTCCCTTGATGTATGTCAAAGTGCTTTGAAAAGAGATTTACATGCATTTTATACTGATCTTTTCGTTCAAAAGACACATTCACACAAGAAATACAGACTACAGATACCTCTAACAGTAAACTGAAATGGTACAAATGTTAAAAAGTTCTTTGTTCTGAATGTCACTGCATTTATCAACTCCATATTTACCTGATTGATTTTCTGCTCAATTTCACCTGAAAATTCTGGAACTGGTCCAAAGGTGTTCAGAACAAGTCTCATACCATCACGGTATCTTTTGCAGTAACTTGAAATACCTAAAAATAAGAGTGAAAAATTGCATTTCAACAGAAATTCCTACTTAAGTTCAGTAAGGCTACCTGTGCTTGAGCACTGTCTTAAATCAGAGTCCAAAAAAAGGTGTGCTCTTATGCTTAAGACACCTAATTGTCATCAAGGAAAAAAGGACTCTATCCACCACATTTCCTTTAAGGTCCATATAAAAAACATTTAGGACATGCCTTCACTGCAAAACCAATTAATATTACATACCGGCGGGCAATGCTATGTGAGGGGTGTAGTACCCAACCATGGATATACTCGTGCTTTGTTACTTGAGACCAGAAAGCTTCCCCAACCAGTGTCCACGAGGAGAGAATCCTCTCCTCTTCCTCTCCTCTCCCTCTCCCACCCCCTCTCCTCTCTTTTCCTTCTCTTTGTGTCTTACCAGTTGAAGCATTCCTGTTGTTACTTTTATTTATTGACTTGAGTGTATCAAAGCAACATGACTCAGTGGGAAAAGGTCATGGAGACCCAGGTAGTCTCCAGTGAAGGAGAAAGGCTTAAGAAGGAACATATGGATCTTGCAGATCAACACCTTGTATTGCAACTGGGGTTAGCAACAGGGATTTGGCTTTTATGACCATAGGACCCTTTTTGGGGGTTGAGCACTGTTAGGGGGAGATGGGATCCACCTGAAAAAGTGGGGAAAAAGCATCTTTGCCAAAACCCTGGCCAATCTGGTGAGAAAAGCTTTATATTAGGAGCACTAGAAAAGCGAGATTACAACCTTTATTCAAGTGAGGAAGGGGTGTATTGGGGTGAAAAGAAAGGAGTGCAGGCTAACAGGTACAAGAGAAACCTCAAGAAAGTAAAAAAAAAAAAGGCAGGAGGAGTCCACCTCTGGTGTATGTGCACAAATGCATGCAGTCTGGGAAACAAGCAGGGGAAATGAGAGCTTCATGTGTGGTCACACAACTACAACACTGTTGGAGCAACAGAGGTGTGGTGGGATGGGTGCACAACTGGAGCGCTGCAGTGGACAGATACACGCTGCAGGAAAGACAAGGAGGGGCTTTCTCTGTAAGGACCAGCTCAGATGTATGGAACTGCTCTACGGAATGGGCAACTGTCTGTGTGAGAGCCTGTGGGTCAGCGTCAACGGAGAGGCCAGTAAAGGACAGCATCCTCCAAGGGCAAGAACAGTCCATCCTGATATTCAGCGAGACAAGTAGATGTATCAAGAGATTGGCTTGGGTGAACTCCAGTGCAAAAAGGCAGCATATAGGAGGTGGAAGCAAGGACAGGCTGTAAAGGAGAAATTTAAAAACACTGCCCAGGCATGTAGGGATGGTGTCAGAAAAGCCAAAGCTCAGCTCCAGTTGAGACTTGCAAGGATGTCAAGGGCAATAAGAAGGGCTTCTACTGTTACATTAGTAATAGAGGGCTGAACAAGGAAAGTGTGGGCCTGTTGCTGAATGGGTGGGTGATTTAGTGACAGGAGAAACAAGTAAAGTGGAGTTAGTCGTTGCTTTCTTTGCTTCAGTCTTCATTGACAAGGTCTCCTATGCCTCTGTGCTTAGAGGCAGGGTTCAAGGAGGAGAGGGAGTGATCAGCAGCAGATGACGATCCAGTCAGTGACTATGTGCAAGAACTCAGCCCCACCCGAGACCATGGGACGAGACAGACTATATCCAAGGATATGAGAGAAATGGCCCGTGCCCTTGCAAGTCTGCTTTCTATTGTATTTTAAAAATCATGCCAGTCAATGCATCAATCTCATCATTTGAGATGCCCAGATGACTGCAGTACACCCATCTTCAAAAAAGGTCAAAAGAACAATCTGGGGTACTACAGGCCAACCAATCTCACTTCTGTCCCTGAGAAAACCAAAGAGCAAGTCATCTTGAAACAAATTCCTGGGCACAGGAATAAGAAGAAAGTGATTGTGACAGTCAGCATATAGTCACCAATGGGTACACCATGGTGTAAATCACACCCGACCAACCTTGTTGCCTTCTGTGATAAAATCATTGTATTTGTGGAAAACAGTGAAGTAGTGGATATCAGTTATGTGAACTTTAGAAGGGCATTTGACACTGTCTCCTATGATATTCTGTATCAAAGTTAGGACATAAAGTCTGTATGCTTTGACAACTAGAGGGACAAAAAATGGGTTGGATACTCAGCCTCAGATGGTAGTGGTTAATGGATTGTAATCTACCTGAAAGCCAGTAAAAGTGGAGTACTGCAGCAATCCATCCTGAGACCTGTACTGCCTTACAGCATTTGCTCATAAAGTTTGTGAATGATACCAAATTGGGCCAGGGTGGGAGGCAGGGGGGGAACGGACCAGCTGATACATCGGAGGCCAGGGCTCCTTAGACAGGCTGGAGGAACGAGCCAATGCAAAACATTAAAAATTTAACAAGGCAAGATCCTGCACCTCAGAAGGAGGAGTTTCTTGCAACAACACAGGCTTGTGAACCCCAAGAATGCCTGGTCCTGGTAGGTAGCAAGCTGAACATGAACAAACAGTGTGCCCTGGCAGCAAAGAGGGCCAACGGCATCCTAGGCTGTGTTAACAGCACAGGCAGTAGATTGATGGAAGTAATTACCCGCCTTTACTCAGCATATTGTATTCAGTTTGGGATCGCCCAATACAAGAAAGACATTGACAAACTGGAGCAACTCCAGCAGAGGCCATCAAAATGGTGGGAGCTGGAGCACTTGCCCTGTGAGGAGAGGCTGGGGAACCTGGGCTTGTTCAGCCTGGAGATGGCTTTGGGGGGACCTAACAGCAGCTCCCACTGCCTACGGGTAGGTCACTGAGCAGAAAGAGATGGGCTCTTTACAGTTGTGGCATGGCAGGAGGACAAGAGACAACAGGCACTATTTTAAATGAGAGGTTCAGACTGGATACTCAAGCACTGGCACAGGTTGCCCACAGAGGTTGTGCAGTCTCCATCTCTGTGGGTTTTCAAGACTGTAGGAAGCTCTGAGCAGCTTGGTCTGACCTCAGAGCTGATCCTGATGTGAACATCTTAAAAAACACGGGGTGAGAGAGCCTGAAAACCAGCTACCTGGTAATAGTGGGTAAAATGGCAGTCAAGTAGGCCTTGTCTGAATTAGGGAAAGGTCCACCTTTCATCAGCTCCAGTAAGAATCTCAAAAAAATTACTGTTGAGGCACTAGAGAGGAACTGGAATGATAAATGCACCAAAAAGAGAAATTGGTCACTTTGCCAGACATATACAACTAGTAGACTTTTTAGTGCTATTAACTACCACATAACCAAGAAAGGATAAGGAGGCCTTTCCCACTGTACATCAATCAAGAAGTCGTGAGCTGCACCACAACAGTAAATGAGCAATGCTTGTCTGGCAGTAAGCAAGCCAACAGGAGTAAGAATGTGATTATCCTGATGAACACCCTAGATCTGAGAAGGGAAGTTCTGGATAGCCACTAAAAGCTCTGACAATCAATCTCCCTTTTCTGAGAACCATAGAGACTGAAGAATTTGTATCCTTAACTCTCTTTTTATTAGCTAATTACCAAAGCAAAGAGGAGAAACCTGCAGAAGACAAAGGCAAGCAGTTACGGTCACCAACTCTTTCACGAAGACTCAGGAGATCGTACAGACTGAGAAGCATGAACCTGAACTGCTCATGGTCTTATCCAACCACAAAATGCAGGAAATGTAACTGGGGTGGCCTGACTACCACACAAAAGAATGCAACTCAGGTCAAGAGTCATTAAGCAGTCTCTTTCCTGAACAGCTTGTAGACAGTTCCCTGGAATGCAATACTGGGTGATATCAATGCTGTAGAAGTCACACCTGTCTAACCCTAAATGGTTGAGGTTGAATGGTGGATGATTGAAAGGAAACCACTGACTTCTGGAAACTATGAATCATAACCTACAACACTTATATACAACACTTACACTGCTCAACATGTCTGAAATCAATGAAGTATGTGTTTTCCAAAAGGCCTCTAAGGTCAGTATGAGGATGGAGAATTCTCTTGTTTCTGGACCAAAGACAGAAGACCTTTCAAAGGACAGATGCTCAAGAAGTACTCAATTTCCTTTAAGAAATTAGCACACTGAAGTTCATGATGACCATCAGATAAACAATGGAAAGGACAGAATGGGAGAACATGTCCATTGTATGAGAACAATGTAGAGAGATTTGAAACTATTGAACTCTCTTAAAAAATGGACTAGAAACATTCTCCAGCATTAGAGAGAAGGAGGCTCTGAGAAAACTAGCAGCCTTGTTAAGTAGCTTGAACCTATATTTGGTGCCAAGAGTGTGCCAATCGGCATTTAGTCAGCCTTTTTCCTTGTATTATCTACCCATGGAGCATATGTGTTCCTGAACACACTCTGGCATGTTCTGGCCTTCTCCAACACAAAAAGGGAGGTCAGTCCGTCATACAGGTATATCAGTGCTCTAATTATATGGAAATTTAGTATTTTGCTCAATTTTCTTAATTAACACACAGCAAGAAACCTTCAAATTACCTAGCGGGCTCCAAAACATCACTGGCAGGAAGTGAGACTCAGGAAAAGAAGCATTACGGTGGGATGTGGAACGATTCTATCTCTTCACTGAGGGAATAAGCAGAGACCATCCTCCTCCATAAACACTCTGGAAAGGACCGCTGGTTATCAGGGTTTACTGACCATACCCTGTCATTAGCATAAGTGCTAGCCTGTTATATCTTAACAGCTGGGCTTACAGACTTTGGCACCTGAAGCCAACCCAGACCTACCTACAGGGGATGTTCTATTTGCGTGAGCAATCTTGGGAACCCAAGACAATTCTGGATGAGACTCATGCACCAGCCACAAGATGATGATAGTTACATTTCACCTTGCTCATGTGAGCTTTTTCTTCTAAAAGTGAGGAGTCTGAGGAAAAAGTTTGCCCCCACTTCATCCAACATCACAGAAAGTTCCCAGATGTAGATGTGGAAATGTCTGAGGCTGAGGAGTGCAGAACTATGTGGACTTGGGTACGCCGTGCTAACACACAGCTGCTGGCAGCAGCTGTTGCCAGCTGGATAATCACAAAATAAAAAATGTCAACTCAGTGAAATATGGCAATTCAAACAAATCCACATAAGCTACTGGCGATAGAAGGAATGGTAAACAGAGCAGTACCAGTTACCAGTTATTCTGGTCCTTATCCAGCTGACTCAAGTCTATGACACCTAGACCAGTGCTGAATAGTTTGGGTTTGGTGCTTTTCCAAAAGTCATGGGGAACCTCTCAACCACCAGGTAAGCTTGTGTAATAATACCACAGATCTGAGTACTTTTGATTCTGGTACAGTCAAGAGAAGGTAGAAGTGAAGACTGTGACAGAAATCTTTTTCATGAGCCTCAATCTAAAGAGATAACATTAGTATCTTGTAAAAGCTGAATGCTTGGACGTGAATGTGAACTCCTGAGCTGGAAATGGCCTTCAAAGCTCACCCAGCCAGCTAGTCCTGGAAACCAAGCTCTTACCAGCAGCTCGTCTACATCTTGAATGAATCAGAACAATTTCTGGGTGGGTGTAGCTCACCAGTGCAACAGAGACATGCCAAATGCAGGTTGGGTAATACAATTCACTCACTGCATGCAATGTAAGAATGAAAAGAAGCCTTAAGCAAAGTCAGCAAAACAGGAAAGGCTAAAAAAAAAGTTATGGGTCTAGAGAAGAGCAGCAGCATTAGTATAGTTGATCTCAACATTGTGGCTGAAATGGCAACATGAAGGCATGTATGCTGCATGTCAAGCAGGAGGTGGACAATGCAAAATCTTTCGAGTCTCAAGTGAAAGAAATACACCAAAAGTTAGAATATACACATGGTCTCACTCAAAGATTAAAAAAATAGTAATTTCAAAATAGATAACACAAGATAGCACTCCCAGTGTGAAATGTCAGTGGAGACTAGTGCAATCTTTAACTTGGTTTAAGTAATCAAGATCAACCCTATGCTGCCAGCTTCAAGAAGGCACTTGAGCAATGGGGAATAATGCTGGAAAAATCACTTTGCTTTTCAACTGCAAACTCAAAACTGGCAAATATTTGACTCCAGGCCTTTAGACTTAGGAGTCCTTTGGTTCAAAGGTCAGGGCTATTGCAGAGGTGGATGAGAAGAGCACTTGGCTGGACCACAGGGACAAGAAGATGGAAAACAAATACGAGAGAATCCCTTTAACTTTAATCCTTGTTGATACTGCCCAGAGAGCACCTTAAGCTGGAAGTATTAGCATCTGTAAACAGTGTGAGACAGACAGGGCAGCACACGGGAGCTGGAGAAAGAGGAAGAAGATGACAAATGGGCTGTTAAAAACAACCAACATCACTCCTTGTATCCAGTTGCTGTGCCAATACTGTGCCCCACTATCTCCAACAGGAGAAAAAGAATGATTCAAGATGCATCTGGAACAGAGAAAAAGGGGTATCAACTCGCAGCACAGGAATTATGATAGTTTCTTCTTGTCTATGTGGTTTGTTGACTCCCTGTCTAAATTTCCATCTTTCTTGCACACTCACCTCATCAGTTTTGGAGGGAAGGGGCTGTGGGAGAAGGCAGATGTTGCAGCAGGCACCAGAGAACCACGAATACAGAACAAAAATACCTCCAGGGAAGGTAGGATTTCCCTGAATCTTCCTTCCACCACGTTTACAACTATGGCAGAGAGTGGAAGAGGAGAAATAAGTAACAAAATCCCCTACACAGGATTATAGAGATGAAAAGGAGAATACTCTATTTTCATTGAAAGTCCCAAACCCACTTACAGGAACACGTTATCACAAGCTAGACGAGGGCATTGATTCAAGGCTCTTCAGCTGCTCATATGTGTCTAAGAAATGCAAGGCTCTTTACACCACCAAGAAAGGAAGAATAAGCTGCTGCTTATTTAGCATCAGTGTCAGTCCAGGCAGTTTCCACAATAGCTAATGAACTGGCCCACAAGAATTTGTTCACATAACTACACTTCGCGTTTGCAGGTCCCTTCCTGAAAGACTTGCACTGGTGTGGTGCAAACATGGGTACCAGTGAAATGCCTCTAGTTGCATCATCAAGATGAACAGGGTATTGATGAAGGAGAAGGAACTCAGGACGGATATTTAGCTTAGAAGTATGCATAAAATGCTCCACTGCCCTGAGAAGACCTGTTCACAAGTGAGGTTCACAAACGTAAAGGTGATAGGAGCAGTAGGAAAAAAGAACGGAAAACATGACAGTATAAAATGTAGTATGTTCACGCATTATTGTATGTAAGCATCTTCAAGTATCTTAGCTTCTTGTATGCAAAGTCTCATTCCTTCCTCTTCATAAGAAAGACAACAGGCATGAGGGCTGAAGGATGGAAGCAAGCAAACTTGATAAACCAGTCTGGCAAGGACACTACACATGGGGCAAAACAAGGAAGGCACCGAGGTATTTGTGAGAGAAAACAAGAGACAGGAGCAAGTGTTACTGGCAAGGACAGGGAACATGCCAAAGACAGAGGGTGCCTCACAATACTAAGTAGTAACTTGATGACTTTGAACCTCATGAGCAGCATAATAAGATACTGTAATGACTCAAAGAGTAGGCGAGATGGTCAAGCCACTGATGTAATAGCATCAGCAATTTGAAAAGACTGGGGTGGGGTTGATTTTAGCAGGTAAAATCTAAGAAGAAGCTGCACTTGGTAAGACTGAAGGTGTGTATGGATGACAAAAGAAAAGAAGGGGCACATTTCAGGAACATCATGGATGAATCTGTCATGGTTAAGTTATGTTCAGAGAAAAAAAAAGTCCTAAACTCTTTGTCTTGCCGATAGAGGGATTATATTTCTAGACATTACAGCTCCAAGGAAAACTTTCTAAATGCAATCCTATCTTCATCAAGGGTGTGTCTGAACATAGATGCATGCTTTTAGTTAGGGCGTGAATCCACAGGACGCTTGCTACTCTACATTAATTCCCATATAAATTCATTTAGACTGTAGTTACATGAATAGTTTCAACTACCCTAAGACAGTGGTAATACCAAAAAAAGTTTTATTCTCACTGTTCCCGTGTTACCATCTCAACAGCAATGCATGTATATTTGTGCAGGACTGCTGTGAGCTGGATCAAGGAATTAAACTGAGTTAATATGAACCACTTCCTTTGTTAGGTTAGCATCGTGGTTTAGCCCCAGCCTGCCGCTAGAACCACACAGCTGCTTGCTCACTCCCCCCAGCTGCGATGGGGGAGAGAATCAGAAGAGTAAAAGTGAGCGAAAACTCATGGGTTGAGATAAAGAGAGTTTAATAGGTAGAGCAAAAGCCGTGCATGCAAGCAAAGCAAAACAAGAAATTCATTCACTGCTTGCATTAGAAATAGTGTGGCCAGCAGGACTAGGGAAGTGATGGTCCAGCTGTACTCAGCACTGGTGAGGCCGCACCTTCAGCACTGTCTTCAGTTTTGGGCCTCTCACTACAAAAAAGCTATTGAGGTGCTGGAGTGGGTCCAGAGAACGGCAACAAAGCTGTTAAAGGGTCTAGAGCACAAGACTTTGAGGAGCGGCTGAGGGAGCTGCAGTTGTTTAGCCTGGAGAAAAGGAGGCTCAGAGGAGACCTTATCACTCTTTACAACTACCTGAAAGGAGGTTGTAGCAAGGTGGAGGCTGGTGTCTTCTTACAAAGTCACACACCATAGGACAAGAGGAAACGGCCTCAAGTTGCACCAGGGGAGGTTTAGATTGGATATTAGGAAAAATTTCTTCACTGAAAGGGTTGTCAAGCATTGGAACAGGCTGCCCAGGGAAGCGGTTGAGTCACCGTCCCTGGAAGTATTTAAGAAAGACGTGGTGCTAAGGGATATTGTAGTGGTAACTTGGCAGTGCTAGGTTAACGGTTGGACTTGATGATCTTAAAGGCCTCTTCCAACTAAAACAATTCTACAATTCCCATTGGTGGGCAGATGCTCAGCCATCTCCAGGAAAGCAGGGTTGCATCACACCTAACAGTTACTTGGGAAGACAAATGTCATAACTCCAAAAGTCCCCCCCTTCCTTCTTCTTCCTCCAGCTTTATATATTGAGCATGATGTCACACGGTATGGAATATCGCTTTGCTCAGTTGGGGTCAGCTGTCCTGGCTGTGTCTCCCCTGAGCTTCTTGTGCACCCCCAGCCTGCTCGCTGGTGGGGCAATATAAGGTGCAGAAAAGGCCTTGACTGCCTAGCAACAACTGAAAACACCAGTGTGCTATCAAAAGTATTTCTCATTCCAAACCCAAAACATAGCACTGTACCAGCTGCTAGTAAAAAAGTTAAATCTATCCCAACTGAAACCATGTCAATCAGTTTCGTATCTGGGATGAATTCCTCAGTCTGAGCCACTTGGTGACCACACACATTCTTTTGTTAGCACAAGGGAGAAGGATGCACCAAGATGTGTTCTTTAGGACACATCTATAATGACTTGAGCAATAAAGCATTAAGAATTCCTGTGCAAAAGCCACATGCTCCTTTCAGAAGGTTGAGGGAACCACTTGTCACCTAAGGGTCCATAGAAGGAAACTGGTGCACAACAGCCACTATGCTGAAAAATTCACACCTTTGCTTACTGCACACAAACTTTTTCATACAGAAAAGCCCTGCAGCTGCATAGAGGCTAAAAGCAGTTCTAGAATGACTATAAACTGCCTTCTCCAGCCTACTGGGAAGTGAACTGAATGTGCATAAACACGTATGAAATAACTGGTGGGTTCATGAAAGAAGAGGTTTTTGTGATTATGTACACTGTGATGTTTCATCTCAGTAGTACCCTTTTACAAATATTCCTGAATTAAGTTGAGATATTTTACTATCCTAAAACAACACGTGGGTTGGACAGAAACAGAGGCAGTCTTCCTTTTCTCAGGTTTTACTACCTTAAGTTAGAGATTCTCACACCTTCTGCTTACTAGCTTGTGGTACAAAAATTCCTGATCTGGGTTAAAGCTTGGCTTGCTCCCTATATGACAGCATTAAAGCAATGGCCATAGCAATGAAAATGATCTCCGCTTTTGAACCAGCCAAGAATCCCTGTCTACAGTAATTGTTAAAAAACATACGTGGCTATGTTTTGCCTAGCCAGACAAGAAAAATTTCCTTCTTTTGAACTATTGCTTATGATTCCTCCCCTCTTCCCTTTTCATGTTTTGTGCTTTTCATACAGCACAGTCATTTAGCTCCTACCATCCAAAACCAATTCATCTGGCTGGTGCTTCTCAGACAAGCAAGCATTCCCACTTCCAATAAAAGAAACACAATTTTGACTACAAAGACTCATTCCTAGCTTACCAGGTATTTGCACTTATATTATAGGGACCATACATCAGACCCAATTTTCACACAACTCCTTTAGTCACCTGTACTAATACCACAGTGAGTGACAGGTAGAATATGATCCTGGAATGGTGTTTTTAGAAATGCAGGAGAGAAAATAGCAACAAAGATCCTTCAACCTCCTCCCATCAAGCTCTTCTGCTAATATTCGCAATTTAGATCAAGATTAAATTCCAACTACAGCTCACTAAACCCACTAATAAAGTAACTGATCTAAGACAGACAATTGTGAAATATGTATGAAGAACTCTTGCTGCAAACAGAAACTGTAAAAGACAGTATATGATAGTGTAGCCTCTGGTTTTACAGATGATTTTTTGCAAGGGCTTAAAAGGAGCTGACAGTTCAAGAAACAAGAGATTCAGGAGATACGATCTTATTGAGGCTGGATCATCTTCAGTATATTCACAAATAGCCAGGTACATATACAGGAGGGACATTGTGTCTGCTAACGTAATCCCACGGTAAGTAAATGGGTAGAATGACACTAGTGAAATCTATTGATGTTCCCTGTAAAAGACTTAACAGCATTTGTTGCGATGCTGTCATGTGAAATCATAAGATGACAGGCTCAGAAGACAGAGCTTATTGAAACCGAAATCAACATTAATTTTATTTACTGAAACTAACAATCAACTTTATAATATTATGGAATCTGGATGTGCTTTTCCCCCCCCAAAAGGGGTTTGTCTCTTGTCTGTTGCAATTCCGTTCTCAAAGTGCTGTTGCTGTTTCTGTTCGTTTTAGTGACTTGATGCTGTCATGTTATTCCATGTTCAAGGCTGGTGGCTCACTGCCATATATTCAAAATTCCTAATATGCATGCATGGATTAACTGCTAATCTGAAGTGGCCTAGATAATAGCTTTTCATAGGACCATTTATGAATATGGAGAAAAGGACATAAGAACTAACATGGGGGAAACCTTGCATTAGCACATAGGAAGTTCATGGGAGGATCCTGACGTACACATCCCACAGGGAAAGAAGTAACACTCATCTCAGGAAAAAATTGTTATAATAACATTCTTTATTCAAAACCGAACAAAAATCATTATCACCCCTACTAAAAAAAAAAAGGAAAAAAGAAAAAGAAAAAAAGAAAGACTTCTCCATCTTCCAAGGTTTCCCACAAATAACACTATTTTTCTCTCATGTGCTTCCTGCATCCCCACCATCCTTCCTCACCGATTAACAGAGAATTTAAGATTGTAGGTAATCAGTATCTTATGGCTGCTGCTTGTGAAGTTGGTGAAGCTGCTAGACAGGCTAACAAACAGGATAGAGGGGATTTCTTATCTCTACCTCCATTTCCCTCCACTGATAAAAAATACACACTATTAGTACAATGCATCAGAGCAGGCTGTCCTGGGCAATCAAGAAGAGGCCCACACTATCCCATATTATGTCAAGCAACACTGGGCACTGGTACAGAACTATGACAATAAGCCATCGTGTATCCTGAAATCAGCAATTTTGATTTAAACTGTCTCTGATGAGAGCAACAGCCTGAGTCAGCCTGCACAGCACGTAAACAGGAGCAGCTCCAGACTCAGGGACAATGCATCTGAAGACTGGGAGTGAAGCAATACTCCTCATGAGCCGAGTTACTGAACAAGCTGACAAGGTGCTTTTGTGTAAGTAACCCAGTCCGCAAGTGTAGTAACAATGTTATTTTAGGGTTATTTTTAATTGAGAATATTATATAATGTTAAAATAACTCTACAAGTATATTTTGGGTTTGTATTTTGCAGGCCCACCACAAGACTACCATTCCAGTTTACCAGCCTCTTGGACTACATTTCGTAATTTTTCTTCCTCTAATCTGGAATACTAAAATTCCTAGTAGAGGTAGGATTAAATCTAGAAGCTGGATAGGGTTCTAGAGCCCTGCCACGAATAAGCGACCTACCAGTTGCATGTGTTACATAAAACTGGTCTGAGATGGGAACTTTCAGAAATGTTTTTGTACCAGTGACCACTTCCTGATAGGAGGAAGAAAGCTAAGCTCAATCATGAAAGAACATCAAATAGCAAAGGGCACTCCAGGAAGAGCATCAAAACCAACCTACATGACTTAAACGATTCCATACATCTCAAGTAAACGTTGTTTTAGAATTAACGAGTCTAAAACACGGATTAAAAAAAAAGGATTCACAAGTATGATTTGATCTCTAAAACAGATTAAAATATTTTTGGTATTAACAAGCATTTTGTTTTGGTTTTATGTTTTAATAGAGGCAGTTTGGCAAGTTACTCTGACAGAAAACCCTGTGCATGGCTGGTTCCTGCAGGTGATGGCATGGCAGCTTAGTGGAGTGGTGGGGACAGGACTGGACAACCCTGGCCTGCAAGACGCCAGGTAGATTGCTGTGCTTAAGGCTAGTACTACATGCATCTGTTCTGTTCTATGTAAAGAATGCTTACGGTTTAGATTGAGTAAGTCTAAAACCGCTAGAGAGGACAGGAAACTGCCAGGTATTAATAGATCAGAAGAGAGAAACCATTAGGAAGGTGCCTCTGTTTAGAGGATGAATGTTGTTTACCTAACAATGCATAAAGCAAACATTTTGTGACATTTAATTTGCTGATATACAACCAAACTGACAAGCTGAAAGACTCTGGTGGAGGATCCACAATTGCACATTCATGTCAAATCGGCCTTAAGAGACATAAGTTTCTGCCAAGTAACTAACCAACCAGTAGACATAAGATAACACTTCTCATTGCACACTGATAGCTTATGATCTTGGTTTCTTATTTCTATTTCATTATTAGGCATTGCAGCACTGCCTAAAAGATCCAGTAATGGAGCAGGGGCTTACCATGTCAGGGATCATACAAAAACAGAATAAAGACAGAGCCTAGAATATAAAGAGCTAAAAAGTTGTATTTAGTTTACCTTCACTTCTTGAAGTTTTCATGTTTTCTTAAATTCAAATCTTTGTAACCCTAATCTGTAATTTTTATTTCATTTTATAAAATTCGCTTTTTATTTAGCTGGGATTCATGTATACTATTCCAAAAGCATCTAAAATCTGTCTCGATTACGCAAGTCAGATGGCGAACTGTTACTTGACTGCTTTGTCAAGTCAACTTTGTACGCACAGTATTTTGTGGACAGAAGCAATTTTACTTCACTCAGGACCTAAGTCAGCTTAAAGCAAACTAGCACCAGTGACATTTACACTTGAGTCTTTGCTGTGAATTCGGGGTCGGGGTAAGCGCTCATCAACAGAAAGTGAGTTTCTGTTGGCATCGGATTATCAGATAAACTTTTTCAATACTTTCTTTTCCTGACACTCAGACAGTCCTGAAATATGGGTACAGCAATGTTTGCAAAGCACTGGGACAAATCGTGGAAAAAATGAAGTACAGAGCTACTGTTGCAATGATTTGTCATCTTTCACCTGATCACCTATAATACGATAGTCAATATCCATTTCTTTCCATCCATCCTCAAGTTTTAGATAAATTTTCCTTTTCTTATCATGACAATAAAGAGAGAGACGAGTCATAGTTGCAGCAATCTTAACCTGGTTTGTTATAAAACATTTCCAGAGTCATGTGCAACGTAAGCCTTCCCTTCATATTCATATCACTTTAACTACCTACCTTCTGCATTAAGATGCATGGTTTCCAGAGGTCCAATAAATGCGTATCGCATTCCCAATCCATCAGACATCACAAGGTCTAGATCAGTAGGAGATATTACTCCTTCCTAAGTAGCAAAAGTAGAACAGGAAGGAAGATTTGTGAATGTTTGGGTTTAATGCAAAATTGCCTGCTTTTTATACATAGTTAAAAAATTAAAGAAGTCATAAAAATTAAGGCTAGAAACAGCAGTCAGCTTGCAAACAGAAACACAACTGTTTGCCAGAAATGTCCATCTATTATGCAAGCCTTCCTATGATTCAGTATAAACACTCATTCACATATCCAATCTTGCAGTACTTCATAATCCAAATACACTTTGACACTTTTTGACAGTATCTTATTTTTAAATTTATAAACTAATACATTTTTATAAATTAATACTTTTTCATACAGTATGTACTCTTTGTACACACTAGTTTGCCCAATACTTATTACTTACAATAATTCATGTACTAAAATGAAACTGAGCCATTCATGTTAACCAATATACTATTTCCTCAGAAACTGAGAATCGAAGGACACAGAGCAAACATGACACTCTTAATAGCACACGACCAAAAGAGTTTATATCAAATCCAAGTATTACACCAGTCCTTTTAAATACAGGAGTTTTGTCTAAATCTTACACCTCCCTTCATATTCTCTTAGTTCTGGATTTTTGGGCAGAGTCACAACTGTCGGAACAGGGGTGCACCAGTGGATACTGCTCCTGAGGCCAAAAAAGCCTGGGACCAAACACGTAGGCAATGCAGCTGCCACTCCCTCCCACAAAATTCACTGAACATTCAGCCTACCCAGCCTCAACCTGCCCAGGTTCTCAAGTTCACTGCCAGCCTCACGTCTCAGAGCTGGCAGGATACAGAGCATGCAAAACGAAGCTCTTCTCCTGTTAAAAAGTTGAGCACTGCTGTTCCACCCACATGGTAGCACTTACAAGAAAGCCAACGCCCCCATCAGGTTAGGGCAAGCACACGAAGGCTTGTACGAAAAAATAAATGTTACAGTTCATTACCTTAAGAGATTTACTTGAGAAGAATAATATTTATTACATGAGGTTGTTTTTCACCTACTAGAATGACAGGAATTAACTAAGACCTGTTCTAACTGCTTCCATCAGATAAAGCTTGGTTTCAAGAACTTGTCTTTATTCCCAGAAACATAAAAACATTTCCTTCTGTTCAAGAAGGTGAAAGACATGCTGAATTGCTTCTAATTTGTCTTCTCACCCTACCTTAAGGTGCCTTCCTGAATCAGTGCACCTCTTTCTCCACAAGCCACTCTGAGCTGCAGAATACAAGTAGGTATACTCATCTGCTTGGCCAAAGACACATCTTTTTCTGTTAAATTTCCATCTCGCAGGTGGATGCTCTTTTGTATCACACAGTGATCAGCTCGAGTTACGGGCATGCAGGACAGCTCTCCTTACCTGTTCTAGACACTGACATTTGAACTAGACATCTAGATTCTTTATAATCATTAGGGAGAAAAAGGAAATCAGCATCTTTCAGGAACAGGTTGCCCAGAGAAGCTGTGGATGCCCCTTCCCTGGAAGTGTTCAAGGCCAGGCTGGATGGGGCTTGGAGCAACCTGGTAAAGTGGAAGGTATCCCTTCCCATGGCAGGGCGGTTGGAACTAGATGATCTTTTAAGATCCCTTCCAACCCAAACCGTTCTATGATCCTAAAGCAGGCATCTAGAATAGGTAAGATGAGTTGTGTCCTAAAAGGGCCTAATTCTCCTCACCAACTGGAAGATGAGCAAGGAGCTTGGATGTCAATGCCTACATTGTAGAAATCCCACCTTAAGTGAGCTGAATCTCACCCACGCTATTCTGCTGTGTTCATCAACTACATCATCTACTGTTACTTTAAAAGAAAGTTATAAGCCAAGGAGCAACATAACTTCTACAGCTGGCTACAGACATGAAGTTTCATCATCTCAGGATTAAATAGAGCCTTTTATAAGACTCAACCTTGAGTCTTGATCTGTTAGTAGGCATTGCTCCTAACAAAAATAAGCCTGGCTGAATCCCTGTTGCAGGTGGCTTTTGAACTCTATCTTAAAAAG
This sequence comes from Rissa tridactyla, assembly GCF_028500815.1. Taxonomy (NCBI): domain Eukaryota; kingdom Metazoa; phylum Chordata; class Aves; order Charadriiformes; family Laridae; genus Rissa; species Rissa tridactyla. The sequence continues at coordinate 22,242,380 of NC_071466.1, forward strand.
GAAACAATAATGTAACTATTGAGATCTACCCACCATATATGGAACATGCAGCTCTGGTAACAATTTAATTAGACATAAAATGGCAGGGATAAGGAAGTATTATTTTCTTCAACATAAAGATAAGGCATAAGCATGGTAAAGTAACTAATCTAGAGTCAGACAGGAAGGTCTGCATAAAGACAGGACTAAACGAAAACCTCAGACAGCATTCAGATTACAGACCAGCATCAGTGTAACTAACACAGGCACCATACGTCCTGTGAAAGTTTTTTCCCCTGACATGGCAACACAACTTCTCTGAATGTCATCAGCAAAGTCAACAAAAGCACTCTTCTGTTGGGAGTGCTTCATCCAAACAATGAGCTGTGCTGGTAAAGCTGTGCTTGATGAGTGATTTTTTTTTCCTGGTTGACATGGATTTGTGGACAAAAGATTAACCACAAGTTCCAGAGAAGCATTTGAACCACAGCAGCAGTTAAAAGCTGTAAACATAGCATTAAAGAGTTAACAGGCTCTTGAAACACTTCAGAATCATTGCAAATTGATTTTCAAATTAAAAAATTGATTTATTTCTTTTGCTACCATAGTCCTCAGCTTTGGTACTGAAATTTGAAAACCAGGTGCCCTCTCAATCATGAGATGAGTTCTTTGCTCTTGGCCTTTTGCCTATAGCTGTAATTTTATGGTTACAGCTGCTAAAAGGCAAAAATTCCTGCTGCCACAGGAAAACATGACAGATCCCTCCATTTGAGGGATATGTTATTCTATACATGTGAGCTCAGTTTCTCCTTGTCACATAGCCCCTCTTAAATAAATGCTTTTTAGTTTTTCTCTTCAGAAATTAAAAACACATAAATAAGAAACAAATTAGACCATCCTCCCCTAGGGAATAACCCTACTCCCACTTATGTTAAGGAGATCATAAGTTGGTGGAATGATTCAGCAGGGTGGGTGCAAGGTCATCAAGGTGTCCTCCACAAGGATGGTTGCTTATGCTAAGAAGTAAACAAGAAAGAGTTCCAACCCAGTTTCATTAAGCCTAGGTGTGAAACAATCTTCCCAGGGGGATTTTTCATCCACTTCATCCTGGGTAACCTTCCTGTAAGTCTTCCCTTCGAGCACTTGTCAGAAGGAAGAGGAAGTGTGTTAGACTTAACCAGAAGCTTTCACAGAATTAAGATCTTAATTTAAAATAAATTCCATCAAAATCCTCAGTGACCCCAATGGCCAGTCAAATGTCAAGATCTAGATGAGCTCAGAATCCTCCAGACTTCTTATGGCACCATTTATATACCACAATCTCATCTTCCTGGGGATTTTAATCTCCTGTGATGCTACAGTATTGTCCTAATGCTCCTTTGGTATTTCATTAGTGCTTCTTGCTATGCAGGGACCCTTTTCTCCTTTCCAAAAACCTGTGGTGGTTCTGCAGTCTCCACCTTTAGGCCCCGAGCCAACCTGCTTGGTTTTAATCAACAGTCTTTACATCTGTGAGTCACACCCACATCACAACTTCTGTCACCGAATTGGTTTGTAATCATATTAAGTGTGACATGGAAAAAAAAAACAATCTCCCTTTTTCTCATATTACCAATTCATCATGTTCTCCTACTCGCTCCAGTCTGTCTATAGAGTTATTTTGGACTCTACTCCAGCCCAGACCACATACTTTCTGTCTCCAAATTTCCCACTTCATCCTCTGTATCTCCTAAATCCGGTATTTTTTTTGATTGCTACTAATATATGCATTCTGTCTCAGCAGCACTTGTTACACCCTTCTCTTCACTATCACTTCAATCAAGTCCCTTCCATCCACGCCCTGATGACATCTTTTTCCAGTCCTGTCATTTTGAGCATATGACTTTTCTCCTAGATCCCTCTACCAGCTCCATCTCTTTGCATTTCATCATGTTTGAGAAACTTGTTGTCCTACACACTTCACACCTCCTCACTTTGCTGGCCTTTATCTTCCTTCTTCCATGGCACCCTCACTCACCTCACCCTGTAAGAAACACTTAGTATCAACACTATTTTTCTCCCTGGCCTTTTAACCTTCCTTTTATGATACCCCTCTTTTATGGGGCACTGTAACTAGATGTTTAACCCTCTACCTTACCTTTGATCTTTTGGAAAGATCCTCTGGATAACTCTATAATACAATTATTAATAATAAGGTATTTGGAATTACAAAAGTCTTGCCAGCATTTAAGGACTGCCAAGCTAGTCACCTGAGAAGGGACAGCTACATAAATTAGGGACTGAAGCCAATGCACCTGATTGCTGTGAAAACAAACTAAAGTGGACACACAGCCAAACCATGACTGTTTATTTTCCAAGATTAACAAAAATGGCAGGACTGCCATTCTTCTTGTCTTTTACAATTACTATAATGTAGAAGACGACCCACTTTTAAAGAAAAAAAATATACATTAAGACAGTATCAAAAGCTTATACACAGAAAAATACAGACTCTTAAGACACTTATAATACAATCCATCACAAAAAATAGTTTTATCAAGTTCTTAAAAGCAGCTGAAACTCCTAAATTAGATCAGGGATGAAAAACTGCCATGTTCTCCTTACTAACTCTGCTGCTGTATTTCATGACCTCCTTGCAAATTCCATGTGATGCTTAGAAAAATATTTCACCAAGATAAGCTTCCACTCAGCAATCCACGGTAAAAGGATAGTCCTAGATATTCAGAGTAAAGTTTGAGACTTGTGATCTAAAGCGTTAGTTAAAGTGTTTGGTTGTTATTTTCTGGATGAAGTCAACCAAAACTTTACCTTCAGAACATGACCAAGTCAAGCTATTTAACCAACACTCTTTTGCAACATAATTCCAAGCTACTATAGAATGTATTGGTACTAGTAAAAGTACAAAAGTAATAGTGTCAGCAGTGCACAGGGTGCTTCCCAGACAACTAAAGGCAGTAAGTCTCTGCTCCAAGGGTTATGAATGGAATCAGATATACCAGTGACCACTGTCAATGGAGACACGAGAAAGTAAATAAACGGTAACAGGGAATAAAAGAAAAAGCTGTTGGAGATATTTTTCCTGTTACTGGCTACAGATTATTCTAATGGTTCCAAACTTTTAACATCAAAATTTAGGGTTGAAAAGACAGGAATAAGGATCTTCAACCTCAGCATCTCACAGTACAATCTTTTACTTGCATCATGATCAGCTTTGCAACACTTCTACCAGAGACCTAAGAATTAAAAACATAAATAAGACACCTACAAGAACGTCAGTCACACACACTCTATGAGGTCCTACAGAAAGTTCTCAGACACACGACCTTAAAGAGACAGACAGGAGTGTTCCCTGTATGTGCTTTTTCATGGACTAAATGTGGAGCATGGGGAGACAGAGATAACGTGATGCAAAATGTTCCTGCCACAAACACCTCCACTGCCCAAGCGCTCAGGACTTGCAAGTGAAAACAATGTTCAAAAAGAAATCTTGCCACACAAAGACTAACTTGGATCCAAAATGAAACACCTCGTTGTAACACTCTTCCCTCAAAGAGGACCCCTTGCTTCAATTCCTTCTTTTAGACTTATAAATGAATCTACAGTCTTTGCTTCTAACTTCTTGTAAAGTTCAAACGTCTACATTCTTAAATCCACGTTCCTAATTATCCACATGGCCAAAGTTCTCAGCACCCAACTGTATGTCTCCAAACGAGTTTTCATTCTGCTACTTTCCTACAAATCGGTATCTTAATCTTCAGGTCTCCAAATCTGTTACTATCTTAACTCTGTACTTCCCGCTCCCACGTTTGGCCCAGTCCTTCATTCACAGCACCCATTTAGTGCCCAGCTTATAAATCTCAGCCCCGTCGTGTATGCTCCTGGGGATACCAGCATCTTTGGCAAAGACAAACTGTATCCCGATACCCAGGTTTCTCATTACTACTTTCATCACTTTGCCCTGAATTATGATGCTCCTCTGCTCCAGCATCCATGCCCACATGCAGTTTGAGCACCATGTGGAGTCTGAGCCTGAACCCAAGCTGCTGGCAGGCCCTTACTTCAGATTTCTGGCTGTGTTATAGTCTCTCCTACTCTTGGACCCACATGGCAGAAGTTGGGTCCAAGCATCACCCAGCAAGCTACCATATTTACCACATTGCTTTCTATACAGCCCCATGTTCGTGCTCTGTATCAGAGCCCTTCTCCCATCGTATCACCCCTGTCCCCACCACAGCTCTGCTAAAGAAAAGAGAGAGACTGGCAGGTCGTCAGCTGCCGAGCTACACTTGGGAACTAAAACTTATCCTGCAAGCTGCTCAGCCATTCGTGATAAAGTTTTCCAGATAAATGTTGTTAGTACAGCTGTACCTGCATGTCTGTCCTACCACCGATGCCTTTTTTAACGGTACATAAATACTTCTACCGGGGAAGTTCCCACTAGTTTCTTGAATGAAATAAGCTCAACTGATGGGAAAAATAACAAAACCAAACAAAAACAACCCCCCAAAAAAAAAACAAAACAGAAGTGATGAGACTGTTTTGGTCCATGCAAGTGTGTTTGAATTCGAACTTTGATAAAAGTATATGTGGACATGTGTAAGATTACTCCCCTGACTTTACTATAAATATTTTTGAGGTGAGATGAGAACTTTTAAGCCTGCATCTCAGCAAAATCCTCAAAAAAACCCAGATAGTTGTTTACATGAAGGGGCTGATTTAAGATCATTTCAAGTTGCTTCAAAACACTTGGAGACTGCTGCTATGTTTCTCTCCTGGTTCATACATAGCATTTATATCTGTAATACCTATGTCTTTGCTATGTGGCAAAGCACTGATACACTGCCGTGCACGTACAACAGTCCTCCAGCAATGACGCAGATTTTTCTCAAGCATTCACCATGTTGAAACTAAAGAAAACTTGTAACAGAAATAGGAGCACTGATGAGTTTTATGACATATAACTGCAAATATACAAAGATACTTGTTCAGACCTTTACAACCACTAATAAAAGCTTGAAATTATATTTTATGGCTCTGTCTCATTGTTCTTTTACAATAGTCAAAAGCAATATACAACTATTAGCAAAATACCACAGTGTTTGTGGTATTCATAAGAATGTCTGTGTTCTGCATCCAAGCTGACTTGGATTGCCTCATCCAATTTACATATCTAACCACAAAAGGATTAATAGGGTGGTCATTTTGGACAAGAATGCTTTATTAATATGTCCCTCCTACTAATTTTTGTAGTTTATCTTCCACTCCCAGTGCTTCTTACAGTAAGGAACATTTGTTAGCAGAAGGAATCAATGCAAGTAAAACTTGATTTTTAGGATCCTCTCAAAGACTGAGAATTGGGGAGGCTGACGTTTTCAACAATAAGGACTGAAAAGTGACTTAACAATCAGAAGCAAGAAGTATTTTTCCCCAGTTTGAAAGTGTAAACACCAAAAGAACGTGACTTGCAATAAAAATGACTAAGCTGGCAACACAACAGTAGAAAGAGAGAGGCTGCCCCAGGCCTGCAGCTCTCACCTATCTGCAGTGATTCTCCTCCCATCAAAGGCAGTGTGTAGCCTGAAGTCACACAGCTGAAACTATACACCTTTGATAGCTCTATTTTGTCCAGGCTTCTGGAATGGAAATACAGCCATCAAAGTTGTTACAATTTAAATGTGTATTTGCCTGAAAAGCAATAAAATTATACAAAAACAGAATAACTTGGAAACTTTGATGATGCACAACAAGAGCAACTTTTATTATCTCTCAGTGCTTCAAGCACTATTTTGTTAGTATTCACATACCACCACACACACATAAAGCGTCCATACAGTTCATAAATCAATACCTCTTTTCCAACAGTATCCCATGAAGTGTTCTTATATGCTCTCTGTAACTGAAGATCAAATACAGAGAGATACTTTCAATGATACGCGCTGCCTCAGGTCCCAGCAGCCCAGTCTTTGAGACTTCGACAGCTGAAGGCTGCTTCTGCATGGTTTTCCTCTAACATGAGTGTGTCTAAATGTTCCCTGAACCCATTCATATGGATTCCTAACGGTACTGCTTTACTTATTATTCACCACCTCCTTTATATTGTCGTATTGTGTTGCTAGTAGAAGCTAATTATAGATAAGCAAAATCAGTTCATCAACTACGTTTAGATACTGTTTTGGAAAACTAGTTGCTTTGTTTATGATATGTTAATATTACCTTAATTTTAAGATCTTTACCTATATTTGTGTGCATGGTTGTTTTCAACAGCTTGAAAAACCAAAACACTCTCCATGACAAAAAAGTAAGCCCTACTCAAGCCCAACTGAATCTCTTCTCAACACAATAGCAATAGACTCATAATTCAGCTCTTCCTGATGAAAGATCAGTCTTTGCAGCAAGGAACAGGTAACTGTGGGAAAAGCTGAAGGGGCACAAATAAATGATTCTCAGCTAGAAGTCTGAATGGGCAGGGGCAGAAGGAGGAGAAATTTGTCTTTAACTACAAGTATCAAGTAACTGTTGAACCTATGAGTACAATTCCTGAAAGACCAAAGAGAAAACCATTTAAAATATTATTTTCATAACCACTGCAGAGTAGGCCAGCAACATTCAGAAAATAATAGGAAATTAGGAGACAACTTAGAAAAAAGAAAAAACCGGTATTTTGATTTCTGTGCTTTTAAGGTTTTTCTTTCGATTGCCCTGAAAATGACAGTATTCTGAAAAGAAAGTGGGATAAAGGGTAGTTGTTATGATCATATCACTGTTTTTCTCAGTCTTTGCTATTTATAACTAACATAACTGCTTACTGTTTTTAATTTACATGTTAGTATATATTTCATGTTCATAAGGGACAATTTAATAAAGAAAACAGAAATTTATAGAAAATTGAAATACACAATCTCGTTTGTCACATCTCCAAAACAGGCAGTCTGTGTGTATAGAAATTGGAAAAAAAATAATAAAATACATACACCCACAAGTCTCCAGGCTTCACTTATCACTGCATACTGGAGCCGATTCAGAACAAAGCCCTCAGTTTCTCTGTTTAGTTTGACAGGAGATTGACCAATCTTCTTCATCAGGGCATATGTTCTCTCTATAGTAGAAGGGTCTGTTTCTGGATGAGGAACAATTTCAACCAACGGCACAAAGTAAGGTGGATTCACCTCAAGAAGAAACACAAAAGAAAAATGTCAACTATCAACAGATTAACAGAACAAGTTAATACGAAGCATCCCTAGAGATTGCTACTACTGTGGATATTTTCCAGTGAACACAGTAAGCCTGATCTTCAGACCCTGAAAGACTTCACCAATCCGATAAAAGCTGGTGTATTAATTCAAATTAAAAAAAAATAATTAATCTTGCGTTAAATCTAACTCTGTTTAACCCCAGCAAAGTTCATGGAGCTACACTAAAGATAACAGCACTCAAACAGTACTAGAAGACTTTATACTGACATGAGTAACCAATGTTTTCTCAATATTCAAGGCTGTTTGTTGTTGTAAGACATATGGCCACCACCTGTCTTTCCAAATGAAGCAAGGCATTTCCTTTCAGATATTCAAGAACTTTATAACAAAATCATTGCTAAACACCAGCTGTAAGATGCAACACTTCATAGATAAGCTGCTACTGGCCCAAGCCTGTAAATATATGCTAAACACAGTAATAGGTATCACATAAAACATACTTTGAAAAAGCTGCAGAACAGGTTACCTTCAAACACCGTACCTACTTTAAAAAAAAATAAGTTACCTCTCCTTGACTCTTCCTAAATGTAATTTCTCTTCAAGTCAAGACCTTTGTGTAATGTATTTTTGAAGTAATAAAGAAGAAATTCTAAGGAACATCCTAGAAACAGCTAAAAGTTCTTCAGGTCATAGTGTTACAGGCAGTAACACTGCCTGCATACTCTTTCCAAAAGCAGCGGTCCTTCAGACGTATTCTTAACCTGTTAAACTCAGCCCCCCGTCCAGTTCCCAGGCAATAGAAGGAGCTAATTTATCAAAAGTTACTACCAGAAATAACACTGACATTTAAAGGATAGTAATTAAGCACTGATTCTTTCACCATCCTCCCTTATAGTCAATCGCTCTTAACTGTGCTCACGTAAATGCAAGTACAGGATTTAGTCGTGTAGCAATGTGCAGGCAGTCTTTCCTCTCTGTATGTTCTTTCTTTTCCATACTTACATGGTTCCTTTTACAGTAAGGTCTGACCAACATAACCCATTGTAGGCTACGTCTGCTCTAACTACTGATGTAACACACTTACTTCATCCCCTTTAAAGTGCCCTGTGTTCCAACATAACCTTTCTCACATCACTCTCTTTGGCAGTGTCGCTACCAATGCTGAGAACAGTGCGATGGACACCATTGCAGGTGTGGTGCCAGGCAATTTAGCAAGACCCAAACCCCCGCAAGCATCAGTAAGTTCTCTGAAGGCTTGTCTAACCCCTAAGTGTATCACAGGTTTCAATCAGGAAGAGGACAAGTTAATTGTTGAGAGAGACTGAGGCTATTATAAATTTATTCCAAGATTAGTGTTGACAGTCATCTTACTGAAATATTCTGTTTCATGAACTTGGCACAGGGAGTATACGGGTGTGTTCATGAGCACACTGAGGAGATGGAGGAAGACAATTTTTTAGGAGTGAGATAATAGATGTTGGTAAAAACTGAAAGTGGTAAAACATGGATTAAATTGGGGGTGGGGGAAGGGTTCTAAAAATGAGAAGGGGAATGCAAAGCCTTTTTTCCGGGAACAGACGAGTTCACCTTACTCACCCTAACAAAATGAAAGCAAGAAAGGATATGACAAAGTAAACACAGAAAAAGAATTAAGATACACAAAAGCTGCCAACACACATCAAATTAATTTTAATGGACTGTTAATAAGATTGAAACAAAAATTAAGACACACACAACTTCCAACAGGAGTAGTGGAGTTAAAAATCTAACAGATATAGGTTAGTAAATTTTTAAGGTGATTTGATTACCCGGTAAGGAACTTCACTCAATGGGAAACAGTTTTCTCTACTTCATTATTTCTAGCTGTGTGACCTAGCAGGTATACACAGCACATGAGAAATGAACCCCTCTGCAGAAAACCTCCACCGACACACTGCATGAAACTGCAGTGAACAGCTGTACCTACACGTATTGCGTGCATTTATATCACACAGCTGTGCTATGGGATTTCTTTTTTTTTTTTCTAATTACTGAACCTATTGCTACGTTAAGCAAAGGGATGAGCTCCTGCCCTTTGGGCATTTCATTTCATTTCTCCCCAACACACTCACCTGTGCCAGAGGATTGACAACTTTAGCTTTTAATTTTTCTGGTATATCAAAACTTTTTGTTTTCACAGTGTCGTCCAGAGCTGCTTGCTTCCTGCAGCCACCACTCCCCACGTCCTACTGTCCCCATGTCCCCCTGCCCATGTTGTGTTCAAGCTGTTTGTAAGGCCATGGTTAAAACAAAATCCACCAGAAGCCAACAAAGCAAGCATGTTTCCTGATATAACAGATGCAGAAAGGCCCCTGGAAGACTACACTGGCTCGCAGCTTCTCCAGTACACTCCCCTTTGAGTGAAGCTGAGATTACCAAGAAAGTAGTCTCGGTTGGATGGCAAAGCCATTTCAGAACAATTAGACATTTTAAGGTACTCCAGTGTATTTGTTTTGGAAAATCCTTACAACAGCAACCTAGAAAATGTTTACGCAGGGACTAGGTACCTTTCCAGATCTGATAAAACCTGGTTTCAGAAGTGGCTCCCATAAAGACTGCAGCTCAGACTAAACAAGTCAACTGGTACAGACCAACTTGGGAAAACAGTAAGAAAGAGTAATGTAAAGACTGACAAACAGTCAGAGAACAGGCAGAAGCCCAGGAATTGCTTAAAAAAATACCATAGCTACAGTTACCTAATACAGAAGTCTAGAAGAGACATTATCTCTTCTCTTGCACTACAGAAAGTTACAACCCTAGAAATAGGAGATAAGGAACTACTGAATTTTAGACTGGAGAAAAGCTAAACCTAGACACGGGTTTGAAGTCTGACTTTTTTTTTTTCTTCTTTAATTAAAAGGAGATGAAAACTAATTATGAAGAAAGAAAGCAATCCTTTTGTTCCTTTTGCTTCCCAATCACCCCAAGGCACAATGGTGGTAGTGGAAGGGCGTCAGAAAAGGACTAACCAAATGCTTTGACAGTGCAGCATTAGGCTACAGGTAGCCGTACAGACATTACAGTAAAGTAGCGCTGTATTTTTTGCGTTCATGCTGCCACTCTTGAGCATGCCCAGGGAACTGACATTTACTCTCTACCTTGAGGGATGCCGTGGACAGACAACATGTCGTTACCACATTGCAGACCTTTCTCCAGATACTGCAAACCTTCACAACAACAGTCCTCTAAACTGATCTGTTAAACACTAGACTAACAACTTCATTAGCTATTGAGTAATGGAAAACAGAAGCAGTAAGAATCCCAGTGATCAAGACAAAATGCTTTTCCATACTGAGGAGAGCTGTGATAAACTGCTGTCTGGCAGCCCCACATAGACCTCTACAGAGGCTCCCAGGTGCCCTTCATCATTTCGAGGTTCTGCTGCCACCCCTAGTCATGCCATTTCTGCATCACTGCCCTGTCCCAGCTGGTCACACAGCATGCAAATTCAGCTCCAAGTACAATTTGTTCCATTTCATCCTCCTGCTTTTCCTCTTGGGGTATACTGCTTCTGCATCCTAACTGAAGAAACCAGGCTCAAAACCTTCCATCTTTTATTGATATTACCTGATAAGCATATGCAGCTCACTATTTGGATCCTTAGTGTTACCCAACAGCAGCTGAAAAAGGATACTAGGAAAGACTAATGATGCCACAAGAAGAAAGTAGGGAATTTTATAGGTTTGTCTTCAAAACAAAGAATTCATACATTTTGAGAGCCAGTAGTTTGAGTAATACACAACAATATGAGCACAACAGCTTACACAGCTTATCTTGAGCCAACAGTATGAAACATGCGTACATCCTCTCAATTTAGTAGATGCTGCTGCTCACAGATTGACCAAACTGAAGCTCTTCTGACAAAGTCAGGCCCCTGCACACTAACGATGGCACACAAGCACTCCAAATAGCCTTCTATATCTTCCAGTCTGCAGAGAAGAGTTTGGGGCAGTTTAGTTGAACACCTGTACTACTACTACAAAAACAAAACATGCCATCATACTTACAGGATGTGACACAATACACTGCTTAACATGCTTAAGGCCAGTGAACAATTTGCTGGGTAAGAGACAAGAGGTCGAGCTGCTCAAGATAACATTGTCACCAACAACAAGATCTAACTGACTGAAAATCTTCTTTTTCAGCTCCAGGTTCTCCGGAGTACATTCCTGGAATAAAAAAAATAATAATATCAGTATTAGAAGTCTTCTAGTTCAATAGTATTTATTCACATATTTCAGACTTCACTGATCCCACCTTGACACCTAGGAACTCGGCACAAACCAACTATTTTAATCAGCCTAGATATACCGGCGAGCCATAAAACAAAAATACCTTCCCACATATAAAGAAATGAAAAGCTCAAAAGTTTCTCTATAGCAGAAGATGGACTACCAAACACCACAGGAGACTTAACAATTTAACACAAACCAAATGATTCCGCTTTGTCTAAAATATAGACTTTTACTCCTGCACAGAGATAACGCAGTATGGAGGAGTAAGACCTGGCCTCCATTTTTTAAATAGGATCTCACATGATAGAAGTCAATATTGTCTCTCAGACAAGATGGAAGTGAATAGGTGTATCTCAAAAGAAGACAAACTTACAATCTCCAGAACTACAGCAGGAGATTCCAAGGTACAGTTCTAGAACCTGCACTGAAACATCTCTCAGTGATCCTCACTCTTAAAGAGCTTAAATATCTCCATTCATGTCAACTCTGAGAAAGACTTCTGAAGTAGAATGCATGCTATAAGCTCAAAAGCTATTGAGCACGTTCAGCTCTGCAGTATTGTGTAAAATTTCACATGTATAAGCCAAGAGCCACAATGTACAGTCACTAGAATTTCAAAATTATCTCCAGGAGTTGCCTGAAGAGCATGCAGAAGTTCACCAGGCTGGGAACAACAAGGACATAAGAGAATAACTACAATAGATCCCACAATCAACAGGAAAGACTTCAGTCTATGGGAAGAAAACAGAGGGGCAAAGCCAGTTTGTTTTCTGGGTTTTTTGGAAGGGTTTAAAAGAAATACAAACAGGATCCCAAACTGACAAAACCTCAGCTTTCCCCTTGAAACACCCAGAAAATACCTGCTCTTTTCCAACTCCAACCTTCTCCCACCTGCCAGTACCTCATGCTGTCCTTCCTGTTATGCTGAACTGCACATGAGGACAGGGGAAAAGGCTGTACATTTAATGTAACCCAAAATTTACACTTAATACCTGCAGCTTCAGACAGACTCTGTGGCAGGAATGTCCAGGGCCAGAGTTTTTAACCGAGTAAATGGGTTAAAAGTAATTTGAAGTCTTAAAAAACAAGTTGCATGGAACAGTACTAGAAGTTCCACGATGCAGAAGAGATAAACGGGGTCATTTAAGAACTCCAGATAGAGCCCAAAGTAATAGATGGCCTTATCAAAACAAAATGATACTCTGCTTATAATTCCAGGATCCCTGCTTGTTGGTTAAGTTTAAATAGTTTCTTTTAGTAAAGCCAAAGATGAAGAGAACTATGCAGATACTGTTCAAGCTAATAAAAGAGTGTCTCTGAATGGGTTTATTGTGAACCTGAAACTCTAAGCCTCCTCTCACATCAGATGATAATCAAAAAGGCACACTCAAATCTGCTGGAAACTCAAACCTGCCATGGTTACGTAAGGTTTCTGAATGGGCTATTTGCTTGAAGTTTCTCGTATAGTGTCACAATTGTATTCAGGTTGTTGGACCACTGCAATAAAGTTTCTGTCCTCATCAAGCATGCAATTATTTTCCCAGAGACACCAATTCCCTGAAGAACAGGGGGAAAATTAAGCTCTAAACAATCCATTAAACAGGAACCTCACTTGCTGTCAGTTATAGAGCCTGGAGAGGTCTGAAGCTATTCTGTTTGCCCTGAGAAAGAGAAGATCAAACAGTGAGCAGATAAGATATGGTTTTAAAGCTACCACAGTCTCTCTCAAAGAATCAGTGCAAGAAGGTTAGCGTACACCTCTACGCATTTTAAGTGACACTGTATACTTCTGTGCCTTTTTTGTAGAGAACAGTAAACAGTACACCTTTATTCCAAGGCCTGAGCACCTGAACAAGGTTGCTACTAATCTGACTTCCAATTTAAACTGTATTAGACGTCTTTTTTAACAGCCTGATCAGAACATGACAGTTGTTAATTTTTAAAACCCACCTGCTGGAAGCGTTGTACTGAATTAAAGGCTTAAAGGTAACAGGCATTACATTATTCAAGCACATGTTCAGAGAACACATAACAGCTACTTGACCAACCTGTGAACTCTTAAAGAGCTACACAAAGACAAACACATACTACACTCTCTTCGCAGCACACAACACTGATCCCCAAACAAGGTGACTGAGGTCTAGTTGCCCCTCATTAAGAAGCTGTGCTCATATGACACAATCCCTTGAATGCCAGTACATGGAAAGCTAGGGATTTTTATCCGTTTAAACCCTGTGGCTCTCTGTTTTTGTACAGGCTTTTCCACCATGCTATCTGCCATCTGTGCTCCCACACACGTCCACGCTCATCTAAGCGCATAACTTCATTTACCTATATTGAAATGCTGGCATCTACCCAGACTCTTCCTATCCATTCTCAGATATGCCAAGGTAGCAACTCACCTGTACCACCTTCTAGGAAACTCCCCAAAACACCACCTTGCAAAATACCTTCTCCTTACACTAGCAATGGGAATTGCTGCCAAGGCCATGGATTTCTTTGCACTGGGAGGTGAAAGAAACAAAGCATGGCCCGGAGTAAGGCACTGCAACACAGTAAATAAGTGGTATTGTCCTATACAAGCAGAGCACTATAAGATGAAAGCCAAAGATTTAAACTGGCATGGAGAAGGTCAAAGATGTGCAGCCATTCAGCAACAAGCAAGCCACCGTCTGTAAAAGCAGCTGGAGATGCTGTCACGGGGAGCAGCATTGAGCCCTCCCAGTAGCAAGTATGGAGTCTGATGGTAGCCACCAAGCACAAGGAATTGCAGAATTAAGAAGTTTGAAAGCCACCGCTGCACAATGACAACTTCCCATGTCCTGACTAGATTCTGGCTGCTGCATATTCAAAACATAATCAAGAAATCATTTCCTCCCTGGCAATCTTAACATGAAGATTTCTGACAATGTAAATTCCTGCAAATGTAAATAGATCAGTCTTGAGCTCTCCTAGACCAGTTCTCTTATACCTCTCTTCATTCCCAGGCTGTACCCTATGCCATGGGATTCTTCCAAGCAGATTTTGGCCTGAGCAGACCAGAGTTGTCTTTCCTGAAATCCAGGGTTGTGATCCCACTTTTTGTCTTGCTTCTCCTCTCAGGATCCTCAGCTCCACTATCCCACGGTCACTGCAGCCAAGGCTTGCCCCCTGACCTTCACATCTCCAACCAGTTCTTGCTTGTTTGTAAGCGTGAGGCCTGGCACAGTATAGCCCCTCTTCTGCTCCTCAACCACTTGTGTCAGGAGGTTACCATGAATGCATTCCAGAATCTTCCTGAACTGTTTGTGCTCTCCTGTGCTGTCCCTCCAGCAGATATCGATGTGGTTGAAGCCCTGCCATGAAGACAATGGCCTGTGAACGTGAGGCTTCTTCCAGTTGTCTGAAGCAGGCCTTTTCTTCCTGATCATATGGTTTGTAGCAGACATCTACCACAATGTCTCCTGTATCGGCGGTCCTGTTAATCCTGACCCATAAGCTCTCAACTGGCTCCTCATTCAAACCGAGACAGAGCTCTGTGATGGTAGCTCACAGCATGTAATCAATACCCTAGGCACCTATTCCTCTCCTACCTTCATCTTGCATCACCTAATCGCCAAAAGCTGTACTTCATTGTCGTGCTGCAGCTGCCACAAGCAGGAGTGCCCTGCAGCCTTGCCCTAACCACAACTGAGGTAGAAAGTTATTTTCAAGAGTTCCGTGACTTCCCTCTTTCCAGTAGATTCAACAGGGCTTCAAGTAGCAGGTAAACTGCTTAGACGCCTTAACCACTTTGACTGCTACAAGGACGCTCTTCATCTTCTGCAGTTAAGTGATGATCTCCAAACATGCCACAAACCCTGGCTCTGTTCCTCTATTTATACACATATAATTGACAGCACTTTAAGTGGTCTCAGTTTTTCAGTGATACAATTTAGCCAACAATTTAAAAGAAGCGCTTCCGTAGAACAGTCCCAGAGTCAAGTGACAGCAATCCTCTCCTCTCATAGAAAGGATACGTAGCAGCAGCTTTCAGAGCGCCGAACTACCTCACAAGCTGGACCCAGACTGCCAGCACTCCTGTGGCAAGAACCACATTATGTCCAGCTTTTTGTGGGAATATAAAAATCTTCACAGAATTAAGAGACAAAGAGCTCCGAATTTCAGAAAAGCAGCTTTTCTAGAAGTTTTGGTGCCTAATCCATTTATACAAATACTTTCATTATCATCTATAGTTATAATCCACTAGAAAAAGAACTTCACAGAAAAGACTTCAGGCATAATTGTCTTATTTTCAATTTACTGAGACACCTTAGAATGTCGTATTTCTAAAGCAAAGCCTGATTAACATCAACCTACATAAAGTAGATACATGTGGATTTTAAACAGCATTCAGGTTACCTGTATAAAGACAGACATTAAAAATACCTGGAAAGGAGACTTGGAAATTTAATTAAATGAAACATAGATTTCAAAGCATTATTACTATAGCTAGCGACTGTACAGTCAAATACAACTATTCCATATTTTTACCACATCTAAATAATAACAACAAAAAGATTGTTGTAAAAACCTAGTTGACTTCAGACAAAAAAAAAAGGTACCTACGCTAAAGTAATCTCTCTGCAAATTAAACCCCGCAGTTTTACAACCAATTCTGTCCCCCCCAACATTACCGGCAAAGCTGAGGTTACTGAAGTTATCAAAACAAGATTGCATCTATTTGCTCCACTTGCGGATGCATTCAGACTGCTGTGTTTCTGTCATTGCCTCCATTTTATAGAATCCATATCAAAGTCGGATTATATTTTAAGCAAAATAGTGTTTAAAATACTATCATTAACATTTCAGTGCTAATTATTATTACTTGTATATAGCCTTTTGTATTGACATGCTAGTTTAGCCTTCTGTAGGCTTTAGGTCTATATTTCTGTTCTGGAAGACTGAAGATGCACCTTTTATTAAGGAAACGGGAGCTTATTTCTTTTGTATTCCATGTCAGACACTCCTGTGCATTCTACTCAGTAAACAAGAGTGACACACATGAACCTGGGGAACTACACCACCTGCATTTAAAAAATGTGACATTTTGAGTGCAGAGTTTGGGAGTTCAGCTAGTGAAACAAGCAGAGAAATAAAATAGTATTTTTAATATCAGATAAATTATTACATCAGAACATCAATGTTGCTTCTGATATCATTAACCATTACGATTTAGCTCAAATAGATAAAGTTTTTCAAGTGTTAAATAGGTTTGGTAATTTAAAAAAATTATAAATTATTACATATTTCAAATGCAAATACCTGACTGCAAGCATTTTGGACTTTTACATCGTACTCCCCCCTAGAATGGCAAGGTAGTTTTAGACGCTTATTCTGAGATACTTTAAAGATGGATAGCATGTGTATATACCAATATACCAGGCAATTAAGACAAGGTGACAAATAAAAATGCATCATTTCAAACTGCAAAGATGGTGGGGGGAGAACATATTTACTTCAGTCTCCTTTTAGAAAGTGTTACTACCCACATCTAAGGGTAAAGGCAGGAACAGCAGCTGGGCAGGAGACCCACACCCTTGCACGCTGCTGTATGGGTTTGGGAGAGCAGGGAAACATGAGACACGTACACACAGCTGTTACTGAAGGAGTCCCCAGGCTACTGCACACCTTTCAGTGCGGCATCAGCACTTTCATCATTTTAAATAGGAAAATTAAAAGGAAAAAAACCCACACACACACAGAAAACCACACACAACCCACAAAAACCCCCAACAGCATAGACGCTTATAATTGACATGATCATGTTAGAGCATGACTAGCACCGGAGCCCCCAGGAGCTAGGGTCACAAGGAGAACAGCTGGCTGGGCACCACAGCAGGGAGGTGACGTTGAGTGGGATTTGACCCTGAAACACTTGGAGGTGATGCAGGAACCCAAACCATATGGGATGGATACACACAAGGGAGCAGAAACTCATCAGGTTGTTTGCCCCTTTTCCCCCTGCAGACATTCATTCCACGTACCCGGGTACACAAGATGGTTTCAAGCACATGTCCAAATACCAGATTGTTAACAAAAAATATGCTTGGCAACAAAAGACTCCTTAGATGTAAAACAACTCTAGTTAGCCCAAAACAAGCCACCTGAACCTTGGCATCCAAGACTTTATTTTCAACATGAATAAGAATTGGTATCCTTTCTTATCCAAGGGTAAGAAAGCAAGATAAGGACAGCAGCAGCTTTAACTGAAAAGCAGACTGGCAACTAGTCAATGACGGGGCCACATTATAATTGACACAATTATAAAAAAAATAAATAGAAAGGTAGGGTCACATATGGTCACACCCTGGGGCTTCCCGTTACAGACTTTCTACAGGGTAGGTATGCACTGAAGTAAAATGCTTAACAGGGGAGGAGAAGGAATCACATCACATGAAGATTTTAAGAACATGTGAACCCATTTTTGACAGACAGTTGTCTAGGTATGATTGATCCTGCCTTGGGGCAGGGGCTGGACTTAAAAGTCCCTTCCAGCCTGATTTTGGATTACTCTGTAGTTGGTAGGGCAGTAGAGATAAAGGTGAATCTTCTGATAAAGCCGGGGTCTTCTCATATGCTGTTCTGCTGTAGAGCAGAGGACTAACGTAAGGGCAGGGGAATCCCCCGTATGAGTTTAACTCTGATTCACAGGGTTTGAACTTGTTCGGATTTCCATTCAAAATGCAGTTATTAAAAAAAGCATTTTACAGCAAATCTGCAAGCGCCTGGCTTTTAGAACAGTTTTAAGTTCATATTCAGAAAAGCTGTAATAGGCTTCAAAGCCATCAACTAAAGGACAGTAGATAAGTTAACTGTAAATGCATCAGTTAAAACACCAGTACTTTCAGGCTAATCTAATTAAAAAAAAATAATTGATTTAGGGCTGTAACTGACTTCAAATCTAAAGAAGTAATAACTTCTTAGTTGTCTTGAATTTATGAGCTCATACCAGTGTGAAATCTGATGCTTCTTAAATCACTACCTCTTGAGAGACATGAAAGACTGTCTACCACATGATACTGCACAAATAAGTAACACTTCAGTGAGGTGAAATCCAGCATTTAGATGGAAACATTTTGTACTTTCCTACAGTTCAGAAACATACCCTATTAAGGAACCGGAGCAATAAAAATATTAAGTTACTGCCATTTTATACTGTTCAGAATAAATGACTGAATTACTAGTGTCTGTTCAACCTTTAGTACAAAATACAACGCAGGATTTGAGGAAGTACTAGTTCTTAGAACTACATTTTCTAAAACCAAAACTTGCAGATTTGGGAGGGGTTTGGGGATTTTGCGGGGTTTTTTTTGTCTGGTTTAGTTTTTGTTTAAAGCACATACAACAAAAGAAGTTTTGCTTTATCTAGTGTCGGTATCCAGATCATGAAGAGATCCATCTTTTTCCATTATGTTCATGTGCCCTACAAAACTTTCAGAAGACAGACAGAAAAGCTGATCCTGCTGCCACAGAAGAGATGAAGATCCTTTTGGTTCCCTTAGTGAAGGGCAGTAAGATTTCAAACAGGTTGATTGACTTCCTCTGCCCTGGGTCCTTTCTCAAAGGACCAGATTTTCTCTGTCTTCTTCTGTTGTGATCCCATCCACTGTGAAAAATAGGAGAAGTGATCTAGGAAAGGCAATGGAAATACAATACAGCCCTAGAAAGAAAACCAGGGAGCACTGAAAGAGAACCTGAATAGCAAGACTGACTGCTGGGCAGGATGATAGTTATGGCAATGATGACCTCCTGTAGCCTGTAATGGTAGACAACACTAGTTGTTACATGCACAGGATAGATGGGGGGGTGACTGTTATAAAGTCTGGAAGGACAAAAGTCCATTCAGCAGCAGCACCGCAGCAATGATACTGGCAAGCTGTTCACTCAATCATCTTTCAGTTCAACTCAAACACCGACATGATGAAGTATTTTACAGCAAGTCTTTGAGATCAGACTGTTTCAAACCCTAACATCAGCAAAAGAACTTTCTCAAAAGCTCTACAAAGATGGCAAGTCAGGTCACATGCTTAAAACCAGCTCCCTCAGAAGCCAAAACATAACTTCTGGTGCCTCAGGTCAGCGTTTAAGATAAGTAGGGTAAAACCTGGCCTAAGGTTATATTTACCCAGCTGACAGCAAACAGACCCATGTTTGTTTGTCCAGTGCTCAGAGCTGACCAGTGACCAGTCCAGAAGCAGCCATGTTACTGCAATGCTTGCATACTCTGCCTTCCAGCAGCTTTGCATTTACAGAGGTATGTCATTAACAGAGCCTCCAAACCAGGATGCTGTTATATCCTATGAGATCAGGGCAGCTGAAAACATTTTCACCCACTGCTCTCTGCAGATACTCCCTCAATTCCCAGAAGTAAAATGGTTCTTGAAAGCCATCAGGAAAGTAAAACAAAATCTAGAGGTAGAAGCTGGTATCAAACAATCAATGACAAATGTTTATGACAGAAGACATGAGACACCTACCGTTAAGACTCCCAAGTTTCCCATTCTGAGGCACCACCAGGCTTTTTAAAAGTTGTTTTTAAGCTGGTAACACTGTTTTTCTAAGTCTCAGGGGGAGAGATAAAAGAGACAGCAAGATCCAAAAGAGAACAGGCTAAAGATCTATTAGCCTTGTTAACACCAGTTCAAAAGAGTTTGCAGGTGTAATGGGGGGGAGGGAAGGGTACACCCTCTCTTTTTAAAGAGAGGAGAAAAAAGAAAAAGATACTGTTCTAAGGCTTTTAGGCAGAGTTCCTTTAAAAGGAAGAAGGATAAATACCTCAGACCGCAAGGTATAAGTTAGAAGCTAAATTTCATGCCCTTGCCAGTCTGCTCTGTCCCATGTCACAGCACAAGAGGTGGGTTTGGAGATCACCTCTCAGCCACCCTCCATGCCTGGCTTCAACCAGCCCAGCCAGACCTCACAGCTCACCATCATACCCAGCAGCTCAGGGGTCAAGAGTAAGATCTTACCAATAGTCATCTTATCCTCCTCTGAGAGCTAGTTAACTTTATTACTCTGTTAGTAAATTGTTCCAAGGCAAAGCATTCAAAAATATGTGTTTTCCTCTTACTACCACTGTGGTAAGAGATCATACAAATGCTGCACTGATTTCTATTCAGCTTGTATTATTGAGGAACTAGACGCACATCCACTCAAACATGTTCTTAATAGTGGAAGGAGTACCAATAACTTCAGTACCCAATAGGACAAAAGTCATCACGTATTTATGCAGGAAAGTTAAGAGCATAATATTAAGAAACATTTAATTCACCCATGACAGTCCCGTGCCAGGGACATTATAGTACAAATGTATCCATTAATTTGTCTCCACAGTGTTTTCAGCTAATGGAAACATTATTTCAGAAGCTTTTAGTGATGCAAGAACCTTGCAATGCACATTCACCAAAATGCTATAGGTTATGCCCTTACTCTAAGCAGCATAGAAAAGCTCAGAGAAGCAAAACTGGGTGAATACTCACTTTTAGAGCAAAAGCCAGACTGATTTCCTTCTAAGTTGATGCAAAGCACACCAGTCAAGACAAGTTACTTCATAAAAATGCTCAGGAAAGGGAACATAACAAATAATATGCATCAAGGCATACCTTGTTTTTACAGATTCATGACATTACTGTTATGAATTTTCTTCTTACTTAGTCCTAATTGTTTCTTTCATCTTTTCCACTTTTATATCTTCACTAATGTCATTTAGGAAGTTCCACTTTTTACTACTTCATCCCCTTTAAGTTATGTCCATGAAAACACCACAGAAGGCAACTGTCTGAAGAATTCCTTCAAGGAGTGCAAACATCAAGGAATTAAAGCTTGAAGTGGACTTACCCTACAAAGGCCAAATTTGAAAAGAAGTTAAGATTTAACCAACTGAAATCTAGGGTAAAGAAATGTAGTTCTCATGGAAGTCTTCTAACAAGTTAATCAGTAGGTTATATCATTAAGCAAGAAGACAGAGTCCTCTATATTCAACTAACGTTAATGCAACTGATGTTTTATTTTTTAAGTAACTAAAAGTCAGACCACTTGCACTCATAAGTTACAATTAGTCCATTTTGTCCTTCCAGGTTCAAAGCTGCACTAGGTGATGTTTCTGAAGTTTAATATGGGTGAGCCAGAAAGCAGTCTGTTTGTTGCTGAAATAAGAATCAATAGGTTCAAATAATTTGCCCGCTTATGCTGTGTAATTGTCAACACTTTGCATCAAACCAAAATTTGATGCTGTGGTTTGAAACTGATGAGCTGATATGAACACTGCCAACAGTGTTCCACACATACAATTTGTTACCCACGAGCATACTGCAGTTACTTATTTTTTATTTATTCATATGCTTAATGACTACATATTAAGAGAGATCAAAAGGGTTAAGGGAACATAAAATAGTACCAGTACATGGTCACATGTGAGATAAAAGGTCCTTTCGTGGACAGTACTGGTAAAGAGACAGTAAGCAGACAGTAGGAGGAACAGTTAGTTCTTACTCAGTGAAAGATGCTGTCCCGTGCTGTTTCACAGGTATCTGTGTCCTTTGTTATATCCATTCATAAGTGACCTGAAAGTTAGCTCGTAATATTAAGTCGGTCATCGTCATTACAAACATTTGTGGAAGTGCTTTACAGGACTGAGTGACTAGACAATACACTCGCAGATTAAACTCAGCAGAGATAAGCAATACATATGTGAAAACAACAATACGAACTGACAAGCTCTAAGCTCGTTTCTGTTGAAGGAGTAAGATATTGGGATAACAGCATATAGTTTCATGATCTGGAGAAAAGCAAGTGAACACAAAATAGTATACCACTGTAAAAATCCACAGCGCAGTCACACCTTGACTCCTGTGTGAGGCTTTGCTCTGCCTCCCATTCTCTCCCCTTTCACCTCACCAACTTGGGAGGAATAAAAGGTCTGGAAATCTGTTCCCTTTAAATTCAATTTATTGTTAGGGATGTGTTGCAGCTAAGCAGATTGTGGGATTTACAGCCTGGAACAGTATAAATTGTAAACTCTTGAGTGCAACACATATACATGTAAGGACAGTTGATGGTACAACACTGGAATACTACCGGGGGACCATGTAGCATAGAAGATGCCAAATCCAATGCAAACTCATTCATACTTTAACCCAGAAATGGTCCCTGATTCACCTGTTCCCTAAACTATGCCCATACCAGTAAGCATACTAATAGTTAAGCAGCCACGAACTATCAGGGTTGCTAATACAACTCGTTCCCCATCCCAGTTTTACTTAGCAGCACAGATTCTAGCCCTATATATCAACCCTGCTTTTACACAGAATCACAGAATTTTTTTTAGTATTCTAACACCCTGTCAGATAGCTGCTTTTGGCTACAGTGCTCCCCCACAGTCAGAATAGAAGTCACCCCTGGGCGTAACCATACTCCCTGCCTTCCCAATGTACCTGGAGAGGAATAAACACGTTTTAGTCCCAGCACTAGAATGTGTGGTGCTCCCTAAGAGATCTCTCCCCCAAGAATCTCCTGCTCCCCCATCCCCTCATATTGGTCTTTCTAACCAGTACAGTCTTTGTTACACATGGAGGTTGGCAATCCTCTCTTGGCTTAGCCAGCCACCAGCCTCTTCCAACATAACGCAAAGAAACTTGCAAAGACTCTGGAGCAGGGAAATCCTGCAAAGAGGCTTTATCTCCCGTGTCGTGATACTAGGCTAGAAAAAAACATTAATTTAACAAGCACAACCATCCTTATGCAGTCAGGATGTTGACCTCTCCATTGCCCATCGACTGCACAGCACAGGTCTTGATGATCTTTCTAAACCGTTTGCTAGGAGTTGTCAAATCTTTGCTTACCTGAATGAAAGTAGCACCCTCTACTGCCGCCTTCAGGTCTGCACAGACGCTAATGAGAGACAACTGCTGCTCCACACTCAAAGTTCCTTTCAGGAATCCCGACTCCTTCAGCTCTTTCATTTGTTTGCTGACAGAAACAACATACACAATTAAGTACTTTATTATTGTTAAGCCACCATTCATTTTTTCAAAAAGCTCCTTAACACCCCAAAAATATACCATTTGCCATTCCACTGCATATATTTATACTCAAAAAATAAAAGGTTATAATGTATTCACTCATTTCTCTTTGCTCTCTCCACCTTACATAACATTTTTCTTCTCTTCAAGCACAGACAGCTCTAAGATCTACTCCTAGACAAAAGTTTGTTACCACCTCAAACCTGTCCTCACTGGTGCAAGATCAGCAAGAGTTTTTCAACTCAGATTTAATGTGAACAGAGGTCTCTTTAATGTACTTCATGTAGTTTTGTAAAACAACAGCGCTTTTGGTATGAAGCCTAGCTGTGGGAACGCTGTTTAATGGTATAGAAATAAACAAATACACACTATAAAGCCAGGAGTCCTTCCAAGAAAAAAAAAAAAAACAAACAACCAAAACTAAACCAACAACCACCACCAAAACCATGCCCCAACAGAGGTAATGACTACAGAGTGAGTATCATAAAATTTGAGTAGTTACTAAATTGGGTGTCCAGAGCTTGAACTGAACATTCAAGTACACATTACTGCTGTGGCTGGACATGTCACCTTCTCAGAAAAAGCCTCTACAGTTTTAAATCCTCATAAATCCAGAGCAAACAAGTAATTTTCAAGACTGTTAAAAGTCACTTAGAGGAGCAGTTTCCACAGAAATTAAGTGGGATTAAACTATCTGATCGCAATCAACATAAAGCTATTTGATACAGCCATTATCACAGTTAAATCTGTTAGTTACTTCAAGCAAGAACTCCTCGGACCCTTTGGTTTTTACTCAGCAAAAATTGCTCATCCTGAAGAGGAAAGTGAGCTAGTGATTAGCAGCAGGGGGAAAAAAAAAAAAAAAAATCAAAACCCAAATCCTTTCTTCTCCATACCAATCTAGTTCTGAAACTTTGGCTTCTTTTTTGGATGCCTTTTTACATAATAAATAAATTGCACTTGCCACCCAGTTGGAGGGTGGAAAAGCTGTACTGCCTCGAAAAAGTTAGTGTATTTTTGTACTGCACAAATCATATAACTGCATATAGAAATAACCCATCATCCATCATGTGTTTCCTAAGTGACTGTGGCACTGGGGTACACATGACAGTCTTCATTAGGGGCTTTATGGGCCAGTACATGTTAAATGGGCAGAACTTATTTATACAGGCCCAGATGATCTCCACTGCCCACCACACCTCAGTCCTCAATACACCTGCCCAGGCGCCTCCATGTACCCAGACAGTAGCAGTGGATTTATTTTTCTATCTAGATGGGGAGGAGATGGGAACCCATATGCTTGTCACGATCTACAGCTGCCAAACACCTTCATTAGTCCTTACGAAGCAGGACAGGCAGCCAGCCACAGCATCGGAATAACGCTGGTCAGCCCCAGACCACTTCTCTAGTACAGCTCCAGCGCTTATACCCTGGGGAGGAACTTCCTCAACCCAGCCAATGATAGTGCTGCAGCCACCAGCAATCCCAAACACACCAGACAGGGAGCAATGGGACCTCAGCTCTCAGTTGCTTTATGAAGTTGTGGGAGGTGTCACCAACATTTTTCAAGCAGCATTTTTAAATTATTTGAAAAGGGAGAGGGATGTAGATCATACTGCCTCTTTTTCTCTCTACTCCTTTCAGACCACCTGCTGAGCAATATGTGATAATGCACTTGCACTTTATCAAACCACCCTTTTATTTAGAGCTCTTTCCTGTCAACAAGTATTGAGTCCATAGATGAAATAAAAACATTAAGCTTCCTCCTCCAGATTTCCCTAAACAAAATGAGTGGGATTCATCTCACCTACCCTGTCAACATGCACATCTGAGACAGTCATCTTGAGCTCTCTTTTAAAGAAGGGAGAACTAAGTGTTCTTAGTGTGTTGTCTGATTTTTTTAGGCATCAAAGTATGCAATCCATCTTGTCTTGTAATGGAAGTACCTATTCCCCCCCCGCCCCGAAGAGAAAATAGCTCAGAATAAGACATTTAGATCATAGTATTCTGAAGTCACCAAAGAAGAAAATTTGCAGGGATTTATTTAAAGACAATCTAATTCCTACTTAAATATACAGACACAGGTCAAATTTCAGCAGAGATTCAATGGGCCCTTGGATCTTTAGCTTGAACTGCCTTACTAAATCTACCATTAACTTCTAAAGAATCAGACTTTTACTTCAGCATCCATGTAGCTGTTACACAGCAAATATAGCCTTTACCGCTTTTATTGTGGCTTTATTGAGAGGTCGTAAACACCTGCTGCTCTGCAAGTGACTTGGATGTCCTTTCTTCCACTCAAAGTAATGGAAAAGAGAACATTTGTTTCCCAGCAAACAAAACACCTTCCTAATGTATCTTTCTGACACAAATCCAGAGCAGCAACACCTTGTTCTGGGAGCCACCCCGCTAAAAGTCAAGGTAAGGAGCACTCAGTAGCCACCTAGGTGCCAAAAAATGCCTTGAGCAGTTCTGCTCCTTGTTTAGCACAACAGTTGGAAGAAACAAACACCTTCAGATCACCGTGGACTTCGTACAACGAATCAAAGTCTTTCCAGTAACTTGGGAGTAGGTGATATTCCAACAGAGGCTCTGTTTGAAGCTGGTAAAGATGACAGTGCACCTTCTAAATGAGAATATGCACCCATATTTCTAACTGAGAAGAACAAAAGCAACAAGAGCAACAATCCATATGCATATGCACACACAGCGCTAACTCCTACAAGCATTAACTTTCTACCTTTCAATGAGCTGCTTCAGCAATTAACTCCAGATAATTGTTTCTGTACTGCAAGTTCTAACACTTCCTCTTTGTCAGAGCTGATCACGGACAGTGATTTTTGACTCTTAGGCAGAGCACACCTGGATAAACAGCTAGGCATTGCAGAGCTTTGAAAATGTTTGGTTCATTCTTAGCTGGAAAACGAAGCTGAGTCATATGCTTTTCAGACACTGCTCAGGTCTGTCCTGTTTACTTCCCTGGAGTACCTTAGACTTGGTGCCAAAATTAGTATTCCTACAGTTTATGCAGTCCAAAACTGATGAAAAGAGTTCCATTAATAGCTTTCTGCTTCTTTTCTCAAATATTGATTTAGGCTCACTAGTCAGAAATTCTTTTCTGGTAAGTTTTGTTTAAAAGCACTTTAAGACAGACAGACAGAAAAAAGTGATCCAACACTCCCCTCCAAGCAGCACCACAGAAATAAGCAGGAAATCCATCAAGTTTCTGGATGAGTTCCCCATTTGGTTTCTTAAAAACACCACAAATGGACAGCTGGAAAGCACAGATTTCTGCCTTTGAACAATCTGCGTGGTAAGGAATAGGAAACGGGAAGCTTCAGCTCTATTTTCCAAGTTGCCAGGGTACAGCACAGCCTGCTAGGCAGGAGCTCCACCCAAGACTTAAGGCTTCCAGCACACTGCCAACTACACCACTAAACCATGGCCTTAAGTGTCACATCTACACACCTTTTAAATACCTCCAGGGATGGTGCCTCAACCACTTCCCTGGGCAGCCTATTCCAATGCTTGATAACCCTTTCAGTGAAGAAAGTTTTCCTAACATCCATCCTAAACCTCCCCTGGTGCAACTTGAGGCCATTTCCCTGATTCAAAAGGTCTTAATTATCCATTCAAACATTCATTTCCCAGGTGCCACTTCCCTAAATCCAGCATCCTCCTCTTGCTCATAGGCTGAATAGTGCTTTTAAAAAACAAAAGCAAAATTTAAGTTTGAAGAGACCACATCAGAATTATTTCTTTCATTAAGGAAGAGGGTGGAGTTCTTGTTCACTTTCTGTGCAATACAACACTAGTCTCATTCTCCCTGGTCCTCAAACTCCACTCCGTGGCTGGTAACGGAGGGATTCAAAGGGGCTAGAGTGACAGACTAAAAGATCTGACTTTCATTTTTCTTCCATAAGTTTTTACAGAAGTTTGCAGCACCTGTGTCCTGTTCCATACTTTTCCTTCTCTGCCAATGATGACCATCCTATCATTTCTGCTTCTCTATCATAAGCCATTACTCACTACACTGTACACAAGAACACCATTTCTTAATTAATCCACAAAACTGCCATCTTCATACTTTGGAACTTAAGGCTGGACTGATTTTTCCTCCTAAACAAAATCTTCCTGTTAACATCACCAATCTTCATGCTAGCCATTTATTTAAATTAGGATAGTTATTTAAAAATATGGAATAGGAAATACAATTTGTGCATTACTTGAATTTTGGCCTTCCCTCCCAAGAAAAGTTTTTTGCCCTCCTTCACCAATATATTTATTGACATTTTGGCTGTTTTGTGCCACAAATGAATTTTAAGTCTTACAAACGCTAAACTCTCTTTCTATTCCCCTGGGGTATTAGATTGCCTACACTTTTCTGGCAAAGAAAGGGAGCTTCCCCTGGTATTTATCATACACTAGGGCACAAACCAGACGGGTTTACACATACAGCAGTACACCACTGACCTCTACTGGACGACTTTTTATTCAAAGCAGCCTAGACGTCAGGGTGATCACCCCTGAGGATGACCACAGACTGAGGTCATTGCAGCCACATCCATAGAACACACCATAGGACTTTGCTTTGCAATTGTATTATGTGCACTGTTTGAAGAGTTTGACTCATATGCGTAAGGTCTTTGAAGAATGAAGAATTCACATCCATAAGAAAAGATTACTTCCTTTTAGAGCCCACACTTTGTCTACCTCCAGAGTTTTACTGTTGCACATGACTGCCCCTGTCAACACTACTGTGGAAACTGAGACGGTATTTGCTTCAAGATAAGGCACCCAATTAATAACAACATTCCTGATCACATAAACTGCCTGGGATGCTCAGGCAGTTCTTATTCTAGAAGTTTTTCCAGAAGAACCTTGCAAGTGATGCTAATACTCACCCCATTTGGTCCACACCCCATGGCCTCACCTTCATCCACAGCAACTATTGGGCAGTCATAGTACTCAGCACACATTGTTGCAACCAAAAAATACTTGCAAGATTAAAGACCACTGAATCACAAACTAACTACCCAAAGCAGCAAGGAGAAAGGAGGGCAGAAGACACCACCAATATTATTCTTCGCAAGTTCAGCCAACCACTACTGTCAAAGACTAGGGCCATTAACCAGTCATGGCAACAGACTACAATCTATATGAGAGGGAACTTGGAATGGCAAAAAAAAAACCCACAACGAAACACTCAACAATTACCAGTCGCATCTATCTAGCCTGAGACACACAAAGTAGGCAACTGAAAGCCCCTGACACTGGGACCAGCTCGCTGTCCATATATAAAATGGCCATATAGCAAGCTGCTAATATTGAGTTTCAATTGGTCATTTAAAAGTGTTAGCAACCACTTCCCACCTTCCTGCTTTCCCCAGACTAAAGGTAAGCACACAACACACTACCACAGAAAAGCTGTTACACATTTCAGCTTCTTGAAACAGCTGTACAAGCAGAACCACAAAAGCACATATGTTCCTATCAAGACAAGGGAGATCCAGCACTGTCAAACGCACTCCATCCACAGCAACGGCAGTGTATTAAAGAGGGACAGTTACACAACTGCCTTTGACTACAGAAGAGCCGGGATGCAGCATAAAAGCATGGTGACGCACAGAAGTCAATCAAAGTTCCGAGATCTTCTGAAGTTATCACACACACAAACTGTTTTCCAGACATGGCACTCTCAGGATGTCTATACTGGCATTACACAAACTGGATGCTGCAACGAGACCAAAGACTTTGTAACAGGAAAATGCAGTTACAGTCATTATGTTTTTCCACAGTAAATGCAGAGTCACCGATATCGTTAAAGCTGAGTGAGGTCTGCAACTCAATACAAGTCATGTCTTACCCTTGGAAGATCAATTCCAGTGTTGTCTCCAGATCCAGTGAGCTGAATAAATCCACTCATTAGGTATGCCAAGATAAAATTGAAAGGTAGAATCAATCCTATGATTTAGCACAAGCTTGATTTGCCAGCATCAGGCACTCAAGACCAAAATATACTTTGGTAAGAACTGCCTACTTAGAAGGTGTCCCCTCGAAGGAGATATATAAAACTATCAAGGAAGACCTAAGCCAAGCTGCATTTTGCCCTTGATACAAATACAGTGTCAATACAACACAGCAATACAGACCAGAGACTGGAAGAGGAAGCCAGGTTGGAAAGAGTTTCTAACCACGCATCCATGGAACATGCCATGAGCTAGGAAAAGAGGGCAAAGCCTACATCACTGTACTCCTCACGCTACAAAACCGATCCAGTGAGCTATTCCCCTTTTCATATGAACGAAGCATAAGAGGGCACCAGACAGCAAGAAGTTGTGCACCTTGAGGTGTCTTTTCTAGAGACTAGTCTCCTCCTGGAACGAGAAAGATGATGAACTTGAGTTACAGGGGGAAGCGTCATTCAAAATTTTGGCTATAATGATGTCACAGATATGGTTTACTACTTTGGCCTTGCAACCTGCCATACATGGGGCACTTCATTACAAGTTGCAGATTCCCATTCACAATGGTACAGAATTCTTAAAGTACTTCTCTCCACTTGGCGAGGGGTGAGTGGGGACATGCTGCTTTTTTCTAGCCCCTGCATCTTGTTTGTTTTTCATAGCAATTGTGCACTTCACTATGTATTAAGTACAATAAAATTTATGGTTAAATTAATACTTAATGAAGAGAGGAAGTGTGATATTCCCATGTCAAGACTGCTTGGCTCCAACTCTTTAAAGGCCCGATGTCTTTGAACCATGCAGAACAACCTATTGTCAGATAAAGCTGACGTACAAGTTAATTCTCACTGAACAGCCTCACTTTTGAGTTTAGATTCAGTACTATGCAGCCTTAGCACCATATTATCAGTTTTCAGAAGGCAAAGTTCTGTAGAAGTCCATTCTGGAAGAACAGAACTCACTAATAACTTTTCATTTTAATTAATTAAATTTTAATTAATTTAAATTTAAGGGAGAAGGTCTCTATTATTTAATAAAGAGAGGGTCAAAGTTGCTTTCCTCACAACCAAATATTTCTATGTTTTGATACTAGCATTGCATTTCACTTGTATCTATGTAAATAAAAGTAGCAATAGTAATTTTATGTGGCCATATCCCTACATACAACTACCACTTCACAAAGACAACTTCAACCTGTCCCAGAAAATTTTTCTACTGGGGCTAAGAGAAGAAAAGAAGGATCCGAAGATAGAAAAGAGCTTTAGAATAATTTTACTGTTTAGTGCAGTCAAATATAGTCACATAGTTTAAAAAATAATCTTGTCTTTATAATTTAGCAAAGATTACTTCCCAACATCTTCTACAGGCTTTTTTTCCTGAAGTTAGCTATAACCTTTATACATACAACTGTTTGGTTTTTATATATTAAAATATATATTTACCTGCTCCTGTGTCCTGGAGGAGATATAGTTTTGTATCTATGCAAATATTGTATTTAACCAGCACCAGCTTCTGTATATCTGTAAACCACCTGTGGTTTACAGAATGGACGTGCAAATATCCAAGTTTTAGTGTCCTCTTCAGAGTCAAGTAAACTTTTTCCCCTTGCAATAGTCTTTCATTATATATGCAAAAATTGTTGCACATAAAACATGAATCGGTTACATAGGGGGAAAAAAATACAGCATTTCCACTGTAATGAATCTTTATCAGCAGCATAATTATCTTTAGAACAGTAGCACAGTAAATATTTGAAAAAGTGTTTTACATATTACAAGAATCAAAGTTTTTTTGGGGGGTATGCACTAAAGCATTTCTGCATCATATGGTTTAATATTACTTTCAGGAACACAGTACTACTTGTTTTTCTAATTCTCATTATTTTAAAGTTCATCAACCTTGCATTCAAACCAGAATCACACTGACTCAGAAGAAAGCATACTGGATATGAAGAGTTACGTTTTCCAAGACAGGTTACTGCAGCATGCCTTCAGTAGTTCAAGTGTGGCATAAAGCCGTTCATTAGTTTGTTTCTTCAACAGAACAAAAGGTTGTTCCATTAGAGCAGACACTGGTTAATAATGCCACTGGTACATCCAGTTCAATGCAATGTGCAGTCATTTTGTGTGCCAGGGCACTGCCTGCCACGTGCCTGTCAACAGGTAAGTAGGTAGGTAGAAATCCATCACACCATGTTAGGCTTTTGTAGACACACTCTCCTTTTCTTTCTGTATCCGGTCTACTGGTATTGTGATAACATGATATGTATTTCCACTTGTTTCAGTAGATCCAAATTCCACACTGTAACCTTATTTTTTCTTTTTTTTACCCTTACCCAAGTGTTTTGAATAAATTTACAGAGTACATTTCAGGTCTTCCATGCAGATACGCGCAGGCTCTCCCGATCATTGTAGGTCCATCCAGACTTGTTCCAGTCCTCTTGCAGGACTACACAGCCCTGCTGCCCACCTACTGTAGCGTAAGAGTTGAATTCATTAGCTTAATGAACCCTGAGATGCCCTTTATATAAATTCAGAACAGTGAGTTACAAGTCGATGTACTAAAAGTCCATCACATAAAATAGTTAATAAATACTTACGTATAATTTGTGTCATGAAAGGAGTATCATCTCCTTTTAGAAGTAAAGCGAATGTTGTTTCCTACTCAAATCATGTTTTTCTTTTGTTTAGAATAAGGAAACTACAGTCCCCTGTACACTCCAGTTTCTCCTTAATATGCAGAGCATCTCCATAAACTAGAAGTTCATGGACTGCAGACTACAGTGGAACAAATACTTTTCAATACTAAAACAAAACAAAAAAACCCACCAAACCCTAAGCCTAAAAACTTCCCTAAAAGCACTAGCCATTTGCAGAGAAAAAGGAAAGCAAGTCTCAGCAAGTCCAGAGAAGTAGCCACCAGATGGCTTTGTCAGTTGCTCTCTACTGTGAGCCCTCGTTACCTTCTCAAGCTCCAGCCCTTACACAAGCATCATATCAGTAACTCAAAGGGATTTACTGCAGGCTGTGTGCTATAAAATCAGTGCAAAGAAGTTCAAGTTTAACCATATTTTGATAAGTACAATCATTAAAATACTGGTTGAAGAAACTGCATAGCTTGTATTCTTATCACAAAAAGTACACTGACCTGAAACTAGGCTTTTTAACTAAGATGTTACAACAGCCAAGATACACAAGTTAATTATAAGTTGAGTTAGGAACACCTTATGTAAAAGGCAAAACCTGACTTGAACTCCTATGGGACAGCACATGCAGGCACAGGACAGCACAGACACAACCAAATAGCACTCTACCTAATTACACCGGACATTTTATGTTTCACTTTTCCAAGCCAAAAACCTTAGAAGCCTAAAGTCCCCATTTCACTATTAGAAAAAGAAAAAATTAGATGCGAGTGCTCTCTTTAGTAATGTAGACTGCAAAATTTCCCCCTCCACAATAATCCGGAATCTCATCATGGCTATCACTACGGCAGCAATTCTGCAAAAACCAAGTGTCTGTCATCTAGCTGTAGCAACAGAGATGTTCAGTCTGACTAACACCTACCTGGAAAGAAAGGTTTGGGGAAATAAAAGAAAATAAATTAAAAAATTGTAGGAGACAGATTCTCCCCTTTCATTATCAAGCCATTTTTAGCAAATCTCACTAGATATCACATACCCTTTAACTTCTAAACTCCAAGAACTGAACTGACCTACAAGGGGCTCCTGAAGTCACTCCTCCTTCCTGTAAGCCTTGTTACAAAAAGCAAGCAGGACACAACATGCCACAACCTTTTTTAGGTGCAGCTTACTCCCCATAGCAGCTGACACACAGCAGCTGACATATTTCACTCCAAGGCACAGAATCATAAGGTTGGAAGGGACCTCTGGAGATCATCTAGTCCAACCTCCCTGCCAGAGCAGAGTCACCCAGCGCAGGTTGCACAGGAACGCGTCCAGGCGGGTTTTGAATGAGTTGGAGACTCCACCACCCCTCTGGGCTGCCTGTTCCAGTGCTCTGCCACCCTCAAAGTAAAGAAGTTCCTCCTCATGTTTAGGCGGAACTTCCTATGCTCAAGTTTGTGCCCATTACCTCTTGTCCTGTTGCCAGGCACCACTGAAAAGAGCCTGGCCCCATCCTCCTGACACCCACCCTTTAAGTATTTATAAGTGTTGATAAGATCCCCCCTCAGCCGTCTTTTTTCCAGACTGAAGAGACCCAAATCCCTCAGCCTTTCTTCATCAGAGAGGTGTTCCGGTCCCCTAATCATCTTGGTAGCTCTCTGCTGCACCCTCTCCAGCAGTTCCCTGTCCCTCTTGAACTGGGGAGCCCAGAACTGGACACAGTACTCCAGGTGCGGCCTCACCAGGGCAGAGTAGAGGGGGAGGATGACCTCCCTTGACCTGCTGGCCACACTCTTCTTGATGCACCCCAGGATGCCACTGGCCTTCTTGGCCACAAGGGCACATTGCTGGCTCATGGTTATCCTGCTGTCCACCAGGACTCCCAGGTCTCTTTCAACTGAGCTGCTCTCCAGCAGGTCAGCCCCCAACCTGTACTGGTGCATGGGGTTACTCCTCCCCAGGTGCAGCACCCTACACTTGCCCTTGTTGAATTTCATAAGGTTCCTCTTTGCTCAACTCTCCAGCCTGTCTATGTCTCTCTGTATGGCAGCACAGCCCTCCAGTGTGTCAGCCACCCCCCCAGCTTTGTGTCATCGGCAAACTTGCTGAGGGTGCACTCTATCCCCTCATCCAGGTCATTGATGAATATATTGAAGAGGACTGGACCCAAGAAGGGTCATCACGAAGGGAGGACCGATGCATTTAGGTTGAGATGCTGATCACGAAACAACCTACATATTAGAATTAAATGCTGATACAGCAACGTAAGTTTGTTTACCAGACCACTCTATAAATGCACTCACTCCGTCAAAGGCATATAAAAAGCTATATTTCAGGTCCAGAAAGAAAAGGGTGAATAGAACCAACCAGCCACTGTCACTTCTAACATAAGAACTAGGGGCCAAAGCAACTGAGGAGACAGGTTGAGAACAAGCAAAAGGGAATAGCTCTTCACACAGTGAGCTGTAAACCTGCAGAACACAAAGTCCTTTGGCAAGAAGGCTGCAAAAGGATTTACACACGTTCAAGGCAAGGTTAGAGAAATACTTGGAAGAAATCTAGTTAGAGTTACTGAATACACAAGGAACTTCTAGGCACTGAAGGTTGGGGGAGGGGAGTAGATAGACAGGACTTGAACTTGTAGCTGTCACACACCAAAAGCGTGTGGCTTTAGCCATAATGCCACACGGCAACACAGCAAAGCTCTGAAGGACTGGTGGTTTGAGCCAGTGCAACAGTTCCAGTGTTTACATTCTCAAACTTGCTCTTCCTAAAGATGCTTCCCAGCCTCTAGTATAAGTGATCAGTTGTTGCTTCGTTAGTGGAACTAACAATCTGTTCTTCTAGAACTCAAAAAAATATTAAGAATTTAAAAAATTCTAGTTATATGATATTAATAATTGTAGCAGGGCTCCTCAGCAGTCCATATTAACTTACATTCATTTTGAAAGTCTGTTGTCTTTCTATGCAAAAACTCTTATTTTCATGTATTTTAAGCTCAGCCTATAGATAACATAATCATGGTAAACATCACTTCAAGAATTTGGATCTAAACTTAAGCTCTTAAATCATTACTTAAGAATTAAAGTGCTCTTCAGAAGCGTTGTTGGGAGCAGAGTTCTTCTGATCTTGACAGAATCTGTACTTCATCCTGTACTTCTAAGCTAAAGCCTTCTTCCAAGCTTAAAACTATGTTCCCTTAAATAGTAAGATGTGACTGTTTATTCATGATTACAGAGATCCCACAGTTTCATTACAGTCCTGGTCATTTCAAGTCTGGTGACCTACCGAATGTTTTCCAGTGCACTTGTTAGCTGTTCTTGTGCAACATCATAAAGTTTCACTTTAAAGCCTCCGGCAGCAAACACCATGGCCCAGCTGCGACCAATGAGTCCACTGAAAAGAAAATAAATATCAGACAATTAATAAAGAAGCATTTATGTTGGGGAAGGGGATCTGACAAGCATTACAAGAAGGAAAACAGAGCTGGGACTCCTCAAAATTTCATGAAAAGATCTGTTACATATTGATAAGAAACAAATCTCTAACAGAGAAATACCCTTTGCTAGCTGTGTAGCAGCTTCTCTGAGAGCTGGAAGAAAGATAATGAGGAAGAAAAAGACAAAGCAGAAAAAGGACAGCAGAATTCAGAACAGCAGGGACTTTGGGACACCGGACTCACGTATCAACAGTTTTGTCAGCTGCAATCTTAACCTGGAGTTGGTGCACAGAATTACAATAAAGAGTTGGAGGGTTTTTAATTATTTTTAACACTCATCTGTTCCGTCCATAGTCTAAAGACAGACACCAGCCCATTGGTCCAAGAGTTCAGGATCTTGCTTCAGAGATGATCAGAAAACCTAAGGCCCAGCTACCAAAGTCCTCTACAATTCAGGAAGTACCACGAGAATGTGAAAAGAAAAAAAAAACCAAAACAACAGTAACTGTGGGTTTGATACTGCTTTTCCACCTACTGACCTCTAGCACTAACCTTATTTTTAGATAAGGCACCCTACCATGCTGAAGGCATGCAGGAGCAGTCTGCCTACATCTTTTGGTGAAATCACATTGATTAGAAATGCACAGAGGAAACTTGCAGTAAATGATGATTTTATCACGTCTCTTAAAGCAATGCAGGTTTCAACTTAATAAGATTTTTAGCAGGCATCAGTCACTTCAAACTAAAGCGCTGAGGAGCAGGGTAGTAGTCTTAAACAACCTGAGATCATGAAAAAATTAAATATCTCCTTAACAAAGACAGGAGCACAACTCCATATCCATGACTGCTACGGTGGAGGGGAGTTGATAATTACACGCATTTCCTGTAACCTCCAAGACCACTGTATGTGTAGTATTAAACTTAAGCAATCTCTGGCAACTGGAAAATGCAAGGCCACTGGGGCACCAATAAAGGACTAAAAGGGGAGTAAAAAGTCAGATATAAAGCAATAGGGCAGATGAGAAGAGAAGGAAGAGAAAATAAGAACATGCTCAGCCTTTGGTTTAAATATGAAAAAAAGGAACAAAACCAGGAAGCTTCAGGAAACAGCAGGAATCAGTGGAAATAACTGTGACCAAAAAAAATAAAATAAAAAGAATAGTGAAACTTTGTATTTAGTGTATAAAACAAAACACACACGTACAACTTCACTGTAGCAAGCCCAGACCTCAGAAGTTCTCAAGCAAGCCACAGAACAAGCACATTTGTGGAAAAGGTAAGCTATGGGTCAAGGTTCGTTAGCTACTGTAGCCTCCTGAGTAACACGTATTTCTAAAATAAAAGCATTTGTATCACTCAAACAAGCATATCAGAGTTACCAATATCTTTATAAGTTAGCATCATCTCTTTCAAATTGCACTTTTAAATTAAGTTTCCTTAAAGCAATGTTTGACCAAAAGATACTTTTTTTTATTATTTCTATACAGGTTTTTAGGATTGTGGGGTTTGTTTTTCTTTTGAACCAGAGAGTGTACAAAAGATGTCCAGCTCTCCCGGCCCTTTGCACACCTACAGCGAACAAAAGCTCCCCGAGCGCCACCAGCAAGAGCCAGCTTTGTCACCATCACATGACAGTACCCAGACACGTGTTCCGAGACCTCAAGCAGCCTCTGTAACAGTTTGTTGCAGTCCGTGCTTTTAACACGGAGTTACAGAAGTGAGTAGGGGGCTATTACTGTCGGGCAGTTTTTTTCCCCTCTGCACCAGATTATTGTTCAACTAGAGAACTTCAGTTTTAGCTCAAGAAGAGGAGGAAACAATCCATTCCCACCCAAGTTTGAAATACCGCTGTACCTTGCGGCAAGATGGTATTACTGCAGGAGTGCCCAACAGAAACTTCGGAGTTTCTTGACATAGTTGACGAGCAGGATCTTAAAGCCATGCTCAGACTTCCCCACTCCTCTTGCACTTACCCCCACACAAAACAGCAATGGAAGAGGGCAGCAGCCTTTCAGACCTGAAGGAAGACCAACTTCGAGTAGAGATGCTGCAAATGCTTGTTTGTTGTTCGTTTTGGGTTGTATTTTTTTAAAGTAGCACAGAGCTGTCAGGGACTTAAGCAACGACACTCTTTCTAAGGACACTTAAGCAGAGACAGAGACACTCTTTCTAACGAGCCAAACCGGTGCGTTTCCTGCCGGGCTCCCAGATCCCGGACTCGCAGCCAGCCGGCCCTGTCTCGCACCGCTCCCCCGCCCCAGCCCGGCTCTCCCACACGCCGAGACCCACCGGCCGCCCCGAGTTAGCACCTCGCCGCGGCGCCCGACGCCTGCAGCGGTGGGGAGGGCCGAGGCGGCAAACCCGCCTGCCCGCAGGCCGGGCCTCGCCGGGACGGCGCCCAGGACCATTCGCACGTCCCCAGGCTCCCAGAGCCCCTGGGGGCCGAGCCTGGCCGGCACCTCCTCTCCGGGAGAGGGAACTTTACCTGCCGACGATAGCAACCTGCGAGGGCTCCATGCCTGCAGGGGCCGGGACTGGGCGATGCGGGACAAGGGGCCAGCACTGCCGCTAATGCCGCCCCCGCCTCGCTGCGCGCCCGCCCCCAACCCGCGGCTCCCGCCATGTCACGGACGCCCCCATTGGCTATTGTTACGAGCGCTCCCATTGGCTCTGCGCCGCGCCCCTCAGCGGCCGCTCCTCGACGGGAAGAGAGCCCGCCCCCGGGCGGCGCGGCGAGTCCCGGCGGGGCGACACCGGGCTCCCGTCGCCCGCAGGCTCCAGGTGCCTTCTCCCCCACCTGCACGGACACGGAGAGGTCTCCCCGGCCCCCCTCACCTACCGGCAGCTCTCACCTGGGCCAAGTGCCAGCTCGCCTCCTTCCCCTCCTCAACCTCCACGGGCTGCGGGGGCTCGGCCATGACACTTCCTCTCACAGCATCAGCAGAGTCTTGCCCATGAACTCGAGGTGCCGGCAGCGCTGGTTTGTCCCCCGTGGGAAGGCAGGCCCTGCGTGTCCATCCTCGGGCTGCACCATGAGGGTGGTCACCTGCAGGATGAGGGGCAGGAGGTCTGCTTTTGCCAGGACGGAGGCCTCCCCACCATACCTGCCCTGGGGTGGGACAAGGCGAAGGTCTGGGTAAAGGCCAAGGTCCTACCCTACCATTAAGAAGGGTAGACCCCTATGGCCGTGTAATCAAAGGTGTTCAGGTACCCCCATGGGAGCTCCTGATGAAACACCTGTGAGAGAGTCTGGGCCTTGGGATTCACAGCCCCCTTTGAGAATGCAAAGACCCCATTGCACTTTGGCCAGGGATAGCACTAGAATACATCAAAACCCATTGCTGTCTATTTTTTGACAAGGGCACATATGAATTCCAAACTAAAGTTTAAATTTGAAACTAGTTCCATACTTTTTTTCACATTAAGCAAGGCCTTACTATTCTTAAAAATACTTTCTTCTTGAATTCTCAATTAAAAACATATTTTGTCTGTCCTTGGTTTTCATAGAAAAACTTAAAATAATTGTGCAAAAATGTGACATTACAATATCAACATAATTCATTAAGCTGCTCTACAATATCTTCTGTTCCTGATGGCATGCTGCATTACTCATTTTTTCTAATTCTGTGTAGTTCCTACTCATCTGCGTATTGCTCTCTAATCATGCTTATATTCCTGAAAAGAAACAAAAGTTAACATTTCAAATGCTTACTTGTTATCAAAGATTATATTACTGTACTTTTTAAATAGCTGAAAAATACTTGCAAGCTTTTTTGTGTTTCTGGCTTTCTGAAAAAAATAAAGTTGAAAATTAATACATCTGTTCCCAGAATAAACATTTCATAGTTACTGGTGAAGTTCAGTGAACCTTTGGATATCTTTTGAACCTTTGTTTGGCTATCATTTCTTCTAGTTTCCAAGAAAAAACTAAGATAAAAGACGTACATAATCACTTTGTACACCTATCGCCCTCACTAGCTTTTTGCTAATTCCAAATACATTCAACAAGGAGACAGAGATCTCAAAAGTATAAATTCCTAAAGGCTTCACAAAGACCACTCAATGGATAGCAGGTGGAAAACCAAACTAGCATCTCCTTGACTTCCCAACCTGAGCACCATCCACGTAACCCAAGACCTGCCAGTAGCTGGGAAATGCAGGTGGAGCAAAGGGGCCATAACTGGGCCATAGAAAGGTCGAAGAAAGTGGGACAGATGGGTGTGGGATGCCCTGCCAGTCCCGCTGCTCGTACCTTGTGTAGAAAGCAATTCTATGGTTTTAGCAAGTACAAACTTTGCTCCTTTGAAGACTACTTCAAAATGGCATGACTTAGCACGTGTTCAAAACACAAAGACCTTTTTCTAGCCAAAGCGTAACTGAAGCAATCAACGTATACTTATTTTGTGTACTCAAGTTTTTACTTCAAAGAAATAAAATTATGTTCCTAGAACACAAAACTAATGTCTCCTGGGCTTTGGAAACATGGTTTTCAGAACAAGTTCGCCATGAGTCCCATTTGGAAGTACCTACCAGTTATTTTAATATTCTTTGACCTCCTGAGATGTGTATTTATACCTTAAGTTGTCTTAAGTAATAGACCATTAGAGAGAAAAGCCATTACAGACAGACAAATTGATTCAGCAGAATTAAAAGCTCCATTAAACTGTTCAGGAGGTGTTATTACAGGGGGTTCAGAGCTAATCACAGCTGTCATAATAGCAATTACAGGGCCTTTAAGTTCTGTTGGTGAACAAAACAAGGGGTCCATGGCAATAAAATCTGAACTATATTATTATCGTCCATATATTAGTGACAAAGCCGCGTAGCTCTGCATTGGTTATTTGATTAGAGTATGACAGCAGCCATCTTCCCCATTGTGGTGACCAGACACGCTGATGAGTCCAAACTGAATAGTTCAAAAGTGGATAAAGAGAGAGGTTCACAAGAAGAACAGAAAATACAAAGAATTAAATTCTCAGAAGTGTAAGTCAAGGGAAGAAAATATGATTTTTTTTAAAAGAGCAAAGTTTCACTTTTGTGTAATAGCATAAGAATTTTTAGGCCCAGTACTTGCAGCCTCCACAAATGAGGGACAGTGATTCTCCTCCCTCTCCTGCAACTCACATGGGAACTAGAGAAGGTGCCCTAAGCTCAGAAACGTCAAAAACCTGTAACAATAATATGGTTAAAGGTCCTGGGCTCCATTAGGGAATTAAAAGCAGGGCTTGTACTGGCAGCAGGAGAGGCCCAAGTAGAGCAAATATACACTCACCAATGTATATATTCTTTCTTCTAAGTCCAACAGCAGTAGGAGCACACTTGACTTGTGTTGGGAGCTGCAAAGTTGATCCCTCCATGTTTTTGGTCTCTTTCTATTGAGCATGCTCCTTTGCTGCCCCACGTGAGGAGCTGAAAACTGCTACTGGCTGCGGAGAGAAGGTGGGTTTACTGAGGGGAGGAGCAGGACAGTATAAAACAGTTGTGGAACAAACAAGGGGAAATAACTAGGGTTAACTGTGAGCCACAGGGAGGTGGAACGTGAAGGAGATGTGAATTCTCCCTTGCAGAAAATAAATGAGTTCCATGCTTCTGTAGAGTGTCCTAGCCTGAGCTTTTGGCATGGGGTGAAAACAGAAGCATAGTTCACATTTGTTAAATATTAGATTGGTTTAATACGTTACTTGCTCACCAGAGCACCCAGAAAGTGCATTTCTTTTGTAATGGACGATGGTACATTGCTACTATGATACTAACAGTTCAGAAAACATAATGCCTTAAAATGATAGCTTTAATTTAATAACTTCATTCCTATTCTGTAGATGTCTAACTAACGGTGTGCATACTGTAATTTTAACTAGTGATTATATTAAAATTATGTTACAATTAAAACTCTAATTTTAATTATTGCTAGTAGTTCATGGAGTTAATTTAGGTGGTCTTTCACAGTGCAAATGGTCTGATGCAAATGCTACCAATTTTGCTAAAATGCTGATTCTTAAGCTATCTGTAAGAATCAGGAAGTAAACAGTAGTAAAATAGATATTACAAAAACATGATTCAGCAAAACTAGATGGAATTATTTCCTTTAATAGTAAAAAGTAATTGTTAACAAGATAATTTTCCTGTTGCAAATGTCTTTTAAACCC
The DNA here is from genome assembly GCF_028500815.1 of Rissa tridactyla. Taxonomy (NCBI): domain Eukaryota; kingdom Metazoa; phylum Chordata; class Aves; order Charadriiformes; family Laridae; genus Rissa; species Rissa tridactyla. Next base: position 22,284,044 of record NC_071466.1, read on the forward strand.
AAATAACGTATATATTATTCATAACATATGTGTTGTTCATAATGAGGGTCTTCCATTTATTTTGTTTTCAAATTTATGTAAATTGATTTACTTGCTTTTCGAAATACAGACTATATAGTAAATTGATGGTTAGAGCAGAACTATACTGAATATTTTCTGCCTTTAGAACTGTTCTGAAATAGCTCTTTTAAAAACTTTCAACTCTATAAAATACCTAATTAATTCCTCATTAAGAACCTAACCCCAAAAACATTCTGATCCTTGTATTTATCATTGCATCAAGAATAGGCCTAGAAACTTTATTTTCTAACCTGAATTCTCTTAATGTAATTTATATATGTTTATGGACACCAACTCAGAGATCACAAATATAAAATAGATTTTTTAAATCTCCTACAATAGACATAAGGCTTCTTTAACTTATTGATCCTATGGTAGGAAACATTAACTGGAAGAACTTTATGTTCAGAAGTGCTATAGAGGTGTGTTTTTAACAGCACAGAAATAACGAGCTAATATATAAAGATTCTAACACCCATACTGTTCACACACTTGATAACAGAGGAAAGTAACATAAAATACGTATCTGTTGATGAGACAAATGAGCCCAGAGTATCAAGGCTGTAACATAGATCAGTCCGCAAAATACTAAACAGTTGAAATTTGAATTTTCAAGTATAGGAAGAGCATGATCTGAGACTTTAATTTTTCAATTGTTATTTGTCCTTAAAATAAAATTAGTTACCATGAAGTTCAATTAGCATTCCACTCTCACAGTTTCAACAAAATCAAGAAAATATTTGAAAGGTTAAGTATTAGAAAGGCTTTAATTTTATATGCATTCCATATTTTCTTTCCCTTCAGTAATTTTTAGAGGTATTCTGACAAGATCTGTCAGTTCCCAGAGAAGTGGTTAAATGTAGCTTCACTGTTTGTGGCAGTCGAGCTAGCTGAAGGGTCTCCCCATGACAGCAGAAGACTGAACACCTAGTGAGTCCAGAATTCAATGCTGGAAAATTACTTTTTAAAGATTATAATGGGAGAATTGCTTTTCAATTCAGACCATTTTCTAAAAACACCAATTAGATCAGACAAACAGTTAAACTGCCAGAGAAAGGATAAGGTACACACCAAGAGTGATTATCACAGGTAGATGGTGGCCAGTAACCCCTGAACCCGAGTTAGTAGGTCCTGGAACAGTTTGTCTGAGACCTTATTTGCAATGTTACTGCTGCAAGAAGACAGATACGCCATGTGTTTAAGGATATAGCTTCATGGTCTCCTTAATCTGCCCTAAATTTTCACTGAATTTACTGCATTGGGTACTTGATGTCTTGAGAGGTAACTGAACAAAACCCTGATGAAATCTGCAGTTTGCTTCGGCTGCACAAGCATCTAACTTGATGCCAGTCAGAGGACTGATCCAGGGCACAAATGAAAATCAGAAGGTGGGAAAAGAACAGGACAACTTTATTTAATGACAATCCAATTTAAAATGATCAGGAATTCACAGCATACAATGTTGCTTGGGCTGTATACTAAATTTACATATTTTTTTTGGCAGCTTCACATTCCAGGTTGCCCTCTGGATTTAGCAAAAACCAGTAAAGACAGTTACATCACACGGGTTTCTCCCTGTAGCATGACCTTGTTGGAAGATGTCTTACAATCACAACCTGTGAGTAAGGTCCCGTGTTGCTACAAAGGATCCTGACATTTTTGGGGTCTGTGATTCTGTGATTCATGCATTAAGCTCTATTTATACTTCACAGCACCAGGAAAAATAATAATTTTAGACTGACACAGCTTTTAGAAATGTAAGTAAAGTCTGTTGAGACCCTTATGTTGTTGCGAGGGTGTCAGAAGTAGTAGCTGGACTGAGAGGCCTAAGGAGCTGGGCCAGGGAGTGTTCCCAAGCTCCTTGGCCCCTGGTGCACGCTCTGGCAGTGGGGGCAATGTGCAGCATTGCCAGGGGCCGGACCAGGCCCTGGAGTCAACCGTCTCTGGGGTTAAGTATTATAGTGTTAGCTAGCTATCGTTCTCCCAAACAATTCCCAGCATGGTCAGGGACCATACAGGCCAGGCACCACTTCCAATAGCTGATTTGAGTGTATACACACAATTTTGGAGGGTAAGAAAGTTTGATAATATGAACATAGTCAGATTCCAGTGGTGGCTCTTGCCACAGAATGTACCTGCTGCTCGTGTACACGTGAATGTGTCTGGGAACAATCAGAAAAATCTAAAAACTATAGGCTCAATTATATATGTGGAGTCACAGGTAGAAAAGGGGGGCTAGAAATGTATATATATTCCCGGTGCTGAAGTTCATAATTTGTGGCAAGTAGCTCACCTGAAAATTTTTCCCACCTGAACTCTGTCATTCTGCAAAATACTTGTATTCCAGAAACTTCAGGTATGAACACTCTCATGTCCAAAGGTCTCAAGTCTGAAGTTTCTGTGTGAAAGTGGCTCATGCATGGAGCATGAATGCAAGAAATGATAATGTCTTAATACTTCTTTGTTATCTTTGTTTCTCTTGTTGGGACCCAGAGTAGAAAGACCTTTCACTCATATCCTCTGTGCCTTATCTCTTTGCAAAGGACTTTGAGGCTGAAAGAAGGCGAGCAGTAGAAAGCCCTGACGTTGGGAGCATAATGCTCACAAACTCTGACCATGGAAAAGGTGTTCTGACTGACTCTGCACTGCATATTGTTTTTGCAGCTTATGCCATTGGCATAAGGCAGTAGAGGTAGGTTACAATTGGTCTTGTGAAATATTTTCTTTCTCAAAAAGACTGCAGGTATGTTCAGAGATTCCTGCTGCATGGTAGGGGGTTAGAACTAGATGATCTTTAAGGTCCCTTCCAATCTGAACCATTCTATGATTCTTTGATTCCATTCTGTTTCCCATTTAGGCACAGGAAACTTTCCCCAGAGCGTAATGATCTGCTGTCAGCAAATGAGCTGACACTTAGCAGGGTTTCCAAAATACCAACTAAGAGAAAGCAGTAAAAATGGTAGTAGAAATACATTTTTTTCCTAGACATTTGTGCCTCTAATTTTTTATTTGGTTTCAGAGACTATGCCAGATGGGAAGCTTTACTGTCTTTTTTTCAATTGAGCCTTTCAGTTGTGAGAGCAGATTTCTCGGCTCACTGGAAGAAATGGTGCGGCTGAGCACCCCGAGAGTGAGCGGGGACTGTGGTGAGGTCTCTGCCCAGAGGTGCCGGCTGCTGCCCGAGAGCTGTGGAGGCCACTGCACTCCAGAGGGCATGGGCCAGCAACAGTCCGGAGCTCGAGAAACGTGCTAAAGGTGTGTGCCGTGATGAGGTGCTCCCACGTGTCGGACACGTGCTTGAGCGTGAAGTTTCACAGCTATGCAAAAAGCCATTTGCTTTGCCACAGTAGATTTGCTTTCCTCTCGTGATAACAAATCCATAGCACAAAATACCCATTTTCACCATAAAATGACAGCAGGTTGACTTGACTCTTGGGAAGAGACACAAATTTAAACTAGGTGTAAGGACGGGAGAGATGTCCTGAGGTCTCTTCCAGCCTGAATTATTCTATGATCCTGTAATCCTGAATTCCCCATTATGAAGAATCTGGATTTTTTACCCCATTCAGAATGTTAATTGTTCTCTATTTAATATTTCAGAAACACTAACTCATTCGTCCTAATAATTTTCTCTTTAAAGTCGGTAAATATTATCCACACTGCAGACTTCTGTTTGCACACAGCAAAGCAGTGTCTAGCTGACAACAGATCTTGCTTCCGTTTATATTTCCTTATCCCGTGGACTAAAGGTATGCAGCCTGACACATCCGCCATCCTTCACAGTAGTTTTGTCTTCCTCTTCCAGAAGATGAGGAAAGCACAGGGGGAAACAACAGTTGTTTGTATGTCCATCGTATAACAGAACTTTTATTCCTTAGCACACAGGCTCCCATCGTGGAAATGTGCATAACCTACCTCAAGAAATTAAAGTGTTTGCAGGATCAATTCAGAGGAAGTCCTAGAACAAGTAGAAAGTCAAATTTCGTTTGCATTTAGCTCATAGCTCAGTGATCAACACTAACCCACTTCAAAAACCTTGTCCAGAAGAGTTCAGAGCAGTAGTTTCCCATGTAGAAGGTGGTCATGGAAATTTTTGCATTCACGGGGGTTACCCCCTATAGTCACACATTTTGTAAGACAGAATTTTCTTAACGTTTAATTTGCGGAAAGAAGATGAGGGTCGGCTTCCTTTAGTTAACGACAGAAGTAAGCACGCCCAAGCCGATCCTGGCAGGAAGCGGAGGGGCAGCAGGGAGCCGGTATCTCCAGCAGACGAGGGGCCGAATAATACCAGCCCCCCACACCCGCCTGCCCGCCGTGCTCCTGCGCCGCCATTTGCGGCGGGAGCGTCCCTCACAGCCGGCCACGCCCACAGGGGGGCAAAGGCTTCGGCAGCTGCTCTGCGCATGCGCGGGGCCTCCGCGCAGGCGGGCGCGGCGCCTCATGGGACCGCGTCCTCCCGCCTCCCCTTAGCAACGCGGCCCGGCCCGGTCCCCGCCGCCTCCGCCGCATTTGGGGCAGCGGCCGCGGGCCACCGGGGAGCGGGTCGTGTGCGCTGTGTCGGGCGTTGGCACCGCCGCATCGGTTCCCTGAACCTCTCGGTGACCTGCCGCGCTGCGGGGCGTTCGCCGCCGCCGCCCCCCGGCTCGGGCGCTGACCGAGGAAACCCGCAAAAAGGAGCCCGGTTCGGCCTCGGGCCGCGGCGGCCCCGCGTACGGCTTGGAGGAGGCCCCAGCCAAAGGGGAAGCGGCGGCGGGATCCCGTCCGCCGGCTGGAGCGGGATCGGCCCTCGGTGGGGTGTGCAGCGCTTCATCCTGGCCAAGGCCTGCTTACCTGCTGAAGTGCATGTATTCATATTATAGCTGAAGTCAAATGTTCTCTTCTTAATGTTTTCATGAAAATAGGTAGCCAGGCAAAGAGAGACCCCTCAGCGAGGGAAAGACCACAAGGTGAATGCAGCTGCATTAGACACTAAAGTATTTCTGAAGAAAGACATTGGAACCAAGGCTTCTTTAATTCTAGTTTTTAAGAACTGCTCGAATTGAAATGGAAAAATTGTATGAAGAACGTTGCATATAGAGAATAGCTGTGTCTGTGTTCATATAAGGACATGGGTGAAGGAAGATTTGAAGCTAGACGAGATATTTTCATTAGACTGACTAGTATGGTTTGGCCTAATTAAAAAACTAAGGCAAACTTTAGACTGAGAGAATTATCTTAAATATGAATTATCTGAGAATGTAAAGATACTATTATAAAAGTAATACAGTTCATTGTTGTGATAATCTAGCTTTAATGATAAATACTTTTAAAACAATTTTCTGACAGTGCTATAAATACCTAACAAAATCTAATTCTATGAAATGGTGCCATTTAGTATTCTTTATAGGTGTACTCTAGTTTTTATGACTAATCATAGCTTATTGTTAATTCCAAAGGCGGCAATTAAAAAATAAAATGAAATTTTAGCTCTTTTGAACTTTTAAACCTTATTACTATTTATATTTTACACTTTTAAAGACATGTATAAAACCACTGAGGTGATATTTTGGCATGTTAAATGTTTCACAGAAAAATGATGCAAAATGTGCATCTGGCTCCTGAGGCTGATGAAGATGATCTTTATTCTGGCTACAATGATTATAACCCCACGTTTGACACAGAGGTAAAAATATTTGCTGTTTCCCATACATAGGATTTTAACTTCTAAGTACAAGATAAAAACACGTGGGTACAGTAATGCGCAAGTGTACTACTGCTTTGAGGAGAAATTTTCTTTATTTATCAAGAAATATATGAAGTTTCACCAGAATCTTTTTGAATAGTTTTTTTTTTTTTGATAGTTTTCTATTCCAACAAAATACCTGTGTGCATCTCATAGCAGATCTAATATGCTTCAATGGTTAGAATGTATGAAGTGTAAAATCCTAGTTAATTGAAAGCCGTATTCACATTTGGGTACGTTCAATATGGTGTTTCCCAGACAGTGTGCAGCAGCAAGTTTTCTGACAAAAGAGGCTACTTATTGATCAAGAGGTCATTGATCTCTTGCTGTGCTGCAGCTGAAGGAGGTAACAGTAGAGTGGAGTCTTGCAGTTCCCTGTGAAATCGGTAGAGCATCTGGGATGACTTACGGTAACCCTGCAGACCGCTTTCTGGTAACTGCCGATGTAGTGGAATTGGAACAACAGGCGTCATTTAGTCCAAACCCACTACCTTGCTCAAAGCAGGACCAGTGTCGCAAGATGCAGTATCTTGTGTGAAATCCCAGTGCCAAATTTGTGGGAGTTGCAGCATGACCTGACAGACATGAGATACCATAATGCATTGGTGTGACAGGCATTAATGTTACAATTTAGAAATAGTGCTAGTAGTAAGCTTTTGGACAGAAATAAAATTTCATGTTATATTTTATCACTAAAGGTCTGCTTCCTCACTGTGTTTTTATTTTTCAGAGAGTAATGGTTTTTTACATTTCCTAATCTAAAATACCAAAAAAGATAGACCAAATAATATAGTCATTATTTATTGTCAGTAAAACCTGTCACTCAGCTATCTTCAGGTCCAGTATTTTTGGAAGAAGAACTGTTTTTTACCTACCTGTATTCAGCAGTCCTAAAGTTCTGAAATTGTGGCTTTGGGTGTTGTGGTTTTAAAAGGACTGATATTTTTGTTTTATCTTTTCTAGGATTTAGAAAATGATGTGGCTTTTCAACAGGCAGCAAGAACAAGTCATGGTAGAAGACCTCCTGTAAGTACCTTTCAAAATACATTGCAATAGTGTAGACCTTCTCTAGAGCCCTAGCTCTAATTTTGGCACTGATGCAAACTTATCTTGTGACTCTTTTATCTTTTTGTTGTCTACTACTACCATGAAGATACAGACTTTAGTTATTTATGTGAAAAATAACTAAAAAATATTCACTACAGAAACTATATAGAAAGACTAATAATTAACACATATGGTTGTTAATTGGTGGGGGTTGGTTTTGTTTTTTTTTTCCACCTAGGTGACAGCCAAAATTCCTGGTACATCAGCTTCAAGACCTTTAGCTACTGGATTTGGGGTAGGTTTTTGTTCTGTTGTATTCTTAATGAAAACGAGGTGTTTACCAAAAAATAAATTTACCATTTGATCCCTTGCACAAAGTGAGCTCTTCTTATCTAAGTATTTCCTTCCAGTCAACTACATGTATTCATTAATTGTAGTTAATTCACAACTCCGTGCATGGTTCCTGATTTTTTTTTTTTTTTTTTTTTTTTTTCCTTTTTCTCCCAAAACACACAGCAAATCAACTTCTGTACTGCATAAGGCAGTAGATTCCAAGGTATTAACCTGATTTTCTTGCAGGAGGAACTGGATGGGTTGTTATTTGGGTTTGGGAAAGTTTTCTGAAAGTTAAGGTGAAATTAAGTCTTAAATATGGGTTTTCAAATCACCTCTAGTTTAGTCAGAAAAAGTTGGTTATATTCTTTGGAATACTTAGCCTATTGTAATTCTTATATAACTAACACTTTAACCTGTTTTGGTATGGAAACAGAAGTTACACATTAGTGATATATCCACTGTTCCCTTATCCCAGTAAATTTTCAACCTGTTTGCCTGTCTCAGTCAAATTTGAGAAGACAATGCTCTTAGATATAAAGTTCCTGTAAGTTTTATGGCAAATAAAGAAGGGACATCACATTGTTATCCAGCTAACTTGCATAAGAGATCTAAAGCAATTTCAAATTCTATTATGTCATTGAAATACAACCTTTACTCTGAACCTTCTTGTACCGGCTCTGGATACATTCCTTTAGAGATTGGTTTTTCTTAGCAATGGTGTTTGCAGGCGTTTAGTGTAGTACCATGCTATGGGTAAAGCTGTCTTGTGAAAAGAGTGCTCAAAAAGGCACTTGCTAATGATAATAAAGACTGAGATGTTCATCTGTGATAGTAGAGCTAGAAACCTCCAAAGCATTATCCAGTCCACAGTACTACCTGTTTTACTCTCCTACACTACAGTCCTTGTTAATAGATTCAGTCTTACCAGAAAAAACGAAAACCAATCATGTGTGATGGATTGTGGGTAAAATAGTAAAACATAGGCCTCTGGAAATTAGGGAAATACTTTTTCATGGTCTGAAACCCTTTATTTTTGTCTGTTTGTATTTTATATTTGTAGAAACCTTTAGCACTTACTACTAAGTATTTCACATTTACTTCTGTACTTTTTTAACGCTAATACAGAAGGACAGTATGCAGCATATCAAGTCATAGAAAAGACATCCATTGGCAGTTTCAAAGTGTATCAGTATTTATTGTAAAATAAATCTTCATGAAAGTATGACTTAAAATCTGCCCCTGTATTAATCTCTTATCAGTTGTACTCAGAATCTTACTGAAATATTTTGTGTAAATTACTTGTTCAGTTTAAAGGTAGTAATTTCAATAATTTAATAATGGAAAGTACTGCTGCCTCAGATACATTTCTATGTATTTTTTTTAAAAAGTCTGACAGATATCCAAATACATAAAAAAACAATACTGTGAATTTGTGCTAACTGAAGTGTTTGACATCTTAAGTCTGCCAGGCACTGTCTGTATATTGTATATGAATAACATAAATTGGAATTTTGCTATGAACTTACATGAGAGTGAAATCAACTCATAAAACTCAGTGTTGAGAAGACTGTACACGGCCTTTACAGGCTTCTAATGCTTTGTGAATGCTAATTTCAAACAACTTCCTTATTTTTGTAGTCGAAGGCAACTTTAACTTCATCTATGGGAAGACCAATGACAGGAGCTATACAGGTAAAAGTTTCAATATTAACATATTTTATATTGATTTGGAACAATGAAGTTTCCTGATAAGTGTTTGGGTCTGATAGAAGTATTTAACGTTCCTTAAAATAATACAATTTTTTACACTGTTTTAATTTGTCCAATTTTGAAAATACTACTGTCAGAAAGCATGAGGGTTGTGATGAGTATTTTATTTGAGCGCGGGGTTGGAAGCAATACAGCTGTGCAGGGACCTCACCAGCCAGGACCCCATCCCACAATACCTGAGCAAGGCAAGTAGGATCCACCTAGAACTGGTGGCCACGTCCAACCAAAGGTACAGAATGTATGGCAATGTCATAGTGATGAGTCCAGTCCAAGGTGAAGCCAGAAAGTCAATGCACAGAGTTAGGACCAATGATCACTGGTCAGGTCCATAGTGACAATGCAACGCTAAAATCAATCCAGGAGGTCAGTCCACAGGTTGAAATCTGGATCAAGGGACTCTGTGGCCAGGCATAGTTGTGGCTGATGTGGAAACCAGTAGTCCTTTAACAAAGCTCAGTCAGGCACTGAGGGGCCAGGGTTGAGCTTAAATAAAGCTCCTGGACCCATGGGTAGCGTGTGTGGCTGGAGGCCACAGGTGAGTCTGGTCAGGGCCATTAACATTTATCAATGCACTCAGTGTCCTGACAGGAAGGTTTAATAAGCTGGCATGGGATGGGGTCAGACATTCTTGTGTTAGGAGGCATTGTCTGGTAACAAGTTACAAATACAAAAAAACCTGTGGTTTGTATGTGCCTGTCTTGGTTTAGATAAAGTAAAACGTTCTGATCCATAATCTCATAGCATTCTCTTTATTGGCAATAAAAATTAAAAAAGAAACTGAGTTCTGAAACAGTGTGACAGTAAGCTAGAGTATGTTACAGATCTTAAGAGCAACAAGTCTTAAGAATTTTCTAAAAATAAAAGGTGTTTTGAAATTAAGTATTCTGAAAAAATATAAAATTTACACAAAGCAATGTGTTCCTTTGTGTCAGTTACAGTTTCCTGATAGTGGTTACTCCTTTACTTTGTAGATAGTTATCATAGAATACCAGGTTGGAAAGGACCTAAAGAATCATCTGTTCCAACCTTTCTTGGAAAAATGCACAGTCTAGACGAGATGGGCCAACACCCTGTCCAGCCAAATCTTAAAAGTGTCCAATGCGAGGGAATCCACCACTTCCTTGGGGAGATTATTCTAATGGCCAATTGTTCTCATTGTGAAAAATTTTCCTCCTGTGTCCAATTGGCATCTCCACAGGAGTAACTGGTACCCATTACCCTTCGGCTTTTCCATGTGATTCCTTGTAGAAAGGGAGTCTCCATCTTCTTTGTAGCCACCCTTTAAATACTGGAATATGGTGATCAGATCTCCCTTAAGCCTTCTTTTCTCATGGCTGAACAAAACAATATTATACGATACATAATATTTGAGAAAGAAAACATTTTAAAAAATACTCAGTTCACTGAGGTAGTAACAAATGGGTTTTGTATTTAAAGGTTTTGTAATATGTAACTGTTGTCCATACTGTCCACAATCTATTTTTTAGGAAGATTATTTTAATATATCTTCCTTTTTGTTTAAGGATGGGGTTGCTCGACCAATGACAGCAGTGCATGCTGCAGGTTACACTAAGGCCGCTATGAGAGGTACGGTTTGTAGAAATCACCAGCTGCCAGAGGGAGATGTTATTTTACACTTGTCAGTACTCTGTTAATTTTGCAGGTTCTTCATTTGATCCTCTTGGCCAAGCAAGGGGTCCTGCTCCACCTCTGGAAATGAAAAATTCAGACAGGTTTGTTCAGTTTTGCTTTAAATTATTTCAAAGCGTTAACAGCAACAAAACCCAACCATGCGTAGAGTTTAAAAACATCCAGGCAGTTACAAAATGTTGAGGAGTTAAACTCTTAACTTTTTGGAATAATGTCACAAACATTTATGCGTGTGGTTAGCTGACTCGCCAGAGCAGTTGCTCTGACTTTCAGGAATGTTTGGTGTCAGTGATTTCTGGTTCTGACTGTAGTTCAGGAGCCTGGACATAGTTGTTGTCACACAAATGCTGTGGTACTTATACAGAATTGTGGAGGATTATGGAAGAGTGTGTGACAGGCAGGGAACACTATGATTCATGCAGCTCTTTGGGAAGAACTTGAGGGAATTTTGCCTGCTGTTTCTCCCTGCTCACTCAGACCTTACCACGTGAGGTAAAACTGAGGTTGTGAAAGTTCTGCAGGCTGGTGCAAATGTTAGGGAGTTCACTCAGAACAAGTCGTTGAGCTTTTCAATACAAAAGTATTCCTCAAATGTAGCTTTATAGGAATAGGAAATTGTACTGAAATGTTGGTTATTTAACTGAGGAAAAAATCAAGATGAATAATTTTTCTATTAAAATATGCATTTGCAAGATATACTTTAAAGGTATCTATGCAAATAAACGTTCAATTAATTGCTCTTAATACAATATTTCATTTTACTAGGTGTTTGACTTGAAAGTTTTACCAGCCCATCTGTTTGTTCTGTCGTTACTTCTGAGCAAATTGGGTCCATGAAATTTGCATGTCTCTCTTGTTCTCATAAAAGGATTTATGTTTTCTTAGGTCTCTGTTCTCACATTAAAAGCATTGAATGTGATACCTTTGAAGGATCTTCTCTGGGCATATTTTCACATTATATTTTCTTGATGGGAAAACCAGTTAGTTGTGACATGTGATACAACACTGTTGTTTTATTGAGAATATCCTATGTAAGAGCTTAGTGTTTCCAGTTACGTTACTAGCATTAATCCTTTTATTGTTATTTTTATTTTAGTTCAGAAGAGAAGATTAGGCAGTTGGAAAAAAAAGTGAATGAACTGGTTGAAGAAAGCTGCATTGCCAACAGCTGTGGAGACTTGAAATTGGTAATTTTTCTGGATTTCACTTCACTTTTGCTATTATGCGAAGAACAATTTGTATAGACAGATGTTTCAAACTGACTTGGGTTCAAACATTTCAAACTATTAAAATTATCTTAATTCTACCTTTGCTATGACTTTTCTATCCAGTGATACTTTGTATTGCCAAAAAAAAAAGTAGGAGCTGTATTTCTTGTGTATATATTTGTTAAGATTACAGTGTTTCAAAAAATCCCTTCCCCATATCTCCACTGGCTTCTTCAAACAGATCTGATCAATTAGTCATACTGGCACAGATTTGCCCAGTGTAACCTATGGGCTGCATGGGAGTGGGTGACCCCTCTTCAATACCAGGTTTATAATTGGCATCTTTGCAGCATTTGATCCTCAGACATGGAACAATCTTGTCTGAGTGACGTTCTGTTTCCTTGATGTTGCTTGGGCTTTTTTGATAATATAATTTTCATCTGGGACTGGTGCTCAGCACCAGGGTCAATCTCACTTAAGCCACCTCCACGTTACCCTTCCATGTCAATTTGGTGCTACAGCATATGGTAGATACTATATTGCTTTTGTTGCACCATAAGGGGTCAGCGTCAAGATGAACTATTTCATCTTCTTTGAATCCTTCAGACAAGGGGACCTTACAAGCTAAGCAAACCCTAAAGTGCAAACACCAGTATCGTTCACAGGGCAGTGGCAATAAAGCATGTTAGCCTTGGATTCCAGTGTGTCAGAATAGCTTCTAACTCTTCCTTTTTATGACCAGGCTTATATTTTACTCCATGTGCTTTGGACTGGCCAGCTCCAGCTCCTAAACTACGGGAGGCAGGGCTGGCTTAACTGTAAGAATTAATGAGATACATTGGGTTATTAGGGATGTAGGCTTCCTTTGTACTCATCCATTGCCCTCTCAAGTTGATGGCATCTGATCCATAAGGGGAAAAACTTAACAAGAGCTATGAGAGATAATGTTTCTTGCTCAGTCATCTGAGATGCAAAATTTAGTCTAGGAGTGTATTCTGAGGAGGTATTATTAGAGTACGAGAATGGGTAAAGCATCTTTCCTGATCTGCTTAATACTGTCTGATACAGATCCTAGGCTAGATGGCCTTTGGTTTGATCAAATTCTCATGTTTTGTAGACGAAGAGCTCCAAAATTTGTTACAAAGACTGCAAATGGTCTGTAATGGTCTGAGCCTTGCTACAAATTGGGAAAATGGCACTGTTTGTCCATTGTACACAATGTCTGTATTTGTGAATCAATCAATAGGTTTGTAAATTGTTAGCATGGTTACTGGCACAATTTTGCCCCAGGCTAACACGCATTTTTCTGAACAGTTCCTAGATCCCTATAGTAAAACGTTATTTTTTTTTTTCCTGCTGCTGATACCTTTTGATCAGAGAGTATGAAAGGGGTCTATCCATTTTTTGTGTTCATTTAGGATAAGTATCCTTACAGACATATCCTAATTTATTTCTGATAAAATGTGTGAATTTCACCTTCCCTAGGAGATGAGCCAACCTGTTACGTTAATTTTGCTCTTGCAAATGTTCGTTTCTTGATGTCAAAAGATTGTTTCTCATGTAGATTATACCAGACGATTCAGAGGGTCCTCTAGGATGTTTGTGTTAGTTTTTGACAAGTCCAGCAGAATATGTGTTTTCTTGTAGAAGCCATCAAAATTGCCAACTCCGTATCTATAAAACAGCAAACTTAGATTTGCCTTCTATTATAAGGACTAAGATTTGAGCTGTATCTTGAGAAGTAGTTCTTTCACTGCTAGCTTCCATATAGCTACCTTGAGTGCTATCCATTACTTTTTTAGCCATTGTGCCCTTGCAGAGGCATACAGGACTGCTAAGGGCACTTGTAGACCTATAGCATTACTTGCATGAAGGGTCTTGACACCAATCTGCAGAAGATTACCATTGGATAAAATAGTAATTTTGGAGTTACTCAAATTGTGAATGTACATATGAAATACCACTTTTGGATAGATAAAATAGGGAAGCAATTTACCAGCATCCAGAATTAGTCAATGTATAGCATACATTTGTGTAACATGCGCATGTACTTCCTGCCTTCACTTTCTTCCTTTCAATACCTTCTTGCATTGGGGTTCTGCAACTAAGGAAATATTCCAAGCCTAAATGCTCCCTTTTTTTTTTTTTCTTTTCCCTTCCTCTCCTCAACATTTATGTGCACTTTCTATGATTAATACAAGTAGAATAATCTTCTAGGGTCATAAGTGATCATGGCGTATATATGTGTGTGTGAGTATACTTCTCTAAAATTATATTGCTAACCAGACTTAGGCAACTGTATGTCTGCTTATTGCTAATTAACACCTTTCTGTGGGTTATATAGCTACTGCTCAGGCATTGGGTACAGTCTGTGCATCTAAAGAAAATGGACACGAGTATATTTTTTTCATACATGTTTTGAAGGTATTTTTGCTGTCTTGGTTTAGTAAGATTCAAGGTATTGCTAAATTCTAGTATTTTATTTAAGGCTCTGGAAAAAGCAAAAGAGGCTGGAAGAAAGGAAAGAGTATTGGTGAGACAACGTGAACAAATTGCTACCCCAGAAAACATCAACTTAGATCTCACTTACTCAGTAAGTGCTTAGAAATCTTCAATGAGTGAAAGGTGTTGGTAGCAAACCTTCTAAAGAGACATTTCAGTGTTTGCTGAATACGTGTGTGTTGTAATGCTCCTAGCATTGTACCAGATCAGATATGGTCTACATTTTGGGGCGGGGGAAGTTTATGAAGATAAAGTAAGTGACTTCTTGAAGTTAAAAACTTAACAATGTATTGCAAAGATCTATTTATATCGAGTCTATTCCCTTGCAATCTCAAGTACTAGAGAAATCACATAGTCAACATTAAGTGAAGGATGGATGCCCATGAGCATCTATTCGAGCTACCTACTGACATACTACACATGCATATCAAAATACAAAAGATGTAAACCCTGTACTTCAAAAATTGTTAGTCTAGAAAACGTGACATGCCAAGAGAAGAAAACAGGAGAGATCAGATACTGCCTTTAACTTGAGCCATAAAGTGACAGAGAATATATTACATGAAATAGGATATATTAATATTCCTAAATCCTGAATCTTAAAGCAGGTGTCTGGATTTACATTCTGGTTCTAAAATTAATAGTAGACTTTTTTTAAAAAAAAGGATGCAACATAAATAAAAATACTTAGGGGGATTTAAAGTTGTACTCCAGGTAGCACCGTAGAGAAAATTATTAACAATGAATACATTGACTTTGGTAGTAATTTATTTTATAGTGAATGTCAGAGTAAAGCTGGGGAAAAAATGTGGAGATGTTTTACCTGACACCAACAGAATTTCTGTTTTGAAACAGCAGTTTGGAAAAGTTCTTTTCGTAAACTGAATGACCACAGGTAGTAGGATGGTTTTCCACATGTTGGGAGTCATAAATTACACACAGGTTCTAAGAATTATCTTGTCTGAATGTTTCTTTAATACCCTTGCATTATAACACTGTGTTTACTTAGGTCTAAGGCCCACTTAGCATGACTTCTAATAATAGTTATTTAAGCACAAAAATAAAAGAATTGCCTATGTCAATGTATAAGAACAAAGAAACGTTAAAGATAGGAAACTTAAAACTGGTAAAATCAATACTTACTTCCAAGGTAAATTGATTTGAAATTATCTATTATGGATTGAAGTGTATTACTGAGAGAACAACATTACTTTCTTCTACCTATAATTCTATTTTTCTGTAGGTTCTTTTCAATCTGGCCAGTCAGTATGCTGCTAATGAAATGTATGCTGAAGCACTGAATACTTATCAAGTTATAGTGAAGAATAAGATGTTCAGCAATGGAGGTAGGGTACATTCCAAAGTGGATTGAAACTGGTAGTCAGGCATTCAAAATAAGGACTTCATCTGTGTGGTGTTAGCTCACAGAGATCTCAGCCCTCATGCCCGCCAGTCAGAGTGGATGATGGATACTCGTAATGTCTGACTTGGTATAACTTAATGTGGTTTGGCTGTCCAACTCATGAAGTCTTTTCTGGCTCAGCTAAACGTAAAGCCAAATATATAATTTTTTCTTGCAGCACACACTATGTTGCCTGCTCTAATACTATTTTTTTCTCTTTTG
This sequence comes from Rissa tridactyla, assembly GCF_028500815.1. Classification (NCBI taxonomy): domain Eukaryota; kingdom Metazoa; phylum Chordata; class Aves; order Charadriiformes; family Laridae; genus Rissa; species Rissa tridactyla. The sequence goes on from NC_071466.1 coordinate 22,299,966, forward strand.
ACTCAGCTTTCCCCTTCTGAAAGCTTCTTTTAGTATTTTGCACATCTTTGAGAATCCTACAGTGCACTTTTCTCAGAGATGCTTATTTGCATCTGTCTTTCTTGAGAGGACTATAAATAATCTCTACCTCATCCCTTAATTCACCATCAAAATCAGAATACATCTTACACTGATAGTTCTTTTCTACATTTCGTTACTACTTCATCTTCTGAGTGAAAATTCACAGAAGGCTGTTCTGTGCAGTCCTCCTTTAAAGGGCCACTGGTACCCTATAATGAAGACAAATTTATTAAGAAGTTGTTCTACTCTGTCACTGTAAAACAATTTTAAAATGCTGTAACTATGCTTTAAAAGGCTGTAACTCATTGACTTTTTTTGATAGGTAGACTGAAGGTGAATATGGGAAATATATATTTAAAACAACGGAACTATTCCAAAGCTATCAAATTCTACCGTATGGCTCTAGACCAGATTCCTAGTGTCCACAAAGAAATGAGGTGGGTTTCTACTTGTAGGCATGGTTCTGAAATACAAGTTTTGGATACAGTATGATTTGGTAGTTAAATATAACCTAATACTAATTTCTTTCCTTAGGATTAAAATAATGCAAAATATCGGAGTTGCATTCATTAAAACCGGCCAATATGTTGATGCCATTTCTTCATTTGAACAGATAATGAGCATGTCCCCAAACCTGAAAGCAGGCTTCAACTTGATCGTATGTTATTTTGCTATTGGAAACACTGAGCAGATGAAAAAAGCCTTCCAAAAACTGATTGCAGTTCCCTTGGAAGTGGATTATGATGACAAATACATATCACCAAATGTAAGTTTGAACAAAATAAACTATGAACAAAATAAACTGCATCTTTATATGGTAAATCAGGAGAAAGGGGAAGAGATGCTGAATGCCTGGACTATACTGAATGTGTAAATTGATGTGTATTTATGTATCTAAAACAACATCCTTTTAACCAGCATGAACTTAGTGTGGCAGTACTGCTCAGAAGTGTAAAATAATGTTGAGAACATTCAAATCCTTTTTTTCCTCAAAGATACGATGTACATAAAATCCACACCACACGAATGTCTTCATAATGATTTTGTTGAAATTCACCTGGCCTGACTTACACAGCTAACTTACTGCTTTGCCTCCTTTATATAAAATTTTAATAAAATATTTGTAAACTAAAATAAAGGGAGCAAAGCAATGAGTGATTTAATGCAAGTTAGCTCAAATGAGTGATAACAAAACTTGTAATACCGTAGTGTTATTTTGCAAAAGAAAATTTCAGTAAAGTTTACATATAGTTATTTTAATTTATTAGACTTTATTGGAAATTGGACTTCCTTGGTACCATGAAACCAGCAGCTCACAATGTTAGACAGGAAAAAGTAATTAATAGGTTTAGGGTCCCTCTTAGAAAGGTCCTCTATAGAAAGATCAAAGCAAGTCCTTGATTTTTCTCTTAGCAGTCTTTTTTCCAGTGATGCAAAACTTCCATTTTCAGTCTTAAAAATCAAAGATATAATTAGTCTTCAAACTATTCGAAGCTTAAGCGTAGCTTTTGCTTCCTATTGTTCTAACATAAGCAAATAAAATTTAATACACAAAGCATATATATTTATTTGTATTTATTTATAAATATGTTTATCATTTCTTATCTATCTTTTTATATATAACTGATATATGTATGATTTCTCATATTAGAAATTATGTAATAGTAAGGGTCATTAAACACTTGCATTAGCTTAAGACTATGTAAGATCATTCATTAGAAAAAAAGCTTTGGACTGTAGAAGTTCTTTCTAAGGATAGGTAAGCTATAGTTTTAACAGACATTCCAAGTTTTGTATGTTCTTATGAAAATGTTAGAGAAAAGATCACAAAGTTTCCTACTGATCTTTATTTTGTATAAATCTATGATCTGTCCCCAATAAATGAGGAAGGGATGGCTACCCAGCATACCTGCATTGGTTCTTTTAGAACTACCAGAGATGTGTGACAGAAACCACAAGATGATTGTGTGAGTTATTGTAATGAGAAGATAGCACAAGTCCTCATCTGCTGAATACCACTGCAGTTCAGAAAATGCTTAAGCATGCTCTTATTTTTAAGCATGTGAGTATTCTCACTGTGCTTTGCAGCCTTCCCGGTCTGATACACATTAACTACACCTATTAACAGCCCTAATGTGAGCTATTACCACATACATGAGCAGAAAAACAGGATTAAAGTAGTTGTAATGCCCTATTTCAGATTTTGTGGTTAGAAAAGTACTTTAAACTGAAGCTAGCTTTTTGAAATGTGAAAAGTAAATAACTGACATTATAGACTATGTAATTTGCATTGACTTATGTTCACAGTCATGTTGTCTATAAAATAATTAAAATGCATGTATACTGGCATAATATGCAGTTGTTTTGTCCCCCTCCAGGATGATCCACATACAAATCTACTGATTGAAGCCATTAAAAATGACAGTTTAAGACAAATAGAACGTGAGAGGTAATGGTGGCGTCTATTCTCTCTTGACTGTGGTGCCGTGGATTTTAGCTCCTGAAAGTATTATCAGTCTCTTCATTTGTCCAAAACTCTTGCTATAGATGTTTCCTCATAATTCCTAGGAAAGAACACGCTTGGAAGGAACATCTGGATCACTCAGTTTAGTGTACTGCACTGAAGTAGAATATCTACCCCAAATACTATAGATTATGCTGCTTCAAACTTGCAGCATTGAGTTTTTTTAAAAATACAACTACAGTGTTCAGTGAAAGGAAGACAGAAAAAACAGAGAGTTTTGTCAAGGTACAAGGCAGTCGTGGTAGCAGGGGACTGGTTAGATTAACTTCTACGATTGTCCGGAGTGCAGGAAGAAGCAAGAACAAGATCTGGTTACTTTTTTCTATACATGTTTTTGAAATGGTGACATGTCTGTTTGTTTGTTTTTGTGTTGGCTTTTTTTTTTTCCTTAGGAAATCCATGGCAGAGGAATACATCATGACAGCTGCTAAACTCATTGCACCAGTAATTGAGACGTCTTTTGCAGTGGGCTATGACTGGTAAGAGTCAAGTAGGGCTTCTTTTTAGAATCTTAGGTCTAGGTCCTCTAGTTCATCTAGGTCCAACCCCCCTGCTATAAGGCCGCTATAAGGCCTTCTAGTACCTAAAGGGGGCTTACAGGAAATAGGGAGGGACTCTTTATCAGGGAGTCTAGTGATATGCCAGTACCTGTTAGTCTCTCCTGCTGGTTATGAAAACAGATTCACAAACATAAAGTCTGGGAAACATAGTTTGATGCACATCTCAAACATAGTGTCCAGGCTATTTTCAGTTTGCCTCCATAATGCTCTGGAGAAGAATAAAACAAAGCAATATAGTCTATTCTGTGTTAAAAATTAATTTCATTTTATCATTGAAACTTTCCATTACCTGGTTGGGGTTTTTTTTGTCCAGTAAGGACAAATTTTGCAGTTCCTGTAATTATAATTTACTAATAAAGCTGTTTATACTAACATGAAATAATGTCTTATACAGACATGCTTAGTCTGCCAGAGTCCACAAGGTGGTGTTTGATGGTTTAATAATCATTATAATCTTATAATTTCCCTACTTTTGCCATTCTGACTTATCGGAACTTAAACAGTATGTCTTGTGAAAATTAGCTTGCTGCTTTATAACGTGTTAGCATGAGTAAGTCAGATTTGTTTGCTCTGTATCGTCTTTTTTTGTTCAAGAAAACTAGAAAAGGTGGTCAGATACTCAGTTTCTGGTGAGATGTGTGGGATTGTTTTGTGTATATCAGGACAGATTTACTCTCCGTTCCTCTAGGCTGAGGTATTCAAGCCCAGTGAAGAGGTTTAACAGCAATTTGAGCTTGGTTTTCTAACTTTTGTTATGAGTCCTCAAATGTGCTCTTAATCAGATTAGTTTTATTTACAGAAAAAAAGTGGGCACAAATAATCTTTGGATTTTATAACTTCTTACTTAACGTATGATACAATCTTGGGACTATTCTGTCATATTCTATAAGGAACAGTTGGATAGCTAGCTCTCATCGCTTTTTGTGGTTAAAAGATGTTAACGGTACCAGTTGAAAACTGGTTTTTGACTTTTCTTTTATTACAGATGTCTCTGCAGAAATTGCTATTTTTTCAATGTAATTTTCCCCCAACATCAAAAGGCATTTGTATACTTTGTATAGAGACTGGCCATGTGCCAACCCAATTATAGGTGCAGGCAGTTTGTTAAATTAAACTTTGTTGCCAAATTAGCCAACTATTAGAAGAAAAATGCTTTCCACCACTTAAAAACAACAAAAAAAAGTGGAAGGATTAAAGAAGCGTCCCACAAAGTTATTCATGTAGTGTGCTTTAATTCCAAACAGTTTGAGAGAACAGTATATGTGTACAATAAATAAAGGTCTAGCTTCAAATGATTAGACAATTTTAAAGTACACCGCATCAAGCCCTGGAAGATGGTGTCTGTGAATGAACACCTGAACTACCTGCTGTGTTCTGTTCTGCCCTCGTTTTGCAGAACACCCTAAGCCAAAAGTAACTGGGGCGTGATCAGAAAGAGGTTTATTATTATGACTGTATTATTGTTATTATGTAGCTCAGGGATACGATCTGCAGTCTCTGGCTTTGTTCACTAAGCTGGTTTGTACATTTGGTAGTGTATACAATGGGAGATCAGATTTGAAAAATCAGCTGATAGAATGTATCCAAAGAAAATTGTTTGAAAAATTATCTTAGTCAATATCTGACATCAAGTATCACTCAGTGATGGAAAATAACATGATAATTAGGCAGCTGGCTAAAAAAAAATGAGAGCAGAGATAGTATTATTAAGGCAGAGATAGTAGTATTAAGCTAGGTTATGGAAATAAAATGTGTTTTCAAATTTTTTTAATCAAAGTGTTCTTTGCCTCTATAAAGAAAGAATAGCTAAGAACAACCCATTTTGGAAAGTGAGTTGGCTGCAAAAGTGTATAGCTTAAAGTGGCATTTGCAGAGATGCATTTTATTTCTTTATGGTTTTCTTTCTGTTGCAGGTGTGTTGAGGTAGTAAAAGCTTCCCACTATGTAGAGTTAGCCAATGACCTGGAAATAAATAAAGCAACTACTTACTTGAGGCAACAGGATTTTAACCAGGTATAGTAACTTTTCACACTACTACTTTTGAATACTACTATATTGAAAAAGATACCTTTCTTAGCCACAGAATACTTTTCACCAAGGGAAAGAATGACGTATGCAAACATAATAATTATATTGATGCTGCTCAGTAAAATAACTTTATAAAAACACTGACAAGCTGAATACCTCTATCATCTTCTGAGGTCCTTCACCTTCCCATAGCATGGGGGGATGTGCACAGGGACACATGCTTAACTTCAGCCCGCTTTTCCTTCTCGTGCTTAAGCTCCTCTGGTTTCCTGAGCAGCTCTCACTCTTCCTGTCTGTCCTCTCCTCTTCTCCTTCACTGCAGAATAGAGCAAGAGAGTTATCTTTTATTATACTGCATGTCTGACTGATAGCTTTTCTGAGATCAGGAAGCAGTTTGAGAGTTTCAAAAATTGTGGGCAAATCTAGTAGCTTTACTGATGATAGCTTTTGAAGAGTGAGAGTGTTACAGGTAGGTAAACAGTCATATGATCTCAAGAATTTACTATTTTGATGGTGATTTTTTGTGATTTCCAGTTAGTATCCAGTATAGGTTAAAAAAAAAAATGAGTTCTCAGAGGTAAAATGAGATACAGAGGTTGTTCGTGATGTTTGTGTGGAGTACTCCAATGGAGGGAGAGGGAAGGGTGTTGGAAGCTAGGCGTAAGTGGAGAAGATGCTCTTTTTATTTTGATTATGTGATAGAAGACCTTTGACCTTCACTGGAACTACTTAATAGTAGAGTGGGACTGCAGAATGGTGATTGCAGAGAGTCTTTTTTTTGTTCTAATAAAACCGCAGCTGCCACTTATATTCATCCTGTCTGTTGTTCATATACTTACTAACTCACCACCTGCTCAACACACCTTTGGCTGACGAACAAGAATGGAAACTTTTTGAAATACTCAGTTTCAAGGCTGAAAGTTTTATTGTGTTTCAAAAAAAAAAAACTAAAATAGATTTCTGCTCTAACTATAATGGGCTTAACTATGTGCTCATCATAATGAATCCGTTATTTTAAAACAGTCCTAGCAAAAAAAGTAAAATAAACTCAGGGTGGAAATTAACATAATATGTCTAGACTGTATTTTATTAGTAAGGGGATTTGTGTATTAGGTGTTTTGAATCTTTTTTTAATTTCAAAGGTCAACTTTGAATTTAAAAACAAAATTCTGCAGGTTAACCACATAACTCCTTAACACCTATGGCAGGCCCTTCTTGGGTCAGGCAAGCTGCTTTGAAGTAGAGCAAATAATTTAAGTACATCGGAAACATGTCACAGAGAATAGTTTGGACAATCTGTGTTTTGATTGTTCAATCTAAGTAATTGTTATTGTTGGGATTAAGAAGTTAGAAGTTATTTAGAAACATATAAATTTAGATGATGTTACAGTGAGAGTATTTCTACTTTGCAAGGACGAAAGGAGTATTGCAATGGATTTACATCCTAGGGCTCATAGTTGCTGAAATGGTTCAAGAGACCTGCAACAAAATTTACCAGTAAGTGAATAGAGTTCAGAGTCATATGAACTTTCCATTATACATGAAAAAGAGATTACTTCCACTCTAGTTTTTATCGTGCCGTTTAGCAGTGAAAGCAAAGGTAAGGAATCACCTACAATTGAAAATGGCTTTTCAGAAAGTGGCTTTGAACTATATAGCTCTGAGTTCACTAAAAATTAATTCAGTTGTAAGAAATGCACAGCTTTTACTTGAAGAAGAAAGTCTTTGCTTAAGAGTAGAGTATCTCAAATATAGTAGTATTACATCTGGGACCATTCCCTTTTTGGAGAAAGCCACAAATATATAGAAAAGTTTAAAGTTATCATAGTTGAAGTCTCACATTTCAGAGACCACAGAATCTAAATCCTAACATTTAAAATGCTTTTCTTGATTGAAATTGGTGTATTTCTTTAGAGAATTTTCTATTATTAGGAGAATATTACGATCTTTTGTAGTAGTTCATAGTTCTTGGGTGGAATGTAGTTGACTAAATCAATGAACTACATCTGGCTGTGTATACTTTGTCATTTTACACGTCATTAGTACAGTCATATATTTTTGTAAAGTAACTGTAAAAACAGTATGTATGACAGTCAATTAAAACTTGTTTCCTTTATGTTTGTTTTGCTTTCTACGTACACTATCATGCATTCACTTTGATGTGTAAACAGCAGCTTATAGGTTTCATGTAAAGGAAGATGGAAACTTGAATTGCTAATGTTGATGTCTAAATTGAGGTTGCAACATCTGTGTTGTAATAGATGAGAACTGGGCTCACTGTGATAGTCTAACAGTTTGTGTAGTTAATATAAATATTTAGTGTAAGCAAGCCAGATTTTCTTAATAATTTAGTCTGCAGTTAGAAATGTTATCACATAGTCAATCAAGAAAAAAAGATGCCTCTTATTTCAAAGTTTCTTTGATAGTTTAATAACTATAAATTTGTATACTTTTTATCCGTAAACTTATTTATTTTGAAGTTTATGAAATTTAGTTTTTATATATTAAAAAAAAGAATCTTCTGGCCTCAGTCTTTATGTTTGAGTACTTCCTAAACTTAGACAGGTGTCATCATCTTACTACACAAACCAACTGTGAGTTGAAATCCAATCCTACGCTGTCTTGTGTGGTTTTTATATAGCGTGTACTTTTTTTAGCTTTTTAATAAGAATTTTAATGTCAATCATTTTGTGTTAACTGGAAAAATCAGTATGAGAATTTTAATTAGTTGACTAGATTAAAAGCAAATAATATAAACTTGTGTTTTGTATGTATAGAATTGTCAGATATCTGTGTACTTCTAGGAAGCCATATCTAATCTAAATTTTGAAGAAGTAATAAATAGCCAATACTGTTGAAATTTTGTGACCAAGGTTAATATTATGTATCATACAGATCTACTTCTGTGCGTATATGCTTACAAGCGTGGGTCACAAGCTCTAGTAATTATGTGTGTCAGCATATGAGTTGATAATTTTTGCTGTTTGTTACTGTGAAGTTTTTCAATGCTTTTTGAAAGAATTTTGGTGTAAGTTTGCTTCAGTGGAAAGTAAGTTGTTTCCAAATTGCTTCTAGGCACTGGAGACTTTAAAAATGTTTGAAAAAAAGGACAGCAGAGTAAAGAGTGCAGCTGCAACAAACCTTTCCTTCCTTTACTATTTGGTAAGTGTTTGCTTCAACCGAACTAAGAACTGCAGTTTATGTAGCAACCTTTGTATCTTTGGAGCAATTTTTGTGTCTGTCTAAATACTCTGTGTAAACAAGAAGAAACTGCATGGTAGAGGAGTTATTCTGGAACACCCATTTTTGGCAGTAGTTGAAAGTTTGGAGCATGTTCCTTTGTATCCTGTTGCTGGGAGGAAGAGTGAGATTAAGCCCGGGGCCACAGAAGTATGCCTGCAGTGGGAGTTGTGCAGAACCTCAGCAGCTGCATTTAAAACTCAGGTCCTGAAGACCCTGGCTGAACTTCAGGAACATGTGAAGCATGTAACTTAGGCAGGTGCATTTGTGTATGGTTTGTAGGGTATGGGGATTTATTTTTGTTTTTTTAAAAGAAATATTACCTTGTTGCAGCAAAGAAAACTTCCTGACTGAATGGGACAGAGTGGCAAAACACGTCTCAAAGTGTTAAGTTCTCTGAAACTCAAAAGAGATGATCTGCCTTATGCAATTACATAAGCAATATTTTAGGACTACAGAATGTATTATTTATCTCATTCTCAATCTTTTGAAATTCCACAATATTAACTGTAAGAAGCCACAGCTGCAAGAAAGTTGATAAATGACTAATACAATGTTTGGTTTGTTCCTGTAGGAAAATGAATTGGCACAAGCAACTAACTATGCAGATTTAGCTGTAAATTCTGATAGGTACAATCCAGCAGCTCTAACTAACAAAGGAAATACTGTTTTTGCAAATGGAGACTATGAAAAAGCAGCTGAGTTTTATAAGGAAGCTCTCAGGAATGATTCCTCATGCACTGAAGCACTCTATAATCTTGGTAAGCCAAAGGTGCTTTTGCAATTTAGCTTTTGTCTAAAGGTAACACTAGTGTTTCTGAGAATCTGGCTTTCAAAGTTTTTTCTTGTATAGAAATATATACTAATTATTACTTTAATCAGTAATTTATATTATAACAAGGTATTGATTTGTACTTCCTATGTGTTCTGCAAAAAAAATACCAGTGTTAGCAACATCAAATAGTAACTGCACATGATTAAGTCACTTTGAAGACAAAAATTTCTACTATCTACTAAAAATATACCAGTTTTAGCATTATTAAACCATCAGAGTCATTCTTCTCTAAAAGCCCTCCCTTTCCCTCATTCATCTTGCTCAGAAAGTGAGATTACGTATGTTCTTGGTCTTTGATTAGGTTTGTGTTCCTTGTGTTCATCAGTTTGGTAAGTCGTACTAGCTTCTAAGAATTATAAGCATGACTTTCCAGAATAGAGTCTGTCAACGTCAAGGCAGTTATACTGCCTCTGAGTACTGTGCTCCTATTTCATTTTTCTTGGTTATTCTGTCAGTTAATATGCTGAAGTCATTTTTTTCTCATTGCCTTAATACTGTAACCTTTATTTTTTAGGTTTAACATACAAGAAGTTAAACAGAATAGATGAAGCTTTGGATTGTTTTCTGAAACTCCATGCGATCCTTCGAAATAGTGCCCAAGTCCTTCACCAGATAGCAAGCATGTATCTTTTTCTGGATTATAATAAGTGATTGCGGTTGTAGTAAACTCATTTAATCGGAAATATGTGTTTCAACCATGACACGAAGACTTAGAAATTTACTATAGTGTCCATTATAATTAGGATGATCATACATTGATTCATTCTCTGATGTTTGTAAAAACAAGAATAGAACTTACAACTTTCTTGAACATTTCCAGTGAGGCAAGTGAAGAAATATATTAAGACTGTTCATGTTGCAGGGGATACATTTACATTCACTATTAAAATGTGTCCTGGAATATTTAAAATGCTGCTGATTTTATTATGAAAATAATGTGGCAGATGTAAGCACAATTGAGTAAAACCTTTCAGAAAAAAATAACAGTTAATTAAAACGAAGTTCTGTTCTGAAAGTTGTTTTTGGATTAGTTAGTGTTTGTGTAAGAAAATAATTGTCTCCCAACACTGCAAAAGTTCAACAGATTGAAAAGCTGAGGAGGGGAGGGGAGGGGTTGGTTTTGCACATCACCAGTGATATTCTACACTATGAATTTCTTTAACAATGCTTCTGAGGATGTAAGGGAGAACTTCGTAGAGTGGAGTTGATGGTTGGACTCGATGATCCCGAGGGTCTTTTCCAACCTAAATGATTCTATGATTCTATGATATGCAAACCATAATAAAATCCTCCCCAAGCAGAACAGATTCCAGTTGATGTACTACACTTACAAGAATAGTGAAGGTGATAAAAGTATTTTTTAATCAGTAAAATAAGTGACTTCCAAAAATGCAGAAGAGCTGTGATTTCTGTTCTGTTATAACAGCCTAGATGGTGCTACAACTCCCAGTTCTCATCTGGGGGAGAACTTAACTGCTCCACTGCTATGTAAAACTGCTTTCCACCAACACTCGCAAGCTTTTTCCATGAAGAGTAGGGTGCAGCAGAAACTGGAAAAATATGTTGGGCAGTAGCTCCAGCTCACATTGCTGCAGAGGTCTGAGCTGTTGTGCCACTCCAGGGTGACTGAGGAGGGGAGAGCACATTGCAAACCTAATTACAGTTAAAGCTGCCTCTGTTCTCTGGACCAGAATTGTACATTGTCTGTGCTGTGCTTTTCTGCAGAAAATCTCACTGCAGTCAAAAGTCTGTTCTTGAGGACAGCAGTTTTACCAAGTCACTCACTTTAGGACAAAATGATGCATTACGAAAAACTATCCAAGTTGTAAAGGCTCCAAATAAATCACTTGGCTCTTACACTTCATTGTTATAAATGATGAAGTCAAAGTAAAATTAGTGACATAGAGAGAGGTGAACCAAGCCCAAAGGTTCTGTTGAGCCCAAAGTGTTTTTAAGGTGAAAGAGCAGCTAAAACCTCTGAATATTTCTCCTTCTTCAGCGTAACAAAAATACTTTGATATGAATTAAATCACTAAAATAATGTGTAAAAAATCCCAGTGTATCTCCACATTACAGCAACTGACATATCTGTCCAGCATATAGATTACACTATGTAAAATAGTAGGAATTCTGAGTAAATCAAATTATCATTAGCATCAGTCCTTGACCAAAGAAAACTCAGATATGAGATCATGGAAGATCCCAATCAAGCCATTGAGTGGCTCCTGCAGTTGATCAGCATAGTACCAACTGATCCACATGTACTTTCAAAGCTAGGGAAATTATATGATAATGAAGGTGATAAATCCCAAGCTTTTCATTATTACTATGAGGTATTTGCTATTTATTGCTTTTCCAATGCACTTTCTCATAATTAAAGAACACTTTGTTGTAAGTTCCTATATCAAATTAACAATTGAGTCATTTATACTTTTTTAAATGTCATACAAAAAAAACCAAACAGATTTTTTGAGGGGGAGAGAGTTGACAAAATCTAATTTTTGTAGTCAGAGCCTAAGGAAACACACAGCCTGTGTTTCCACATGGTATTTGACCTCAGACTTTCATTTTTCATATGGTCGTTGTTTACCTTGACCCCTAAAAATTTTAATTTAAAATATAGTCAGTTACAAAATTAAAAATAGATATTAAAATGAATGTAACTTTAAAGGTGTATAACATGACTGTGTTGGTTGAAAGCTATATCTGTATAATGGATATGGAGATACACATATATAATATGTTTGTGTTTATGTATATTTTAATGTTACAGCTACACATCGTGTATACACAGTTGCCTAAAGATGGGCATCGTCTCTCACTTTAAACCAGCTATAGTATTGTCTGTACTTTGTAGAGATTCTTTTGTTTTAGAAACAGGAATAAGACAGGAAATTTCTTTTCTGCAGTCTTAGAGGTTTTTTAATTTGTGCAAAATGAGGATGACCAAAGTCTGTGTTGCAATCTGAATAGTAGCGGAGTTGTGCTTGACGATAATTTTGCTGCCTATTTCAGTGGAAGTTTCTAAAAAGCCAAAAATGTTATTTATGTACATACATACTTCATAGAAAAGAATGTTTTTAGGTAAGTTTTTTAGCAGGCTGATTTGAGGTGGAATTGTACATGTATTAGTTAGCATTGTTTAATGTCTTAGGTAATACTCACATGTAGACATGATCTAAGTAAACGTTTTTGCTGTTGCAAACTATTTAAAATAATATTTCAAATAAGGCTAGATGGAAAATGTGACAGACTCATCTCAGGTAACTTCTAAAAAGCATTCCATAATTAGAAAACTTGGCATGCTTTTCCCCCCTGTACCCCCCCAGGATTACATGGTATAGCACACTACTTCCATTCATATATTACACGATTTTGGCATCTGGAGAATTAAATGCTTGAGTAAGATATTCCAGGAGTAACATAAAGATGTTGTTTATCACTAAAATTGTGTTTCTTTCACCTTTCTTATTTTGTCAGTCATACCGGTATTTCCCTTCAAACATTGAGGTCATTGAATGGCTTGGAGCCTACTACATTGACACCCAGTTTTGTGAAAAAGCCATTGAGTACTTTGAAAGAGCAGCACTTATCCTGTAAGTAATTATTATTTTACTCCTACTCAAATATTTTGTGATTAGATGTCCATAAGTATACCTAGAGACAAATTAGTTGTGTAACTTTAATGTTAAAAGCAAACACCACAGTTAAGACTATTTGTGTTTGTTTACAGTGTATTTTTGCTCTTACTGTGCCATTTCAATGTTTAGTAAGATCCTCCATTGGGCCCAAGAAAGTATTAGGATCTCTTTTCTCTATCCTCTGCCATTATACACCGCTATGAAGTGGGGAAGAGCTCTCCTAGAGCCACGAAGACCTCTTTCTGTATGGCTTTATATGAAATATGTCTTTTCTATTATTTAATAATGTGCTGAGGATTTGATGATTTAAATGCATTTTTTAGCAGTTCTTGCTGCATTTCCACTTTTTACGTAACTCCTACTCCTATAAAAAGGCTATTACAAATAAAGTATAGAAGTAAGGAAAAATGTGCAGTGCAGAATTACCTATGGTTAGTGAAAATAAGTTGACAGATCAAATTGATCCTCATAGAGGTATTTGAAATATATTGAGTTTAGTTCAGTAATTTAATTGTTGAAATTGTCCTTTAGCAGAATGCACTTAAGAAAGTATATAAGCTATATATTTTATTTTAGATCAGAAAGGGAGCTTACCAGACAAATGGTTAATAAACAAAAACGTGGGCAAATTTAAATCTGTAATCCAGAGTTCAAACAGAATGCTAAAAAGTAATGCATATGGTCTTTTTACATGGAAACAAATATTTGTCTATATATTCATGAAGAATTTCGTGTTAATAGACCAACTAAAATACATGCAGACAAAATTTGCTCCAACAAGTGTGAATGTCTCTCTTTTGTGCTTTGGGAAACCTATCAAAAATCAGGCTAAGCAAAACTCAGTTATTGCTTGTCTTGTGATGATGTAAAATTTGACATTCTTTTTGTTTTGTGAATCTGAATGCATGCATGAACAAGACAGCATGTGAACTAAAATTTGCACAATGTTATTCAAGGAAAGATGATACTGTGAATAAGTTGTTAGAAGTTCAGTAAAAAATACTAATTCTGGTTTTGAAAGGGCTTGAGTTAGAGTACACACTGATTATAGAAGAGAAAATCCGAGGTTTAAATTAGGATTAAAAATGGAAACAAAAATAAATAGAAAAACATAGACTTCACCCAAATTGTTGTATGATTATAAAGAAATAGAGGTGTAGATTAGATGAAAATACACAGGACACAATTCACAGAAATCACGGTTCACAGGCTTGCCAACATTCTTTTCAGTATAAATTCTGGCCACCTTAAAAAATTGTATTGTAGTCAAGCTATGAGATCGTGTATGCTGGCGTTCACAGCCTTCTTAGAAACTTTGGAAAGAAACAGGTGAAACTAAAAAGAATTATTTCATAATCTTGTTTTGGCAAAAATCTAAATATTTTATGCTTCATGTTGCTCTCAGTCCATGCATGAAATGTGAAGTATGTGGATTGTAAAGTACTTAGGAATAATTGGCATATGAAATTCTTCAGTATTATTTGCATTTGTAATCTATCTGTAATACAGAGAAATTATTTCTCTGTGGGATGAGATTGTTAATAGTAGATAACAAAACATGGATGTTTTGGAGTTTATCTGGTATTACAAATAGAGTCTAGATATGCTAATTAATAAATATGAATATTTGGTTACAAATTGCTACTAATTGTAAATAAAGTTACATTTTAAAATTAAACTTTATTTTAACCATAACCAGAATTTTTTAGTTTAACATTGTTTAGTGTATTCAGTGTTTTAATCACAATAATTACACTTCAAATTGCGTTCTAAGATAATATGTTAGACAATGAATCGAGAAACATTTTTTCATTATTACATTTTACTAGCATGCACAAATCTATCATTAATAAAAGGAGTTGTGCAGCTAATGCTGGCTGCTGAAAATTTATTCTACCTAGAATTTTCATACTGAAATGCGTAATAAACTTTATTATGGTGTCTGCTTGGCTGCCTTTCTTGTTTGCAGGAGACATTCAGCTGAAACTAAAAAAGGTGAAGCAGATGTCTTTCATAAGCTTGTTTGGCAACTACGAGGCAAACAGATTAATATTTAGAATTAAAAATGGCCTATGCTGTGAGTGGAGGGAAAAAACTGAAGAGAATAAGTACAAAACTATTCTGAAAATGTTAGCATCAGTGCCTTTGGGATACGCTACTGTTTGAATTGTGAGCCACGTGTGAAAAGTACTTTGGCTTATAGAGCATCCTTTACACTGCTGACATGAAAATTTCCTAATTTTCACATTATCTTGATAAGAACGAGAAAAGAGTCCAACGGTTTTGTTGTACATGCTTAAACGTCTCAAATATTTTTTCTGACTGCATCTCTCGCTGTTATGTGCTAAAAAGAGAAGGACAGGTAGCAGCTTGGACATTGAGGTGATGACACAGAAGAGAAGCCAGGGTTTGAAGCTGTCTGTGGGGAGTGTGATTCCTGGCAGGGATCCCTTGGGCGTGCTTGGGACCCTGCTGCTGGGACTTCCTCAGAACACAGTTCAGCATTTTATTCTCCCCCATTGTGTGCTTCTGTGTCTCAGACAAAGATTAGTGGTTCACATCTCAGGTCTACTAATTGTGTCTGGTGCGCAGAACGATGAGCAGGAGAAAGGCTATAATATAGGATACAAATGAGTGTCATCGAGGCCTGAACACGCAGGAGCATGACTCAGGGGTAGACAGTGTGTGAACGGAACAGGCTAAATCCTTCCTAGGAAGGCAGTATGCTTGGTGAAAAATGTCAAGAGTAGTTTAGTAGTAAGTCTTTACCAACGCTATGCAGATTATTTTGCTTTTTCATTGTTTGTCAGTGTGCATAATTTTATTTTATTTATATGCAGACCGACAGAAGTGAAATGGCAGCTGATGGTTGCCAGTTGCTACAGGAGAAGCGGTAAGTTCTGTAACTTTTTTGTAATTGGTTGGAGGTTTGTAACGTTTTTTTTTGTAATTATCTGGGGTTGTTCAGCCTGAAGAATCAAGGGGGATTATAAGAAAGATAAAAACTTTTTACCAGGGCCTGTAGTGATGGGACAAGGGACAACAGGCTTTAAACTGAAAGAGGGTAGACTTCGATGGGACATAAGGAAGAAATTTCTTAAAATGAGGGTAGTGAGACACTGGAACAGGTTGCCCAGAGAGTTGTGGATACCGTATCACTGAAAGTGTTCAAGGCCAGGCTGGATGGGGCTTTGAGCAACCTCAACTAGTGGGAGGTGTCCCTGCCCATGGCAGGGGGGTTGGACTAGATGATCTTCAAAAGTCCCTTCCATCCCAAACCATTCTATGATTTATTTTGTTTAGATTGATGTTTTGATTTTTTTTTAATCTTTTCTACCTGATGTGAATACTGGTCCTAAAGTTTGTTTGAAAATTCAGTTACATATTAATTTTTTTATGAGTTTTCTGCGTATATGTAATAAAATGTGACTTTTCTTTTAAGTCCAGGAAGTGTGCCTGCACTGACTTATGCACAAAACACTCCTTGTGCTGTTAAATAAGTAAAATAAAGATAATACTACAGCATGAATGATCTGATAAAAGTTTTTTTTAATGTTATTATACTACCACCTGATCTAACATAAGTAATTAGATTTTAAAGTTGATTAATTCCTATTCCTTTTCAGCAGCAGGTATAATTTTTCAGTATTAAAATAGTATTTGTGTTACACAAACAAAAGACAAACTTAATGTGCTGTATTTTCTTACTGGGAACATAATAGGCAAAATGGAAAGAGACTAATCTTTCTGGGTTTTTCATCACCTAAAAAGCATTCAAGGCACTTGATAGTGTAAATAATACTTTTCTTTCTTGCTGTCCCATTTTATCACTCTCCTTTATGCTTCTTTAGAACTTTACATAACAGACTTCCATAATAAATAAGTGCATTTTCTGAGTCTGCTCAGTTATTTAATACAACAGTGAGAAAAGGAACAGAACCTGGGGAAGTCAGTGAATTAAGAACAGTCAGCACCACTCGAAAGCAGACAGATTAACTGTTTTCCCAGCAAAGAAACACTGGTTTTGGCTGCCTTTTAGGCTATTTATGATTCACTGGCAAAATTCCCAGCTGATTGTGTTAACACGTAGCAGATCTCTATCTTGCACTAGGAAAATAAAAATAGTGATACCTCAACAAACTTTTTTTTGTCAGATATTTTATGGCTATGATGTTTTAGATTCACAGGGTCTGTCAGTCCTTTCCATAATAATCAAGCCGAGCCAAAATTGAAGGCAAAAGTCTTAAAGGATAATTACTTTGCTACTAGATTTGGGCAAAGGAGAGACACACAATTAGTATTCTGAGGGAAGGAAGGACAGGCAGAGCTCAACTGTTAAACATTTCTATTTGACCAAACCATGCATTTGCAGCCTCAGGTAAACCCTGGTATGCTTTATACAGCTTGTCTAGTAGATGTGTCTTAGAACAATAGGGTCCTAGAGGCAGGTCAAAAAAGGGGCAAAAATCAGGAAACTCCTCTTAGTTCTGTTATTTACAGAGTAATTTGGGCTGTTTTCAGATGCTCTTAGTTTTTACTATGAGTAAGAAAAGAATGTTAAGTTTGGTTTTGTCAAATTTGATCTTATGATACTAAATCATGTACTCAAACCAAAAGGATGAAGTGATGTTAAACAGGGTCTGTTTTTCATCAGATATTCTTTTTGGATATATGGATAGGAGGTGTTTGTTTTGTTTGCAGGTAATTACCAGAAAGCACTAGAGAAATACAAAGTCATTCACAGAAAATTCCCAGAGAATGTTGAATGTAAGTTGTTTCATTGAGTGGTGCAACTATCAAAGGTAACTTTTTTACATTGATATGTGTGTTAGTAATCGTATGATGTAAGTATTTTTCATGTGAAAATATTTTCATGAACTAACATTTTTACTCATGCTAATGCTGCATGTTTTCTGTGACAACACTAAAGCATGATTTAAGAAATATTAAGGTAATGCTGAAGAAGAGAGATGAAAATTAACTTTAGTGGATTGGTTGAGTTCTCTCATACGTGCTTTCTAAATTTTATAACTATGTTACTTATTTAATCTTTCTTATGATAAAATACATGTATTTTTACTTCTAGTCACTGGTGGTTGAAACTCCTGATGTAAGTTTCTAGATATAAGAAAATCTTATTGTTAAGTTTTACCAAAACCAGGCCTTCCAAAAGAATGTAGAGAGTGAGATTTTGTTGTTGGGTTTTTAACTATAATAGGTCAGCCAGTCTCTCGAAAATCCCTTGAGAATTTCAAACCAAACTGCAGGAAACATAACTTTGAAGAGTAAGATATTTTGCAGAATCAGTCACACTATACTCTAAATGAAAAAGCCCTGTAGAAAATTGGGGTTGTCACTGGTTGTGAGAACATCCTCTTACAACCCACGCTGTGCCTCACTAATTCCAAAATATGAGCTTGTTGCCAACAAGCCTGTGCTTTTAAATACTATGTGGGAAGAACATTCACTGTACTTTAAAATAAAATTGTATTGTTCTGCTTTAATAAACACTGCTTTTTAAAAGAGGAATCATACAGCTCTGTTGTACAAGAGAAATTCAATACTATGACTCCTCAAAGTTATAAGCAAAATGTTATGTTCGTATTGGTCACACATATTTCAGAGGGGTGGAGCATTTAGTAAACCTTTTAGAATCCTAGTATTTTTCTGAATGTAGTTTCTACAAATTATGAAACGGAGGCTGGAGTTTGTTTTTTGTGTTTTAAAAGTTTTCTGCTGTTGAAACAATGGTTTTTCACGCATCCCTCCCTGTCCGTGTGCTTCCGTCTTCCTTATGCCGGTTCTGATGCTTACCTGACCCCCTCAGTGAACAAGTTCAGTTCCCAATATCAGCAGAAAACTAACTTAGCACAGAAGGAAAATCAGGAGCATTCAGGAGGATAATGGCTCATGTCATGCTTGTTTCTGCTTCAGAGGCAGTTCTTTCAAAAGGATGTTGACAAACACGTAGGAATAGCAACAATGTTTTCAGAGTTTGGTATAGTGTCTCAGGAGACTTTTTAGGGGTTCATTTGGTTCCATCATACGGTTACAGTCGATCTTCATGTCTGGTTTGTTGTTTGTTGTTTTTTTTTAATTCTATAAATACTAATCTTTAAAAAATCAACACAGCAGCAGAAAAAAGAAACCATTCTGATTAACTTGGCTTTTGTAAAGTTGTTTTCATCAAAATGCTATTGGTAGTGGCTCCTCAGTAATAACTTAATGTCATTATTATGCTTTCCAGTTTCCAAAGTATTTTGCAAATGTCAAGAGTTCTGAGCCAGATGACTTAGTGTGTCTTCTGCCTTCCACATATGTAAATGGTATTTGTACTGTTCATGGATATAGACACTGCATCACAGAAAATGTTAAATTATTTGCAAACGATCACAACTTGCATAGTGATACTGGACTAGTGTCACCTTGTATTCTCAGCTATTTGCATTGTTTGCCATTCTGTATTCTGTGAGGGTGCATTTGTAGTTTGACCTGCTTGTAAGCCTTTTTTTTAAACAATGTTTTGCTTTTCAATTAGGCCTCCGATTTTTAGTTCGTCTCTGCACAGATATGGGGCTGAAAGAAGTCCAGGAATATGTGACAAAGCTCAAGAAAGTGGAAAAATTAAAAGAAATAAGAGAGCAGGTAAGTTTGTTTCTTTCTGTGATTATA
This sequence comes from Rissa tridactyla, assembly GCF_028500815.1. Lineage (NCBI taxonomy): Eukaryota > Metazoa > Chordata > Aves > Charadriiformes > Laridae > Rissa > Rissa tridactyla. The sequence goes on from NC_071466.1 coordinate 22,319,526, forward strand.
CAGTATCACTACATACATAGATGAAACTAAAATAGTGTTTATGATACTTCAAGATAAAACGTGTATTAACTTCCGGCTTTAGAGAGGCTCGTATTTTGTGGTTTTGGGGTTTTTAGTTTTAAATTACTGATCAGCCTTATATCTGTCTGAATGGTTTTCGAGCACCGGATTTTCTGTGATTTTTAAATACTAGTGAAAGATGGGTTATGTGGATGTGATGGGAATGCTGGAGCCACCCACATAATTCAATGTCTCTGGAATGTTGTCTTTCCTACTTATTTGCCAAACTGTATAAAGTGTATTTATGAGCCAAGTAATAAAGCAACTACAGGGAGAGAAGGGGAGCCTAAGAATTTGTCCATGTAGTAGAACTCCTTTTTGCTATATACAAAGTTGCAACACTGGCAGATTACATAGGTAGAAGTAAATTATTCACGTTAGTGCCAATTTTTAAACTGTAAAAAAAAATTCCATGGAAAAGCTTCAGGCTGTGAAAGGTATGAGATCATAACTTGTGTTCTATTCAGAGGAATGAACGTGTGCGTGTGCATCATTTTCTTGCTATTCCTGTCATAAAGTAAGATTTTAAAATTAAAATCAGCTTCTTGTTTGGAAAGCGTTATCGTGCTGTTGAGCTGCAAAGTGCTCATGCTTGCTCTTCCTATCCATTGAATTGCCACAAAGCTAAATGGTCACGTTAGGACATGTTAAGTCTTACCTAGTTTGCCCTGCTCCTAGTGACACCTACTGTCTCCTCTTTGATGTCAAGTCCATGTGTTAATGCATCCTTTGTTACTTCACTGTTACTTCACTTTTACTTCAATTCCAGAGAATCTCAGAATGCACATGTACACTTGGACATTTTAAAAATGAAGCTCACAAGGGGAAACACTGATCAAAGGATTCCAAATTTATGCCACAAGCTTACTTTGGGGGCCAAGTGTATTGGCTTGGATTCTCAGTAAATGTAGAATTTAAAACACTTGGGAAAATGGACAAAAGAAAGCAGTCCACAAATGTGGTGCAGCTAATATTCCTCCATGTCTCCCCTATAACGGTATCAGTAAGCAAAACAGATGACCAGATATAATGATCCTGTCCTGCAAAACTCATAATTTAAGAGATCTCTCTGAAGTGTGTTAAACAGCCTTTGCTTGGTTTCTAGGGAATATCAGTTAAATGTCAGTGACATACATAATTCTTTGCAATAACTTTCAATACCTCAATGCTTTACTCGGGAAACCTCGGAGATTAAACCAGTTTAAACTGCATTATTTTATAGTTGGTGAGAGAGGTCCCTGGAGATGGAGATGTTATCTATTTCCTTGCATATAATTCCAGCGTTTTTTACACTGAAGGTGTTAACACTTTTTTCCTTTAAGAAAGTTAATGTTTGAGTATGTAAATAATAATAATAAAAAAAACTTGTCACATCTCTTCCTGTTTATTTCAGTTGGAAGCGGGAGCTTTCCTGAAGACATTTCTGTACTTCCTGGTGGAGAAAAACCTACTAGTAAAATATTTAAAAGATCGTAGAATAGTTTGGATTGGAAGGGATTTTTAAAGGTCATCTAGTCCAACCCCCCTGCAATGAGCAGGGACATCTTCAACTAGATCATGTTGCTCAGAGCCCTGTCCAACCTGACCTCGAACATTTCCAGGGATGGGGCATCTACCACCTCTCTGGGCAACCTGTGCCAGTGTTTCTCCACCCTCGTAAATTTTTTTTCCTTATATCTAGTGGGAGTCTACCCTCCTTTAGTTTAAAACCATTACCCCTTGTCCTACTGCAACAGGCCCTGCTAAAAGTTTGTCCCCATCTTTCCTGTAGGCCCCTTTAAGTACTGGAAGGCTGCAGTAAGTTCTCCCTTCTCTCCTCCAGGCTAAACAACCCCAGCTCTCTCAGCCTTTCTTCATTGGAGAGCTATTCCATCCCTCTGATAATTTTTGGGGCCCTGCTCTGGACCCACTCCAACAGGTTCATGTCTGTCTTGTACTGGGGACCCCAGACCTGGACACAGTACTCCAGGTGGGGTGTCATGAGAGCGGAGTAGAGAGAAGAATATGGTGTCTATGATGGCATTTATAGTTAGTCAAAGCTTTAAGGTAGATCTGCCTAAACATTCTCCTATAGTGTGTTGCCCAGAAAAGAAATCAGGCTTTTAAATTTGAATAAGCCTGATTCTATTCTAAATTAACTAACCCAATTCTCTTTTAAACAGAGAAAACTGAAATGCACTAGGTTTAAAAAAAAACACAAACCCAAAACAAAACAAAACCACACCACCCCTTCAAAACCATCACCACCAATAGAAATAAAACAGGTTTCTAGTCAGCTCTGTCAACTTCATCCCTGCAGGCCGGCCATGCTTCCAGCCTGTTGGAGTAAGCTCAGTGAGTTTTTGAATGGCAGCAAAAATCTGCCGCTGTCGTTCCTAGTACATTCTCTTCAGAACCTCTGAAGTCTGATCAGTTGCTTTCTGCTCCTTGCAGCTCCTTGACATGGGGGCGCATGCTCCCATCTCCCTCTTCTGGCTCTCTTGTCAGCCACACTCTGAAATCTCCCAAGTTCGGTGTCTCCTCAAGGAAAGGAACAACTTTTTTCTGTCCCTCAAGGAACCCACTGACCCAGTTTTCTTAAAAATCAACACCATTGTAGATGTAGAGGAACAAAGACACTAAGAAAAAACAATGTTACAGAACGCACTGCAATTTAGTATGCTGCCATCCTGTATTAGAAGTTGAGTATATTTCTGTGAGAGAATCCCAATATCAGTGCTGTCTTGCAAACAATAGCCCCACAGTTCCTTTTTGCTATTGCTGTTATGTCTGGGTTCCCATCCTGTGGTTTTGGGATTGGGGAATTTTTTTGTTTGCTTGATGTGTGTGTGTGTGTGGTTTTTTAGTCTTATGTCTACCATCTGGCTTTGGAAATTACTAGGTATTTTTGTCCTAAGAAATTTCTTCTGTCATCCATAAGCATATAGTCATAAACTATACTTTCAAGTTCTAAAATTATCAAATTTTAATATTTCACCACCTAAGTTTCCAATAGCAACACTGGCTTCAGTTAGCAGTACCAGATATAGTTCAATTCATGCTCCCAATTTCATACTAACCTGTGATTTCTCAATTGCACCCAATAAAGAGAAAATAGATAAATGCTGGTGCAATATACTTACATTTCAAAATCTGCACACAGACTTCGTCTTCCTGTAGAAATCGATCAAAATTTGCTATTCTGCATTGTTTTTCCAGAATACGTTGGATAACGTATAAACTCCAAAACACATGGAGTTTATACCAAAATAAATATTCTGGAGTACTTATTTCACTCGGTTCTCAAATATGGACAAGTTGTTAAACACTTCCAGCCAAGAATCTGGGAACATCTGTGGGGTTCATTCCCTGTAGAAATTTTTCTCCCTGCCTCTCACAGTATTGGATTTTTACTTCACATGTTGGGTTTTTTTTCTTTTTCTTTTTTTTACTGCATTAATCTTTTTTTTTTTTTTTATGTTTCAGTTTAAAAAAGACAGTAACAGTGTTAACAGTGTAAAAGTTCACACAACCTTCTTGGCACTGATGTATATGCACATTACTATTTATTTCCGTTAAGTGAGCTTAATGACTGAAAATGAGGGACTGATTGGGTGTGGTGTGAAGCAGTGATGATAGGTGCAAACATTGAGGGGGACTTACTGCTTTTACCTTCAGGCATCTACATCTGGACTAATCATCCTAAATTTCTTTTGCAGTCATGGGAGAGAAATAGGCATTTTTAGGGTGGAAATCATTGGACCTATTTTAAATGTCTGCTTTTAGTATGGGATGACTTATAAACTACGCACTTGGAACTTTACAGGAATTAGTCATATGCTTAAGCTGAAGTACTTCTATAGTATTTTGGGAGTAAAGTCCCAGGATGTAAATGCCATGAGGGCACTATCACATAGGGATCACTTCCCTCTGGCAGACAGAAGCTGAGCTTCCACTGGCAGACTCATTGTCAGTCATTCAACATTTGGAGAGTCTGAACATGCTTCCTGAAGGACTGATATACTGGACTGCTAATAGGATATTTAATCCAGAATTCAGAGAACATATTTTAGACTTGAGGATTTCCCAAAATAAATAAAAAGTATGAGAAATTTGGTCCCAGACTGGATCGCTTCAAGACCATTCCTGGTTTCACACTAGGCTCCCTGCTTTCCTGTCTGACTCCTGTGAGTTTTGATTTAAGGGTTCTTCCGTTTTCTGTTGGCATCAATTTTGAAAGTTCTTTCAGTTCTGTGTCATTCCAACTTTGCCAGATTCCATGATATTTTTCTGGTGAAAAATGAGTGAAGAAGCTACAGTAATTGACCTGAACACATAGGTAGTGTGCACATGTGTTTTTATCAGATCCTGAATTCATGTTTTGAAATAAGATGCAGAGATTACTTTATTAACAACTGAGTGCTTTAAACACCAAGTATTTGTACCTATCCATCAAAAAGTCCCTTGTTGAGATGTATCTTCTTGTAATTGACAAGATATTTGCATGAGAAATTTGGTGGTTTGCCAGGAGAAGCCAAGTCTGCCATGTGATACAGAGGTATTGCTTTGATAAACTTTAAAGTTTTCAAATAACACTAAAAAAACACAGCTGGAAGATGTTTATGGTGCCTTCCTCAGTGCAAGAGAGCTGACTTTTTAAACACAACTTTTAAAGTATTTACCTTCACCTTTATCTTGCATTTAACACTCAACAGCAAATTAAATTTTGCTGTAAAGTACAGTGCTGTGCCAAGTATTCAAAATTTAAGATCTATGGGGTGAATAGTTCTTTTTATAGATTTCCCTACTTCCCCCCCCTTGAATCTTTACAATAATAAAACGCTTGTGGGATTTACAAGACGTTAATAGGCAGAGGCTACTTTGAACTCATGCAAGGAGGGCTATGTTGCCTGTTTTTTCAGCTGTACCTCACAAAGGTACATCTGAACTATTTTTATACACATTCTTTGTATAAATTTTATCTGAAGAAAAACGATTTATTGAGATGCTCTGTTTGAATTTCATAGAACTCATTTTATGTAAACTTTGGATTTAACACTGATTTTAAGGACAACTTTGTTGGAAAAGGAAGGTTTATTAGTTACAGTATAGTAAACCTACTTTAATGTTGTTCTACTGTTTTATTAATAAGCTGAGTTTTCAATAATTATCTTTAATATATATTACTAAATGGGGGTTTTGTTTTGTTCTTTTCAAATCTTTGTGACTGTTCACCAGCGCATTAAATCTGGCAGAGATGGCAGCGCACGTAGCCGCAGAGAAGGAAATGCTGATGGTGGTAAGTACTTAATGTCTCTGCTTTAAATATCAGATTTGTTAGGATCCTAAAGAAACTAGTTTTTTTTAAAGTGTTTGTAAAACCTCCTTACATTCTGAAATGCACACAAATATGTAACATGCAAGTACTTCACAAATTTTATTTCATAATTTTTCATTATCTCATTGCTGTATGAAACCTCAGCTGGTACAGTAGCATGGATTTGGTCTAAGATTTGTGCCTTACATACAGATCTCCGTATATTCCAAAGCTAAATTTCTACATCAGTACTGTGGACTTGAACGTTTTTATCCCATTAACTTTGGAATATTTGCTGTAAGGAATCATTTATTATAACAAAAAAGAACATGTAAGCTATGAAAAACAGGAATTCATTGTGTCTTTATTTAACATAGAGAAAAGGGAATTTTGTGCCCACCATCTAGTCTGTTACATTAGGTGTTCGTTACAAGTTCAAGAGGCTATTTTGTACAGCTGACTTTGTAATAAGAAGACACCCATACTATCTTTGAGCTGCTTCTTGCCCTTTTCCCAGTGTAGCAGAGTTGAGTCTTCCATAGAGGAAAGCTTGCTCTCTGACTGTGAAGTCTCTCTGCTTCTATAGATTTACAATGCTGACTTTCATAAATGTAAAACTCTAGCAGTGTAAGTCTGGAAACTGGCCTGCTTTGTCTTTGCACTAGGCAGTGTGCATGTTGCAGAGCTAATGATTTTTCCCTCCCATTATTAAATCCATGAAATGTTAGTAATGTTAAACTTAACTGTTCCCCACTGCTGCTCTACGGAAACTAGCAGACTTCAGGCTAATTCAGTCACCTAGAAAAAAATCCATTTTGACCCAAATAGGAAATGGTTTCTTTGTATTCTGCATTTGGTTTATCTTAATATCGATGGGTGTCATAAAAAGTCATCCCTTATACATGCTTCCCTCTTTTCCCTTCCTTTTACAGAGAAATAATATATGGAATATTTTTTCTTATTTGGTAATTTGATTTCTCCACCTACCTAGCAGATGCTTTACTATATTTATCCAATTCTGGAGGATCATGAAAAGTCATGGAAATTACTAGTGTAATCTTAGAATGCTGTTAAATGTATGAAGACTGCTTTCCTGGGTTCTCTAAGGGTTAAGAATGAGTGTTGGATGCTTGAAGGAGATCTCATTAGTTTTTCAGCTCAGTAGGTTCACTAGAGAAGCTTTTAAATCATTTCTTGATATGTAGAAAAAACGACATTCACCTAGGATTGAATTTTACCTGTTCTGGGCCTCAGGCCAAAGTAATTCTTGGGGTGAAATTCCTTATTTTGGTAACAGAGAGGGATGGAAATGTTTCTGCACTCTCCTTTGTTACACCAGCCCTATGATCAGGCAGCCAGCTAGAAGTGCCAGCAAAACAGCAGCCCGAGACGGCATCGGTCCCTGTTTTCTGTCATAAGGTGGAGATCCGCTTTGGCTTATAATAAATAGAAATGAAGAGCAGCATTGGTAGCAGGCAAGGGTATTTACAGCTGTGCAAAACATTGCATCAGGCATACAGGCAAAAGGCACAATGGGTCTCTTTTCTTACAGATACATTTTATAATTATCCCTGCCCTTGTTAGTGAAAAAAGGGCATGTATTGGGACACAGTAGTCGGTAATTTAGCGAAAGAGGATGTAAATAATGACCAAGCTGGAAAGATGCTAAGACAACATTAATCCCCCAAACTACCATTTTGTCAATACTTCTTCTAAAGACAGAAATATCTATGGAAAACATCTATGGTCTTTTAAAAAAAATTTGAAATAAAAAAAATAATCCCCTCCCCTCCAGAGTTGAACACATGAGAACTTTGACTTCAAGCTCTCGTAATTCCACAGCATTACTTTTCCCCCCAATAACTAGAGTAATGGGAGAAGAGCAACTGCAGACATTTAGGATGCTAACATAAAGAGGATGAGAGGGTAAGCAGGGTGAGGATTGACCTAGAATTTGTCCTATCAATAATTCTTAGATTGTTGATCAAGATTTTATGTCAAATTCATGAAAGAATGGAAAAAAACAGAGTTTGGGAACAAGTCTGTATAAGAGCATGTTTGAGAAGTCTCCGTTATACAAATTCAGTGCCAAAGATTCAACCTTTCTGGAAATGACTCAACAAACAAGCTGAGGTACAAAGAAGGTCCTGTATTGAGCCCAGTGTTAACTTTCTGCTGGGATTCCTAATTAAAAGTTATACTGAGATGTACTACTTACATTTATTTTTAGAAGGAGTTAAAGGCATTACACTTTTTTAACTAGTAGTGTTGACTCTGGGGAACCTTATCAGTGAAGAAGCTGCACACTCACAGCAACAGATGTTAAGGACTATATTGTAGTTTGTGTGCCTTTTATTGAGGATGACTGACAGAAACCTGAAGACCCAAACATTGTTTTATCCAATGTTAGGCAGCATTCACCTGGGTTATGAGTCTGTTTTTTGCAGTGTAAAAAACCTTTGTACATGGCCTGAGTAAAGACACATACGGAATATAAACATGGGTTATCTTATTTCAGAATCTTAGTACATTTTTGATAAATTAATGGCTTCAAAATAATAATAATAAAAAACCCCACATTTGTATACATTTTAAGATTAATCTTTTCCAGTGGTGTTGCCAGCACCAAAAGGGATCATTTTCCTGCAGTGTATGAGGGATTTGCCATCATTACTGGACCCAGTGAAGCATGGAATCCTCCTCAGTTTAGTACGTACTAGCTAAATTAAAGTACTTAGTAGCTAAATGAAGTGTGTGTGCATTCCAAATATTTTAGGTGGCATTCCTAACATATATTTTTTTCACCAAGTATTTTGTCCCTATATTAGGGACTCCCTGTATATTAGGAGTATTAATGATTCAGGCTTCATTGTTTTAGGAAATGTGATCTGAAATTGCTTTTAAAGAGGAAACTAAGAGGAAAGAGAACTAAGTCAGCAGGGCTTGTATTTAAAAGGACACTTACTACTTTGCTAATATAAGTTAAAACAGAAGGTGCATGACATGCATCAAAGCATAATCTGAAGAATATGATTAGTGTATGCATGAATCGTAGACAGAATGGAAAAAGAGAGACCAAGAAAACTGACATTTATGTCAGTGTCAGTTAATCTACTCTTGTCTTGTGAGAAGGATAAGTATTAAATCTAAAATGAATACCCCAAATTGAACGTGTTTGTTCACTCTTATTTATAAAAATTTTCTTCTCTCCACGAATATCAGATTTATGATTTTCGATCTTTTTGATTCATGTTGGAAGCAGCTGACCTGGGTATATGCCCTTAAAATTCTTCTTTTTCATTTTAAAAAAGGAGGATAAATAAATAATTAAATAAAGAAAAAAAACCCCACAAAAACCTGAAAGCTAACAGTACATCTGAGTTCTCAAAGATTTCCTTTTCAATAAGCTTTTCTTGTTTTCATACTCACTTTTTTTTGTGTTTTGCAGAGACGTGATACTAACATACAGAATTTGGAAGTTAGGAGGTTGTGGTTTTTACTACCCAAAAAGATTTTTACTGTTCAATAGCATAAGGCCTTTCATAGATAAGGCACAGTATGACCTTAAGGAATAATTACCATAGTGGTGTTTACTTGGTCTCTGCATTTGCTTAGCTGTCTGAATGGGGAATTTTGTACTGGATGAGAGGGGACTTTTGTACTGACTGAGAGGAGCCGTGCAGTCTCGGACAGGAGCCCAAAGAAGCAGTGTTGAATTCAGAAGATGAAAGGCTGAGCACTTTGTATTCTCCTTGTTACCTGAGCCTGTCCAGATGAATTTGGGAAGGAAATGGCGCAAGAATAAATTAGGTACCTTTTTATCTTTTTCAGTTTCAGCTGTGATGATGTCAGTGGCAAAAGGGATTTGTCCATTCCAAACAAACATTCCATATTCAAACACCCTTTACCAGCACATAGGGATCTCCTCCTATAATATGTAAACATAGTATAGACGTTAGGGCAATAAGCATCCCAAATAATCTTCACTGTCATTAAGGCAAGAGTTTCTCTTGTTATCCTGCATCTAGGACTTCATGATCACTTATATTTTCTAGGTTTTGTGTGTAAGTTGATGCCTCATTAATGACAAAATGTGGGATTGTTCCATTGGTTGTGTGTACAAAAAAAACCCCAAACCCTTTCTTTTTATAAACAGGGAAAATTCTTGAGTGAAGAGAACATCTTAATCTGTTTTCTGCATCTGAACTCGCCTAAGTTAGCTTAACTGACATTCCAGAAACAACTTTCATTCAACAGAATTTCAAATCAAAATGAACTGCAGTGCAGTTAAAAATTGCGTCTGCTTTCCATGCCATTTCTCAGTTTTAATATAATATTCTGTCTGTTACACTGAACTTACTGTTCTCCTCGGTCAACCCAAACCAAAGCCCTCTCTTCTCCAAAGACGGCGTCTTCATCCCAAATATGAAAGACGCACAGAGCTGCATTTAAACACATTCTAGATTTGGTGAAGCATCTGCAGTCTTTAAAAGCATTGGCCACTATGCACTTTGTTACATAAACATTTTACAGAGGAGGCAGATTACCAAGCCACCTTATGCTTTGATATCTTTCTCCTGATGAGTAAAATGGTACCAAAAGCTCTAATTTATATCCTTCGTGATACTGAAGGAATTTCTGATGCAGTAGTCTCATCGCTGTAATTACAACTAGTGAAAGTCCTTTAAAAAATAAATATAAAACAATGGATTTTATGTGTTGAAGTGATATATACACACAGGTATCTTGCTAAGTAGGAAGTTCAGAAACACAAAGAATTTAGAATCTTTTTTGCTAGATATCGCTGCTTAAAATCGGATTATTCCAAATAATTAATTTTGCAGAATATTGCTTTATTCATTATTCTGACATGTAAAATTAACCATTTTTTAAAAATAAGTTTTATACTTTGATTCCTTTTTAAAATTGTATGTGGAGGAATTAGTTCAAATTAGTTTTTGTGTGCAAGTTGAAGAAATATGAATGAACAGAACACATTATGCTTATAATACAACATAACTAAATGTCCTAAATATAACATTATGGGCATGACTTTTAAACAGATGAGAGGAAGGAATGCACTGTAACAGATATCAGCATGTAGCGTATATTATTTATGTCTTTATATACATAGCTCCCAGTTAATGCTATTGCATGCAAACTGAGGGGAAGATAATGTCAGCATGATAATCCAACTCTCAAGCATAATCATTTTACAGAGTAGATATATTTATAAATCAGATTTTGAAAATGTATCGACCAGCTCTGCTTAATCAGTTCTTGTTGCTTTTTTGAACTGAAATCCGGAGCCATGTTCCTGCAGTCAGTTTATGTGTCCACATTATCCACCCAGGCTGAGTGGACTGGCTTCCACATGAGCTACAGTAATAACATACCTTTTAAATAAAAGTACAATAAATAAATAAATAATGAGCATGTATTAATTGCAGTGAAGGTTTTCTTGGATACAGAGAGCAATTTAGTTCAGCACTGGTCTTCCATTCATTATTCAAAAGCTTTAATTAGGAGCGTGTGTTTGTACAGTTACTAGAGTAATGCAGGTAGAATTCAGTTGCAGTTTGAGAAATGTCTACCTGTAGTCCTTGGATTGCAAGTGCAGTCAGACAGATGTTAACACTCAAAGCTGGACTATTAAAGAAAAACTCTAAAAAAAAATCCTTTCATCCAGAGTTTTTATTATTATCCTATGTCCTGATGTTACCTTTAGTTTTTTCTGTGTATTACTTTAGAGAAAATTAGTTTCATTCCCATAATCCAAAGGCTGGAATGTGTATAAAATCTTTGGCCAAATTATATATGTATACTGAATAAAAACATATAGATGATTTATCTGAAAATAGAACTACAAAAAGTAATTTCAAGATGAAATTTAAACTTCTGGCAGATCATGTTATATGGTCAGCAGAATTTTTAATAGCTGCCATTTTGGTAGCCAAATCCTGTATCCCATGGCAGAGTGTCAAGAAAAGCCTCAGCCCAAATGGCTCAACAACTAGGATATTCCTCCTGAAAGATGGAGCTGTGGGTTTGAACTCCCTCAGGGGCTGGAAGATATTGAAGCCAGATCTCTTGCTCTCTGAGCTGCTGTCTGACATCTCCGTGTAAGGTAGATGGTGTCAACCACCTCTTATTCTCTTCCAGATGTACTTTAAAATGCACGATGCTGCTCTTGCACATTTTTAAGTATGCTCAGAGCATAGCACAGTCCATGGAGACTTGATGTGGTTTTGCATATTAGCTTAATTTAAACTAACTATGGGCTGCTACCAGAAAAGATGTTAACTTTCCCTTCACTCTTGCTGTAGATATAATGGTCATATAGAGGTAAGGTGAGCTGTGTGGTGATCTGCATTACTTTGCTGATACGGTTCAAACGTATCGGCAGCCTGCTCCAGCACAGCCTGCTACCACTTGACAGCACGTGGAGGGGGATGTGACGCATGGCAGAAAGGGCAGGGCGCTCCTTTCTGTGGCGAGGTGGGGCTAGATTGGTAGGTTCAGAGTAAATGAAAAGTGGAACTCGTTACCTCAGGTTGTTACGGATGCAAAAGTTTTACAGGGGCTCAAGGGATTGAACAAGTTCTTGCAGAAAAAAATAAATCAATCCATTATTAAATATCAAGAGCCACTCCCTTCCCCCAAACACATGCTTGATTTACAAATTGTTGGACGCTAGGAAACTATTCTTGGAGAGCTACTGTGTATGCTTGCTCTACTTATGATGCTCTTCCCTAAACATCTTGTTCTTTTGTATGGACAATAAGCCAGTTTAGATAGATCTTTAATCTAATCTACTACGGCATCCCTGTGTTCTTACTGCTCAAGTGTTAAGAGGATGCTGTGCCCATAGACACTTATTCTTCATAGTGTTTTCCAGGGTGCATTTAGTCAAGGTGGGATGTACTGATCAAATAACTTGCTGGTTCTGGAAAGAATAGTTCAGCCCCTGACAGCACTTCTTTTCTTTCCCATTCCTGGATATGTTCTTGCTGCTTCCCTTGCACTACTTCTAGCAGTAGTCTAACCCTTTAGTGAGCTGGTTCAGTTCATTAAATGCAGTAAATAAGTGTTTGGGCAACTGAATCAAGTCTGAAGACTAAAAAGCTACATTTGCGTGAACAGCTATGTCTGCTCACTGTAACAGCACTCACAATTCCATTTACTGTATCGACTCATAAACAGAAAGGGGAGCTTAGGCACCAAGGTGACATTGCTGAACATCCTGCAGGCATCTTGCTGCTCAGGATGGCCATTTTGGGCAACTCAATCATAGCAATAAGTGCTTAAGGAACTTCAAAGCTGTGCGGAGGCGGGGGACGGACAGTTGGTGAGATTTAGGTACTTCAAGGATTGGACACCTAGGGTTGGACCCTAGGGTTGGATGGGGAGAGAAAAGGGGGGAAAATCTGGCTTCAGATTTTGGACATGCTGCTTCATTCCCATCTTGGATGTAGCCCTAATAAAACTTAAGAGTCCTAGGATGTCCAAGAAAGCTTCTGGTTTTGGTTGTTTGTTTTAGGGCAGTAAAATGTACAGTTAACTTGTGGGTATTATGTTTCTCCCAGACATTTCGGTTTGTCCACCATCCTTTTTTTTTTTTTTTCCTTCTTTTAGCTAATATAAAATCCTTTCCATTCCTCTGGTAGTATCACTAAAACCCATGTGTTTTCCTCCTTCACAGCTGAAAACTTTTGATATGCCATCTTCTTCCTCTTTTATTTTCATTACACCCAGTTCTTCCTTTCTGGAACCAACCAATTAAACCTATGGAGTTTCTTTGACGAGTTTAGTCTTCCCTTAGTGTAGTTTCTGCTGTATCATCCCTGTCTTTGCATCTCCTCACAGCTTCTTCCAACTTTATTCATTATTTTGTAAATTATTCATTTTCCGTTGCACAGGACTCTGTGCCTACTCCTATTCTACTCTTTCTCTCCCTGTTAAACATCTTCTGTTGTCCTCTAAACTGTCCTCAAAATGTTTTCATCCACACCATCTTTGAAACTCAGCATTCACCTCTTTATTACGCAGGCCTGTCCAAAGCCCACTGAAATCAAGAGGCAGCCCTTTTGTAATACCACAGCCACGTGGCTGAGCCTCCCCAGTCAAACCCATTGATTCCTTTCAGTTTCTTCAAATCCTTTGTTAAGAATTCACTTCTTCATGAAATCTGACAGTGAGAATTGATCCAAGGGAGGTTGATGTACGTTAAAATAGATTTACCTTGCTTTGAAGTTTCAGCTGTAATCTGTGTCTTGTAAACATATTAACTGTTTGATGTGTGACTGTATGTATTAGATCTTTCTTGGACCAGAGACATTGTCAGCAATTCAGGGCTGAGTAAACTGAAGTTTGCAATAGTATTTATAGAGAAATAAAGGTTTGTCATCTTTGTGGAAGTTGTTGGGTATTTTTTTTATAGTAACAATATTTATAAAAAGAATATTTATAGTAAATAAGACAATGGAAATGTGTTGCCAAGTCCAGACTTTGTAATTAATGTTTGCTGAGTGAAACCCATTTTTCCTCCTTACAGATGGAGGACTTTTAATAACAGCATTGTTTCATGTTGTAAATGAGCATGTTTGTATTTGGCTGCATGGCATGTCCTGCCTTCTAAATACACCAAGCCAAACATGAAACGTTTTCTCCTAGGAGGAAAAAAAAATGCATAAAAATTTGTTGTAGCAGACAAGATTGAAAGCTTGCCATGAATGTGAAAAAGAGATTCAGAGGTGAACAGAATATTTAAAATGTCTGGAATACTGCTGTGGCAAGAGAATGTCAATCTGATGTTCTCTGGGCACGAGGCAGCCCTCAGAGCCGACACATTCCTTGGGGCCCTGCTGCAAACTGAGCTGCCAGCACAGTGTTTGCAGCAAGATGCAGGGCCGGGATGGTCTGTACACACGAACCGTGCCTGCCTGCCATGCAGACAGCGCATGCCAATTACACTCCTCTAATTAAAAGCAAAGTTAGCGTTGTATTTAACCTTGACAGTATGGAACAGGTGGATCATACTAATATATTAGTAAGCACACAGAGGTATGAAATGTCCATATACATTGTGACAGTGTTTATATTTATCATGCTTATTTTAACTCCGAAATGTGACTGTAATTTATAAGCAACTGAAATGTCAGCATTTGAAGCAGAAATATTTTGATGTATTTACTCCAAAGTAAATAAGGCTGTATATATATTTTTTTTTTTAAATTAAAACACGTGTGTGGACACAGTGTCCATTGTGTTTTAATGACCACTATTACAAATGAGTACTGTACCATCCAAATCTTGTTTGACAGATAGTAGCTGAATTTATGTTGTTTCTTGTATCATGATTTCACAGAACATAACAGCATGTAATTTGTCTTCAACTCTTTTTTTTTTTTTTTCCCTCCCCCCCAGATAGTGGTGGTACCAAAGGAGAAAGACTGAGTGTCAAACTAAAAGCTTTGCCTGGAACAAGTGAACCCTATGAAAGCAGCGGCAGTAAAGAAATAGGCAAGTGGGCATCTTATACCTTCTTAACTTTCCTGGCCCTCAAAAAGAGGGGAGATGGAAAAAAAAAGTTATTGGAAGAGCATGTAAATTTAGACAATTAAGAAAAACATTTTCCTCATGAAATAAATGTGAAGCTTTAGCTTTGAAGCAATGGAGCTTTAGCTTCATTGTTCAGAGCTCACTGTAAAGTGATTGTAAATTAAGAAATGTGGCCCATGTAGATATTTATTACTTTCAATATCTGTCTGCCGCATCCTTTAGTCAGCTCTTGTGGTTCTGCAGTCATAAGTTCTACAGTAAGACTGAATTTTCAGAGGGATTTAAAAACCCAAATCCACGTGGAATGTGGTACTTCCTAACATGTCCTTCCGTAACCAATTCATGAGTTTTGCTGTTCCGTGCACTTTTCCGAAGTATTTTTCTCACTTAATGACTGTAATAAAATAAAGACAAATTGATTTTAAAAAAAGAAAGGGGAAAAAAAAAAAAAAGACTTTTATCAGTAGCAGTCAGGTACTTTGCTCTTGCGCCACGCCTCGCCTCCTGAATGCAGGATCTTGTTCTCCTTCAGGGTTCATATGCTCTTTCTGGCCTGCATTTCAAAGTCACCTTACAGATGCGTAATGCTAAAACCCACTCTTGCGTTTGATTGTGTATGTTTGAAACAAAGCTGAAGTTACTTGCAGGTAACTATTTCAAATGTATTTATTTAAACCCTAGATGCCTCCTACGTAGATCCACTTGGCCCACAAGCAGAAAGACCAAAAACTGCAGCAAGAAAAAGAACTGAGGAAGATGATTTTGCTGATGAAGAACTAGGAGAGGATTTGCTTCCAGAATAGCATATGGTCCTCTCGTAATTTTTTATCCTTTTTAAAGTTTTAGCAGAAAAACTTTGATCCACAATGATTTTGTAGTGGATTTTGATAAAATATTTGTGAAACACTTTGGATATATGGTATCTGATATTAAAAAGATGGATTTGAAGTTGCAGTGTCTTTTATAATTTAATTTTAAAAAATAATGCTAAGGTTATTTTACTCGTGCATAAAAACTACGCAGGTATTCAGACTCATTGCAAACTGTATCAAATGTGTAAAGCTTTTGCTTTCAGAGATATGTCCGATAATAGTATGAAACAGAGCAGCCTCTAAAATGTCACCTTTCAATGTGAAATACCTCAGAACAATGTTATAAGGTTGAAAGTCCCATATCCTTCATCCCAAGCCAGAATTTATTTAAGGTCTGTGAATTGACAATTGACTTTCTGAAAATGTTGGATATGACCTTGGTCATCTTTTAAGGCCCCAATTCAGCAAAGCACTTAATACTGATACTGAAGAAAGCATCTTAATTTTAGTGTATGCTTAGCTGAACTAGGGCCACTTTGCAGTCTCTTGGCAACCTCCTAGGTATTTTTGCAATTACAAAGAGGAGGTTGTGGTTTTGGTGTGGTGGTTTTTTTTTTTATTTTGAATGGTCAGAGTGGGCAGGGTTTCAGTCTAGTTTGTTCAGAATTGCTAATTAGATTTCAGCTCATTGATAGGGTTTTAAACTAGGTTTGAAGGGGGATGGGGATGTAACCAGAGTTACTAAAGTGGTGCCTGGGAGCAGCATGCCAGTGCTGGTAGGTAAAAGCGCTAGTAAGGTCTTGCAGCCTGTTGTCGCAGTGAAGGTGAGAGATGATGACCTGTGTGCTAGCAAAGACATGAGGAGTAGTGATGGGTTGGCAACTGCAGAAATGTCTGAGCACGGTCAGGTGTGAATAAGGGCTTGTCCCCCCCAATAAAGTGGCAAGGCAATTAGCCCAGCTGAAGTGCACCTACACGAATGCACGCAGCATGGGCAACAAACAGGAAGAGTCAGAGGCCATTGTACAGCAGGGAAACTATGATATAGTTGCCATCACAGAAACGTGGTGGGAAGACACGCACAACTGGAGTGCGGCGATTGACGGCTACCAACTCTTCAGAAGGGATAGGCAAGGAAGGAGAGGTGGCGGGGTGGCACTCTATGTCAGGGACAGTTTTGAATGCCAAGAACTTAACAATGTGCATGATGACAGTGTTGAGTGTTTATGGATAAGAATCAAGGGGAAGGCCAATAAGCCAGACATCGTGGTGGGATTTTGTTATAGACCCCCCTAACCAGGATGTAGAGGCCGATGAAATATTCTATAAGCAGCTGGCAGAGGTCTTGCGATTGCCTGCCCTTGTTCCTGTGGGGGACTTCAACTTCCCAGACGTCTGCTGGAAATATATAACACAGCAGAGAAGGAATAGTCCCGGAGGTTCCTGGAGTGTGTGGAAGACAATTTCCTACCACAGCTGGTGAGGGAGCCAACTAGGGAAAGTGCCCTACTGGACCCCCTACAAGAGAAGGTCTTGTAGAGGATGTAAAGATTGGAGGTCATCTTGGGCAGAGTGATCATGAAATGATAGAATTTTCGATTCTTGGTGAAGCAAGGCAGGGAGCCAGCAGAACTGCCGCCTTAGATTTCCGAAGGATGAACTTTGGCCTGCTTGGGAGCATGGTTGAGAGTGTCCCTTGCATGACAGTGCTGAAGGGCGAAGGTGCCCAGGGAGGCTGGTCTTACTTCAAGGAGGAACTCTTAAAGGCACAGGAGAAGGCCATCCCCAAGTCCCAAAAAACAAGCAGACAGGGAAGAAGACCAGCCTGGCGAAATAGAGAGCTTTGGCTGGACCTCAGGAAAAAAAGGAAAGTTTATGATCTTTGGAAAAGAGGGTTGGCTGCTTATGAAAAATACCAAGGTGTAGTGAAGCTATGCAGGGCGAAAATTAGAAGGGCCAAAGCTCAAGCAGAACTCATCTTGGCCACCACAGTTAAGGATAACAAGAAGAGATTCTTTCAGTATATCAATAGAAAAAGGAAGACTAGGGAAAATGTAGGCCCACTAACGAATGAGATGGGCGCCCTAGTGGTGGAAGACATAGAGAAGGCAGAGCTACTGAATGCCTTCTTTGCTTCAGTCTTCACTGCTAAAGCTGTCCCTCATGAATCCCAGGCCCTGGAGGCAAGAGGGAAGGTCTGGAGAGAGGAAGAGTTTTCCCCAGTAGAGGAAGATCAGGTTAGAGACCACTTGGCCAAATTGGACATCCATAAGTCCATGGGCCCTGACGAGATGCACCTGCGAGTGCTGAGAGAGCTGGCAGATGTTATTGTTTGGCCACTCTCCATCATCTTTGAAAGGTCATGGAGAACAGGAGAGGTGCCTGAGGCCTGGAGGAAGGCCAATATCACTCCAGTCTTCAAAAAGGGCAGGAAGGAGGACCCAGGGAACTGCAGACCGGTTAGTCTCACCTCCGTCCCTGGGAAGGTAATGGAGAGACTCGTTCTGGATGTCATATCCAAGCACGTTCAGGAGAAGGAAGTTATTGGAAGTGGTCAACATGGATTTACCAAGGGTAAATGATGCTTGACCAATCTCATAGCCTTCTATGATGTTATAACTGGTTGGATAGATGAGGGCAGAGCAGCAGATGTCATCTACCTTGACTTCAGCAAGGCTTTTGACACTGTCTCTCATAACATCCTCCTTAGGAAACTGAGGAAGTGTGGACTAGATGAGGGGACAGTGAGGTGGATTGAGAGCTGGCTGTGTGACAGGACTCAGAGGGTTGTGATTAATGGAGCAGGGTCGAGTTGGAGGCCTGGAACCAGTGGTGTCCCCCAAGGGTCAATACTTGGACCAGTATTGTTTAACATATTCATCAATGACCTGGACGAGGGGACAGAGTGTATCATCAGCAAGTTCCTGATGATACCAAACTGGGTGGGGTGGCTGACACCCCAGAGGGCCATGCTGCCATCCAGCATGACCTAGACAGGCTGGAGAGCTGGGCAGAGAACCTAATGAGGTTCAACAAGGAGAAGTGTAGGGTCCTGCACCTGGGGAGGAAAAATGTCAGGCACCAGTATAGGCTAGGGGTGGACCTGCTGGAAAGCGGCTCTGAAGAAAAGGATCTGGGGGTCTTGGTAGACAGTAAATTATCCATAAGCCAGCAATGTGCCCTTGTCGCCAAGAAGGCCAATGGAATTCTGGGCTGCATAGGGAAGAGTGTGGCCAGCAGGTCCAGGGAGGTCATTCTCCCCCTCTACTCTGCACTGGTGAGGCCACAGCTGGAATACTGTGTCCAGTTCTGGGGTCCCCAATTCAAGAGAGACAGGGAACTACTGGAGCGAGTCCAGCACAGGGCAACAAAGATGACTGAGGGATTGGAGCATCTCCCTTGTGAGGAAAGGCTGAGAGAGCTGGGACTCTTTAGCCTGGAGAAGAGAAGGCTGAGGGGAGACCTTATTAATGTTTACAAGTATCTAAAGGGTGGGTTTAAGGAGGATGGAGCCAGGCTCTTTTCAGTGGATCCCAGTAACAGGACGAGGGGTAACGGGCACAAGCTGGAACATAGGAAGTTCCGATCAAATATGAGAAAAAACTTCTTCACAGTGAGGGTGACAGAGCACTGAACAGGCTGCCCAGGGAGGTTGTGGAGTTCCCTTCTCTGGAGACTTTCAAGACCCACCTGGATGCAGTACTGAGTGATGTGCTCTAGGCAACCCTGCTCTAGCAGGGGAGTTGGACTAGATGATCTCTAGAGGTCCCTTCCAACTCTGAAATTCCGTGATTCCGTGAATCTTACATTGAGGATTGTGGCACTAACTACACAAAGGAAGCTTTCTACTGCCTTGGTTGAGTATGTGCAAAGATGTTAGTTACAGAAATCATCATTTTGCTTATGAACGGAACAAGTCTGATGTGAAGTCATTGAGACATGTTAAATGGGAACATGGGGTTCCTGATTTATATCACTTTTTGGACATAAAAATATTAGTCAGGTGTTCAGAATTTCCTAATAAATACTTGCAAAACTAGTACACTGGGGTGGCAGGGACTTGTTTTTAAAACATTGGTGTGAGTTTGGTTTAATATTTAGACTTTGGCTATTACACTTTGAAATGCAAGGATTCAGTCTTCTAAAATTTCCAACGCTCATTCTCAGTGTTGGTGCTTAGACTGTTTCCCAACTAGTGACACTGGAAAGTTCTCTTCATATCTTCATGAAATGCTCTTTTCAGGTTTTAAAAATAACTGTTCAGTCTCATTAGATGTCTCTGCAAGTGGTCAGAAATACTTCTGTAATGGCACAGTTGTAGGAATGTTGTCCTGTGGGTTTTATGGTACCGTTAATGAACTGCTTTATACATAACGTGTTTCC
Source organism: Rissa tridactyla (assembly GCF_028500815.1). Lineage (NCBI taxonomy): Eukaryota > Metazoa > Chordata > Aves > Charadriiformes > Laridae > Rissa > Rissa tridactyla. Next base: position 22,339,638 of record NC_071466.1, read on the forward strand.
CATGATAGAGTGGTGCAGCGCTCAGTCTAGGACTGCCCCAGCTTCCGCTTGGTGGTATACCCAGAGCACATTCAGCGCAGTTACGGAACATCCTGAGAAGCTCACCAAAGACGACAGACACAGTAAGCTCTAGGGCCCGATTCTTCTAGAGGCCGGAAAAGAGTGTGAAAAGGAAGTGGATGCCACCTGTCTTATTTCTGGAAGTCTTTCCCATGCTGCAGTTCTCTCTCAGCAGCAGGACAGAAAGGGAAAAAAGATGACCTCATCTGCTGCAGGTAGGGACAGAAAGGGAAAGAATGGATGGCTTAGGTAGCTAAAGAACTCGGATACCACTCTGAACACTAACATGTCAAGCCAGAGCAGTCTTTGGCTTTTTGACTCTGTTCAACTTTTAACTGAGGGAGACCACCTGTGTCTTTTAGAATGAGAAATACAGAAGTGCGTTGCCTCATTTGTCTCTGGTGAATCCCCAGTTTCCCTACAGACTCTACCATTTTACTTTTTTCCACTCCTTGACAGTAACCCAAAGACAGCGCACACCTGTCGCACAGAGTCTGTGTACTGTCGTCAGCTGGGTATATGCTGGGTCTGTTGTAGAGCCAGCAGGAACTTTCTGTCTTCTCTGGCACTGGGCAGCCCTGACCTCTTTTGACTGCAGCTAGCCCTGCAGCCCCACCACTGCCGAAACCTTGGCACTGACACCCAATACAACGGTGTATATTTTTAATATTTTCAATGAAATATCAATCAGCTAAAGACAAAGGAGGGGAGATGGAAAGGCAATCGAGCTGAACAATTCTCAGAGAAGGACTCGGGCAGATGGCTTAACCTTATGGTCTCACTTGAGACCCAGCTTTCTCTTGCCTGTTCTTCAGTGCTGCCTTATCTACTGCTCTGGTTACGGGATGACACGTTCTGGGATATCTGTCAGGCTTACAGTCTCGGAAAACCTGGGCTTCCAGGATGCAACATGCCAGGCAGGAGGGAGCCTTTTCAGCTACAGACTGGAGCAGAATGAGGTATCTGACTAATCACAGTGGGAGAAAGTATTTGGGACCATGGCAAGGAGCATTGATAAACCTGTGAAACTGCGCAAAGAAGATGACAGGCAAGATACTGTCATGGTCTTCTAACACAAAACCATTTGGGTACATCTAATGTATTTGAGTACATCTAATCAAACATTGCAATTGCATAGACATGTCCATGATAAAGTGGTATGAATTACTAATAATTTGGGATATGGTTCACGACTTTGTAGAAACACTCCTATGGACATCAGAGAGATTTTAATCAGCAGCAGTTTCTTGGTTTGGTTTGCCCAGATGCCTAACTGTATGTTATGTAAAATTCTGTGTTTTACAAACAGAATTGCACTTTTGTTCCACTCCTGCACAAACTCCCAGGAAGTTCTGGGACATGTTGTCTCCTATAGCATGGGGATCTGAATATACAATGCTCTGGGTTATGATGTATTTGCATGTTATTTTTCAAGCACAGTTGAGCTTGTTCTGAACTGACAGAAAGCCATATGATCCAGCTCCAACACTGGAATAGTAAGTCCTGCTGACAGTCAAAATTATTTAGCCCAGGTTCATCTCCTTCAAAACCATGTTAACTATGGTTACGTCTCTATTAGAATCGCAACATGGCCATGGCAGGCCTGGAGCAGAGGAGCTGATGTGTAACCATCTGTGAGAGGGAAGACAAGATGTGACATGCCACCTGGACTCAAGGCTGGAGAGTGATCCCTGATGGGGACTAATATAACTGGAGTCTCTTCAAGAGAAAGAAGCCACGTGCATGTCCAAAATGCTATGTCAACATGTATTGGAAGGCCTCAAGCTATTGGTAAGTGAACACACCTGCATGATTCAGGAAGCTCAGGTCTTGAAGGAAGTGTGGCCATGCCAGTGAGGTGCTATGTCTAAAATAATTACAACAATAATTGTGTTATGTTGATGTGATGACCCTTGCCCCCGTGCTAGAGAGAGCTTGGTTGGCATTTAGCTTAGGTGCAATGTGCGTTGTGTTCCCTGCTGCCATGTAGGATGCCCTCAGTGCTGTGGTAGGCCTCAGTAACTGCAGGAGTGGAAACACTGCATGAGCTAAATGCAAGTACCATGGGATAAAGCCCACAAGGGAAGAGGGACCCAAGCAAGCTGGTTAATATTCAAGGATCACCTCCTCCAAGCTCAGGTGCGTTGCATCCCAACAAAGAGCATGTTGGGCAAAAAAGCCAGGAGGCCTGCCTGGATGAACAAGGAGCTCCTGGACAAACTCAAACTCAAAAAGGAAGCAAAGACAGGTAGCCTAGAAGGTATTTAGAGAAATTGTCTGAGCAGCCAGAGATCAGGTGAGGAAAGCTAAAGCCCAGATAGAATTAAATCTGGCCAGGAACATCAAAGGCAACAAGAAAAGGTATGTCAGCGATAAAAGAAAGACTAGGGAAAATTTGGGCCCTCTCTGGAAGGAAATGGGAGACCTCATCACCTGGGATATGGAGAAGGCTGAGTTTGCCTCAGTTTTCACTGACAAGTGCTCTAGCCACACCACCCAAGTTGGAGAAGACAAAGGCAGGGACTTGGAGAATGAGGAACTACCCACTGTAGGAGAAGACCAGGTTCGAGACCATCTAAGGAACCTGAACATTCACAAGTCCATGGGACCTGATGAGATTCATCTGTGGGTCCTGAGGGAACTGGCAGATGAAGTTGCCAAGCCACTATCCATCATACTTGAGAAGTTGTGGCAATCCAGTGAAGTTCCTGCTGACTGGCAAAGAGGAAACATAACCCCCATTTTTAAAAAGGGAAAAAAGGAACTACAGGCCTGTCAGTCTCACCTCAGTGCCCAGCATGATCATGGAGCAGATCCTCCTGGAAACTGAGCCAAGGCACGTGGAAAATAAGGAGATGACTGGTGACAGCCAATATGGCTTCACCAAGGGCAAATTGTGCTCGACAAATCTGGTAGCCTTCTATGACAGCATTACAGCGTTGGTGGATAAGGGAAGAGCAACTGACATCACCTACCTGGACTTGTGCAAAGCATTTGACACTGTCCTGCATGACATCCTTGTCGCTGAATTGGAGCAACATGGATTTGGCTGATGGACCACTCAGTGGATACGGAATTGGCTGGATGACAGCACTCAGAGAGTCGTGGTCAATGGTTCGATGTCCAAGTGACAACCAGTGACAAGTGGCATTCCTCAGGGGCCAGTATTGGGACCAGTGTTGTTTAACATCTTCGTTGGCAACATGGACAGTGGGATTGAGTGCACCCTCAGCAAGTTTGCCAACGACACCAAGCTGTGTAATGTAGTCAACATGCTAGAGGGAAGGGATGCCATCCAGAGGGACCTGGACAGGCTTGAAAGGTGGGCCCATGTGAACCTCATGAAGTTCGACGTGGCCAAGTGCAAAGTCCCACACCTGGGTTGGGGCAATCCCAAGCACAAAGACAGGCTGGGCAGAGAATGGATTGAGAGCAGCCCTGACGAGAAGGACGTGGGGTTGTTGGTGCATGAGAAGCTCAACGTGAGCCAGCAATGTCTGCTCACAGCCTAGAAAGTCAACTGTATCCTGGGCTGCATCAAAAGAAGTGGGGCCATCAGGTTGAGGGAGGTGATTCTACCCTCCCACTCCACTTCCGTGAGACCCCACCTGGAGTACTGTGTCCAGCTCTGGAGCTCTCAACATCAGAAGGACATGGCCTGCTGTAGCGAGTCCAGAGGAGGATCATGAAGATGATCAGACGGCTGGAGCACCTCTCCTATGAGGACAGGCTGAGTGTTGGGGTTGTTCAGCCTGGAGAAGAGAAGGCTCCGGGGAGACATTATTGCTCACAGCCATGAGCCATGGAATTCCCTATAGATTCACATAAAGGTGCATATGGCTATTCTGCTATTCTGAATGTATTGATTGAAATATTATCATATATTGCATCAAATCCAGGACAGGCTTTTCATTACTAAAGATTTTTTCTAATATTTCATGATATAGATTTTTTTAAAAACCCTCAAATTCTCAGCAAATTATAAATCAAAGTTAATGACAATGATACCGTTACCTTAATAATCTTAGTAACTTCTCAGAAGTCATGGTAAAATCTATGTTTTGCTGAAGAATATAAACTGAATTTTTATGATTCAGATGTCTCTGGGATAGACTATGCCTTGAGAGCTGGCATAGCACTCTTTCAGTTCCCATGTAATGGAATCTAATTTGCCGCCCTTCTGTGATTATTCCTCTTATTATTATTTGAATCAATGAGATTGCTAATCAGATAATACTATTAAACTAATCTACAGCATTAGAATATTTTCTAGATAAGACTCAAAGCCTTAAACTCACTGGCAATTTAATGTCTGTGCTGTTGTTTCCTCTCCTTCTGCTCTCATTTTTTGAGGCAGACCTCTCCCAGAAATGTCAATGTATATAAAAGAAGCGCATAAAAGTCAAGTGTGACAGCCTCATGTTATTCAGAAAGCGTTGAGAAAAGATACTGGTTTATCACAGGGAGAGTAATATAAAGACATCTGTCATGATAAATATTAGTCACGTTGCCATGCATATCACTCGAAGGTGTTGAAGTAACACAAGGCCAGGTGCAGTGTAGAGCCCAGGGGGTGTGCCAGAACTGGGCTAAATGGGCAGCTGCTTTGCCCCAGCCTCCTGCCTGAGGATATGACTGCAAAGGAGAATTTTTAATTCAATTTGAAACAAAGTCCTTCCTCAGAGCTGAAACCTGATTCAAATCCCATACAGTTCCAGGTTAAGATACCACTCATGAGTGATACTGACTGGTGATGCATAAGGTACTAAAACCACTAAAAATCACACTTTAACTGAACTCAGTCACTTTTCAGAAACCATGAAATCAAGTCACTTCATCACATTAAAAATGCTGGGTGATTCTGTTTCAATTCCAGTATAGTCTGGAACGGTTTGGACATCCGAAATACAAACGGACAGCTTGTATTTCTGTGGTACCATGCTGGGGTTTGACAGTTCTTGTATGACTTATGAACCTATTTTCCCTTATTCCTGATCAATACATTAATATTTGACTATTCTTACACTAAATGCCTCAATAGACGTGCAGGGCTTAATCATCACACACCAAACATCTGATTCAAGTGATAAGTTCTAAAGGCCATTTTTAATGCAAATCGTTTCAGTGGAGCACATCTTTTATGACCTGGAGGACTACAGATGCTTATTTTTGTGGGTTGTGCCAGAGACCCTGAATACGTTGGACATGATGATCTTAAAGGTCCCTTCCAGCCTAGATTCTATGGCATAATGTGTCTGTTAAAAGCACCAGTAAACCAGCACAGAGTGGGGGGAGAAGTCATTAGAGGTGAGATTCACCTCAGTCTCATTTAGATATGTATGATGCAAGTTTCTCACCTTCTGACGTAGGCTTCCTTTTCAGTCAGTGGACAGTGACGTTGCAGTAGATCTCTGCTGGAGGGCACCTCAGTAGGAAGAACAGATGGATGAGGCCTTCTACAAACAGCTCGAAGCAGCCTCACGTTCACCATCCCTGGTCCTCACGGGGGACCTCAACCCCCTCAGTGTCTGCTGGAGGATCTACACGGCGGGGCTGTTTCTGAAGAAACAAACCAGAGGTGCTGCCCTGGAGCTGGGCATGTCGGAGATCCCAAACTCCTATGAGGGACAGTGCCAATTGCTCCAAAGTGATGGAAAGAGTCCGGACTGCAGCAATTCAAGAGGACTGGACAAGAGGAAATGGCTTCAAGTCGTGCCAGGGGAGGTTTAGATTGGATATTAGGAAAAATGTCTTCATTGAAAGGATTATCAAGCCCTGGAACAGGCTACCCAGGGAAGTGGCGGAATTGCCATCTCTGGAGCTATTTAAAAGGCAGAGAGACGTGGTGTTTAGTGACATGGTTTAGTGATGATTTCTGTCAGTGTTAGGTTGATGGTTGGACTCAATGATCTGAAAGGTCCCTTTCAACCTAGGCAATTCTATGGGTCTGTAATCCCCTCCTCAGCTGCAGTTCCATACCCAGAGTTGTGCTATTTTCAGCTGTAAATCCCCACATTTTTCCCCATCAGCCTTCACACCTTGGCTCCGACTGGGCCAAAAACACCCTGGCTCAATCTCCTGCCCTAGCCTGGTGGGTCCCACTCAAGGCTTCGGGGCCCAGTGGGCCTGAGAAGACACTGCTTCATTTCCACACCACAGCTGCCATGGAAGGGAGCGCTTGGCTCCTTACACAGCCGAAGAGGGCGAGGGGCGCACCCGCAGCCCGCCAGGGACTTCAACACCCTCCCGGGCCTGCAGGCAGGGTCGGGCAGGCCGCTCGGTCCGGGCCGCGGGGCAGGACAGCGGCTGGTGGTGGACCCACCCCACCGGTGCCTGCGAGGCTGTCCCCGGGGGGCAGCGGGGCAGGATGGCGGGGCCGTGCCGAGCGGGGTACGGGCTAGCTCCCGGCGCGGAGCGCTCGCCTCCTTCGTGAGCGCCTAAAATGTTCCTGGCATGTGAGGCCAGGGGAGATGCAGTGAGGAGCGGGGCACTTTTCCAACAGCTCCTCCGCCGAGAGAGCCAGTGGCACGGCGCGGCTCCGCAGCCCGCCGCTCTCCTCGGCTCCCTCCGGCAGCCCGACCGCCATGCAGCGAGGCAGGGTAAGGGGCTGCGGCACGGGGACCGGGCAGGGCAGCGCCCCGACCGGGGGGATCCGGGGCGCGGCGGGTGTAGGGGGGTGTGTGTGGGGGGGCGCGGCCGGTCCCAGCCCCGCTGACGGCGGCGTGGTTGCAGGTGCTGGCGGCGCTGCTGTGCGCGGCGCTGCTCCCGCTCCGCCCGGAGGCCGTCAAGGCGCCCAAGCGGCCGGCGCGGACCCGGACCTGCGGCGAACGGCCCGAGGAGCTGCTGGAGCAGCTGTACGGGCGGCTGGCGGCGGGCATGCTCAGCGCCTTCCACCACACCCTGCAGCCCGAGCCGCCGGGCCGCCAGCACAACGCCAGCTGCCCCGCCGGGGGCCGGCCGGCCGGCGACAAGAGGTTCCGGCTGCCCGTCAACCTGCGCAGCGCCTCGCCCTGGGCCTACAGGTGAGTCCGGGACACCGGAGGGGGAGAAGGCGGGAGAGGGGGGGACTCCAAGGGGCGAAGCGGTGGCAGGGTGCCGGGCGGCTGAAGAGAGACGGTTCCCTTGTGGCGGGACCCCCTGTGCCACCCCCTGTCCCTGCCCGGGGGTGTTGCCGCCTTCCCCTGTGAGGCGGGTGCCGGAGGCGCCGGTCCTGAGGGGATGTCCGCAGCACCCCGCGGAAACACCTGACGGAAAGGTGTTAAAAGTAGACGTCTAAATAGGCAGATATGAAGTAAATATGTTAGAATAAAACCCACCCCTGGGTGAGGTGTGTGTCTAATGGGCAGAAAGGGGAATGAAAAATTACTGAGGTGGAGCAGGCTGTGAGATGGAGCTCACACACACAGACTGACCCTCAGAAAGTCACTTTGGGAAACTGTCACACGTGAAGTTCACTCAGAAGACCCTCAGCAAAGGACCATCACCCAGAAAGCCCCCCGTGACTTTGTAGCAGCCCCACGGGGGCTCAGATGCTTTCCCTGAGATGTGGCTCCGGACACTGTGATTGCTGGTCTCTAAAATATGTGAGAGTACAGCGTGTGTTCTGGTTACATACCAGCAGAGCCACATCTTCACGTACCCTGATACAAGTACTCCCAAGGGCTTGCTGTCCAGTTTGCTGCAGGAGCGTAGACATGGAATGAGTACTGCCATTTTCTACATCTGCGTTTTCAACCCACGCTTTGCAAACCCCCCTCCCTTGAGGCGGAACAGGAGCTGACAGACTATTTTTAAGGGGGCATACAAATAACTAAGTAAAGTAAATCTGGTTTTAGCCTGGTTAATACACAAAACAAGGGTCCGCACTTCTGTAGGGAGCTCTGGAAAAGCTTGGAAACCACTGATCTAGAACACCAAAACCATATTCTTGCTATCGAGGCTTCTGGTAGCTTTGTCTGAATAAGACTGACAGAATTGGCTTCTCTGTTTTCAGCTTTCCGTTAAGACACTGCAGACAACGGGAAACTAAAACATGCACAAACTTAAAAGGAACTGACTTTCTTGCTTCTTTCTGTACATTATCCTTCATACATACCTTGATGCAGTTACTGTGTATTCATTAAACTTAAATATCTCCTTGTTAGTGATCTCCAGTAAACATTCATTTTGTGGCATGGTTTTTGCCCGCTTTTAGTTTAAGAAGTAATCCTACTGAGAGAAAAATGGTTTATTTGCTCAATGAGCCTTTCATAAACAAAGTATTTTTAGAAAATTATTTTTAGTAATAATTTTCTGTGAGCAGACTGAGGATTTTTTAAGCTACCTAAGTGTGCAAAAAGCAAGTATGCTGAACGGAACACCTACCATTAGGCTCAGGTATTTTTTATGTTGGTTTTGCCAAATACTAGTGCTATCAGAAAATTGGTCTTCTGATCCAAAAACAGTGCCCTCCGTGCTCACATCCCATTGGGCAAGTACTTATTTTCAGTTGGAGCTCTCTATAGGCTTACTTCTTAGCAGAGAACCAGCTGCTATTTAGGGCCTGGCTTACAAAAAGTTTACTAAGAAACTGCAAATACACTGTACTTTTCATCAAAATGTTTTCAAATGGACCACTAACCATTCACATACAAGTAACTTGATGACATCTCCAAGCTAGAAATTTTAAAAGATAGCGTAAAAAAAAATTACACCGTCAAAGGCAGAATCTAATATTTTCTTTACGTGGAGATTGTTTCTCTAGGGTGCAGAGGTCTGAGTACAGTCTAGTTAACTGATCTCATTTACAGCTTTTTTTCTCAATCCCATTTTTACTGTATTATTAGTGTGTAATGAGACAGCAACAGACATTGCAAGATGTGTAATGAAATAAATTTAAAATAAAAATATAAAATTGCTCATTATGACTAGTAATGTGTATTTGCTATTACAACCTGCTGTTTCATAGATTTTGAAGCCAGATAAAAGCATTATGAAGATCTGGTCTGATCTGTGGTGTTCACCTGTTTACCCTGGAAGCAAGCTCCCAGATCCCATTAGAGCTTTGAAAAGGACATGCAGCTCTCTCCATTAAACATTCCAAGTAATGGCACTTTACATCTTGTCCACGGTTAACCAGTTGCACTCACGATCCCAACAATTTCTTCTTCATGGCAGGGGTGTTATTCTGAAAAACTGCATACAGCTCTTTCCTGTAACACAGAATTTTCTTGACAAGCCTACTTACGTTTAATTCTTTTAATCTTTCCTCATGAGTTGCTCCCCTTTGCTCCTCTTGCCAAGATTTGTTGCTGTGTCCTGAACTGCCTTTGACTCACTAGAGTTCTAGTAATGAATGCCCAGAAATTAATTCACTGTAGGCAGCCCCCCTTGTACACCCTGATAGGACACCCCTCAAAGCTTGAATTTCACAATTTGAAACTTGAATCAAGATTCCTGCCCCATTTCAGCACGTCTCACAGAGATATTGCTGTCCAACTTCTTTTCTGCCCCTAAAGAGTTACAGTGCAATTGATTTCTGCTCTGTGCACAAAGGGTCTTTTTTCTTTTTGACCTGCATTTTAATGTCTGAGATACCTCATGCTGTTTCTCCGTCTTCATTGGTGTTGCAGCAGTTCCCATTGTTACCATCTGCAGATTTCATTAACATGCTGTTTATACTCCCTATTCCAGGTCATTAATAATAAAGATATTAAGTCTGGCTCTACTTACCTTCCCCTGCATATCTCCCTAGGCACCTGTTCCCAGCTGTTTAACGCTGCTTCTTGTAATTCTGCTCACATGACCACGCAGTTCAAGTCAACTGAAATTTTTTCATATCAGCGTTTGTGAGAAAGAATCAAATATATTACTTAGAGATCTGTGTATAACATTCACCCTACTGCATCGCATATATCCAAGTGTGTCATTCTCTTCAGTGTGGAAGAATTAGGTTTGATTGGCTCAGAGTACAGATAATCCTTGCGTGGCTTGTTTCCTTGTCTTTGTTCTGTGCTTACTATTTATTTTCTATTACTTGGTCTTTAATTTGGTTATACAAAAATCAAGACTTACATCATTTTTGGCTTGCTACAACCTAGAGATACAGGAGTTGCACATGGATTGCACCACAGATCCATCTGCTCCACGATCCTGCTGCTGGCAGCAACCAACAGTTGGTATTTGAGGCAAAAGTTAGGGGAAAAAATATTAGTGCATCAGCCTGATACTGAAATTCCATCCTGATGGCCACAGGAGATCAGTATATAACTCAGGGCACAAAGTTTAATCACACAAATCGCTCTTTGCAGAGCTATAAAGAGACAGCAGAGTTCCCTGAAGTCAGTTGAGTTGAGTGAAATCTTGAGCATACTGGATTTGCTCAGCACTTCAGGAAGTTTGTCTAAGAATTATCCAGATTTTTTTAAAAATAGAGCCAGCAGCAGAAACTCTGCCATGAAATCATCATGCCTTGAAATCATCAGGCTGATTGTGTGCCAGTTTGTGACATCTATCCAGGAGCTGCTTGTCCTTTTTAGCAGTATTACCCGGACAGTAAATGAAATCCAGAAAACCTGCTTGTACAAGGAGATGCTGGCACCGGCCATGGTCCTTGGCTACTGCTATGGTTTGCAGTTGCTTCACAAGAATTAATGACACAGGTTGTCTAACGACCTACAGATCTCGCTGACAGCACAGGATGGGTACTGCTGGTTAAACTTCACAGAAGCCATAAGCATGGTGAATCTTTACCAATGCAAGCTCTGCTCCAGAAACGTACACACAAGTTGCTCTTGGACAAGAGCCATTAGAAAAAGGATTAATTTTAAATGCATGCCTAAACATTTGCAGGGGCTGATCGTAAAGCTCAGAGTAATAGTTGAAAAATCTGATCCCACTGAAGTCAACAGTGGATTTACAGGTAATGTTCATTTGTGATTCCATTCATGGTGCTGCAGAGCACAGGTGCCATTTGTTAATCAGCTGTATACATCAGCTCTATTTTTATTCTCGGTTGTCTTAAGGTTGTAATAGCATATGTAGATAGTTTGTAGGAATACATTCAGAGTCTTCTGCAAACACACTTCTGCATGAATTTAGCAAAAATTCTTTATATGTATTCAAGAAGTCATTCCCGGTTCTGAATTTCCAAATCTCATGGCTTCTGTGTCTGTCTTGGGGGCCTAACCCTGCATTTACTAAGGGTTAATTTACAGAGATTTAACTTTTATTGTCAGCATTGATCTGATCATGAAATCCCATCTTAGCTAGTCCCTCTCTGAAACATTGTCCAGCTTGTTTTTTCTGCTTTTCAAAAACCAGTTTCAGTTTATAAGCATCGTTGGTTTAGTGCTCATCTACATAAAATCTTAATAAATCTAATACAGGCAAGTCTGTCCTTACTGGTAAAAGCCAAGCTTGTCTGCAGTGCTTTTGAAAAAAAAATCATACAAGAAGGCTTTCCTTTAAATAATACTCCAATGATTTTCAAGAACCTTACCCAAGACATTTTCCAGGATTTAACATTGCCATGTGGCACAGCGTGCATATCCCAAAGATGCAGCTGAGAGGAAAAAAATTGAAGGGGACGCAGAACTGCTGTCCTTTTTATTTGAGTACGTGTTAGTACAACTCTTTAGAAAATCACTGTTAGTACAAGGCTATTTTATGCGAGCTCTCTACTTACCACCTGTATATAAAACAAACTAAGCATAATGTGAACAAAAGAACACCTGCTGTATAAATGCCTTGCCAAGAGGGAAAAAAAAGGTTGTTAGCTCTTAATCCTGTAAGTATTTCAGAGTGTGAAGTAAAGGGATGATGATCTGCTTATTAGACTTTTGATAACATCCAGCTGTTAGCCTTGTGCTAACAGTGATTTTCTGAAGTCAGCTGTATCCGCCTGCCCCAGCACAGCATCTGACCCACTGGATTTAGAAGCTTGGAAACTATGAAGTGATAATATTATTAAAAATACTACATAGGAAAGTAGCAGTACAGGACAAGACAGATTAAGTCTTTGCAAGAGTTTTACTTCTGACAGAATATTTTCTCTTGAGTTTCCAGGCTTAGTACATAAACGGCAGGAAGTTTGTTTTTCACTGGGACCTCTCAAAGCACTCGTAGGGTCATAAGGAAAAGCAGCCTAGAACTAGTAACACTTCATTAGCAGTTCCAGTTCAGTACAAACCTGCTTCTTGTTCCAGCAGATGGAAACACAGCAGCCCAGCATAGCTCACTGCTCCTGTCATTTGTAAATCAGGAGCGCTGGCTAGGCAGAGCTAGCCTACATACTAGTAACCTGAGTTCACGGGACAAGGGCAACCCTCATCAAAATGGCTGAGCTGTCTCCTTTGCAGCAGTGGCCACAGCAAATGACACAAGGATGCAGGGGACACTTGGGTGCCAGTGGAAAGTTGGCACTTCTCTGGTTCTCCACCACTCTTCCCAGCTGCTTCTGTTGTGTCCACCCCATTTAGGTGCAGCTTTCACTACTTAGAGGAAAGAGTCAGTGGGAACTTGGAATATGTCTTTTACCAAGTTAATTAACCTGATCAAACATGTTTGCCCTCTTCCAGGAGGAGACATAAAAACATGACTTGTAGTGCTTGTAGTGAACTTCCATCAAACTGCAGCAACTGAGGATGTCCTCATTACACGCACAGAGTGATTATGTTCAATGGATGAAAACAGAGAAAGCAGGTCACACCACTGCATTTATACGGCCAGGTTACTGGTGTTTGTTGGCAGTTCAGACCCAAATCAGGCTGGGTTGGCTAGAAAGATGAAAATGAGGCTTTAATTATATGATCTTTCTTAACATGTTTGAGCTGAAGATGCAGAACCTTAGACATAGCTCCAAAGTTTAGTGACATTTGAGTTCAGTGTTTAATTTCAGGAGGCATTACTTAGTGTCTTCAGGCTTAAAGTTCCAGTCTGGATGCAAAAGCACATCTATTATTTTGCATCCGTCTTTGGGTTTGGATCCTCTCTGATTCCTTGTAATCCTCACATGATGGAGTAGGGGTATCTACAGCAAACTTAGCAATACAAGAGTGAGTTTTTTTCTGTAGAAAGTAGAAAAAACACACCATCCTTCTCCCCAGAAAAATCATTTGTACCTGACTTTTGCCACATGGGAATTTGGAGGGGAAGCTTGTATACCACGATTCCAGTGACAGCGTTCTCTTGTTATTAGTGAATACTCTAATGTTTGCATCCAGAAGCGTGTTCATGCTTTCCAGTAACATCATAAACCAGGTGCTAGAGATAATACAGAAGAGGAAATACCAGTGACTTGACATATGGTGTGTTTAACAATCCACCACTGAAATTATTCACACTTGAGATTGAAATGGGAATGTATCACAGGAGAAAAGCCTGTATTCCACTTTCTTCCCTTCTGCTGGCTACCAGACATTTTATTTCACGTTGGTGTGAGATCCTGTAACATGAAGGTATTTCCTGGGGAAAGTAAGCAATATAAACGGGACAGAGAAGCTTTGCAAAAAATATCTGCGACATCACAGATGTCTGGCGATGAGAGAACTGGTGAGATTTTTCAGTGAGGAAAACAAATTCCTTAAAAAGATATATGGCCATTGGAAAATAAAGTCTATTTTCTTTGATGATAGAATAAGCAAGTCTGTGCTTGGCTAAAGCTGTGATTCCAGATTTGTTTTAACTGATAAACTGGTGTTGCTTCTCCTGAAAAGGGCAACTCCCTTTTGCCTTCATCTGTAGCTGTTTGTTCATGCTGGCTTGTTTATGTAAGGCTCTGTGTATGTGGCAAGACAGCTGAAGGACCAAAATCCAGCTTTTCATGAGGTTACTTTTCAGTTGGATGAATTCCCCGATCCATCCTGTGACAAGAAGAACATTAGCATCAGCCCAGGGGCGGAGGCAAGAAGGAGAGCCAGGCTGTCTGTTTGGCAAGTGCAGATTTTGTTGACTAGAAGTGACTGTGTAGTAACAGCTCAAGGCAGACTTACGCTGCTTCTTCCTCAGCTGAACCCTTACCTGAGAGACCACCTGAAAAGATAAAAGGCTAACACTTTCATAGTCACGGAACTGGTACAAACCCTGATGGCATTCTGCGAAACACAATTTGGGAATCACTTTAAGTCCGTTATGTTTTTCAAAATCGGTGATTTTGAAAACTGCTGTGAGAAGGGTGGCATTGTATAAACCGTTTGTATCACTCCATAGATAATTATATTGATGACGGGTATTTAAGGTGTTCATGTTTCTTATGTAGTTGCCCCACTTTATCTACTGTATGGTGGTCCTATCCTGATCCCAAGTAGAAGATGGTTTAAAACCCAGTGCAAGAATTTTTACTGTTTTTGCAGCACTTCACAGTAAACATTACAGGCTTGAACATTCTCTCTCATATGAAATCTTTGACTGTTAGTTTTTTAGCCTCAGCTGCTGTGATTTCCCATCCAAACATGGGAAATGATTGATTTAGTTTGCAAGAAAAAAAATGCTCCGCTTCACTGTTAGGAAAACTTCCCAAGTAAAGAGGTGGTAAAATACTGCAACAGAGCCTCTGGGCGGGCTGGGCATGCCCTCTGGAAGTTTTTAAGAACAGGCTGGACAAACATGGGCAAATACATCTGAGCCTGCGTCATGGAGGCATTTTGGCTAGGTGACTTCCCAATGTGTCTTCATGCTCTCTGCATGCCAGTAACAACCTGTTACTTCTACAGTGCACCGTGCGTAGGTCTAACCATCTGCAGTGTGAAAGGAGGAACAGGTGGAAAGGGAAGAAAAGGGTTTTCTGTTAGCTGAGAGGGGGGTAATTGCTTCTGATAACGTATGTGAGGTCAGCATCCTCCCAAAGAGGGGGGACGGGCTCTGCAGGAGGAGCACCACGAGGCGGCTGGCAGTGCTTATGGGCTGAACGCTTCTCCAGCCAGAGAGAGCCATCATCCCTTTCCCGCTGGACATGCAGCCACTGCTGAAGCTGGGCTAGTTTTGTAGCAGTATGAGAGCAGAAGGTGATCTGGGGGAAACTTACAGGTAGAAAGAGGACAGCTGGCATAGGATTAGTAAAAAAATTCCCTTTTTCTGGAGGTGCAAACATCTTTTCAAGAATAATGACACACAGGAAAAGCGGGTAAAGAACAAAGCAACAGTACATCACCACCACAATAAGCAGCCTGGCTACACACTCCAGTACATGTACTCCACTGTGTACTTAGTCTTTTATTTCAAAAAACAAGCAGACTTTATCAGCTTTTACTCTTGTTGCTAAAAACAATGGCTGTAAATCAGCCAGGATCTGTACGACTTGAGACCATAGTATCACATCTTTGTTTCTGCATCCAACAACATCCAGCAAGGAATGTTGGAACTTGGGACTTTGTTGGTCCAAGCTGTACTTAGGTTACAAGCTTTCCAGCTCTTGCTAATCAGGAATTTCCAGAGACAGGGCATTAATAAGCAAAAAGAAAGGATCAAACAACAAAAAAAGAGAAGCTCTGGGGCAATGCTGTACTTCAAAGTGTAGCAGTAGAGGGCAGAAAAAACATTAACTTTGTGGTTTATCTCAGCGTGGGTGTGCAAATGTTACTTTTCTCCGGTCAGAGGAAGAGACAGTGCAGGTGAATTAGAGAAAGAAATACAGAGTTCTGCTTTCAAGACGAAGGGATCTTTATAACCCCAAGTATACTAGGGAGCAAAAACTATTGCAGAAATAATAGTACAATTTAATTTTATTTAAATTATAAAATTTTGAAACATCATGTCATAGCTTCAACAATAATAATGTTAACAAGAATTTTTGAAGAACTCAGGGCAGATCAAAAGTTTGGAAATGCCCAAGTGTCCTTTTTGATGTTCTATTTACCCATTCAGTCAAAAATACAAAACTTAGTCTGCTTAAACCCCTGAATCTCAAATTTTAGAAAGCTAGTCACTTCATACTTCAGTGTGCACTGTAGGACCTGATCAGTCTATAAGTTGTTCCTGTTTTTTCTTTACACTTCACAAATAAGAAGCCAGACAGCAACAGTTAGAGCTGTTTTTCCTGGCAAAGAAAACAAAAACATTATATAAATGTTTATGGTCAAATCATATTATAATAACATTTTCCAGATGAATATATCTATTTTTAGAGATACTAGTGAATCTTTATTATTTGCTTCCTTACAGAATTTCATATGATCCCACAAGATATCCTAAATACATTCCTGAAGCCTACTGTCTGTGCAAAGGCTGCCTCATGGGGATCTTTGGTGAGGAGAATTTTCACTTCCGCAGCACCCCCGTGTACATGCCGACAGTCATCCTCCGTCGCACATCGTCGTGTGCTGGGGGCCGTTACGTCTACACAGAAGATTACGTCACTATCCCAGTGGGATGCACTTGTGTACCTGAGCAAGAAAAAGAGGCCGAAAGTGTAAATTCCAGTATAGATAAGCAAGAAATGAAGTTGCTGGTAAGCCAGAACAAGCCATCATCCGAATGAAGAATATATTAAGAGTCATGTTAACAGTGTTGGCTTCCCATCATCATTTCACCACCTCAGGAAACTGCACCACAGCAGCAAACACATTGTCTTACCCTCTTTTTCTACTTGCAGTTATTTCAGTCGCTCAGATCATTAGAGATGACAATTCATATTAAGAACTTCTTTAGTTCATGTAAGTATTTGTTGCAAATTCCAATGTAACTTTTTTTTTTCCTTAGAGCAGAACATTTTATCCTTGCTTATTCACAGTAAATTTTAGAAGATAATGCAACTGTAAGACATGCTAGCTCTTACTGTAGCAGAATACTGGTTGTTGATATTTTTAAGGAGTATCTTATAATCTGCTTCTAAATATTCTTATATAAAAATCACATAGCTGCCATACATGTGCCAAATTAGCAGTTAAAAGGATGATTTCTCGGGCTGGGAGAGCCTTCCTTTATATTGCATATCTCACTCCAAGCAGTGTTCTTGGCTGTTATATCTTTGGCTATTTATATGCTACAGCAAGGAAACCTTTGCTGAGTTTGGGTCATTCATGAAACAATATTCTATGAGTTTGCTATTTTTAAACTTGCCAAATATGGGGACAAAAGTTTTGAGAAAAAGCATGCTAGAATATTGTAAAACTGCAGTGGACTTTTCTGATGTGGACTAAGTCTAATTGCACAGAAAATATCAATTAGAAAAAACACAGTTTGGGTCCCAAGAATTCTGTATTAGATTTCATTCATCATTAACTGCTTAACTGTTCCTTGTGACAAAACTGTATTCCATACAGTTGAAAGGACAAAATCTTTTCCATGTTAGGAGAGGAGATTCCCCATTAAAAAAGTGTGTGTGAAGGGTGGGCTTCATCTCAGGTACGCTGCAGCTGAGTAAACAGGCTAGGTCTTAACTTCTAGATGCTACAGAGGTCACTGAGGTGAGTCCCAGCCAATCCAAAGCTGTTAAATCCAACTAATTTATACAATTAATTAATTATTATTATTAATTGTTGCTCATTTTTCCCTATGCCACACATAACAGACAATCACCTGCAAAAGATGCTGGTCTGTGGTAGAGCAGTCTTCCATCTTTGCAGCTTATAGGAACTTGATGGCAAGCCCTAACTAGAAACCCCACATACACAAAGACTTGCATTTCCAGAACAAGGGACTGAACGCTGACTCAGTTTAGGGAATGATAATCAGGAATAACCAGGCATACCTTGCATGACCATAACTCCTCAGGGGGACACAATCACCTAAGTTGGTCGGTCTCTGAATGAACAGCAGAGAATATCTTTTACAGTTGAAGGATCATGACAGCAGTATCATTACAAAAAAGAATAAACACCATCTGCAGCAATGTATTTGCTACATCAAGAATCTCAAAATTGGGCTTAATCCATAGCAGATAAAGTCCCTACACTATGGAAACACACGCTCCTTTGGAGTGTTGTTGGATGAAGAATGGAAAGACTATGAGCTAAACAGAATTAACAAGTTAAATCATATGACAACTCCTTGTCTTGGTGCATAATTATTGACTGTGCTCTTTATGACTCAGTCTAGTATAACAGTATTTTTATAGTGCAATCTGTATCGCTTCTTAGAAAGCCTAAAACAACTTTAAGAACTCCAGAAATCAATAAAAGATTCCCATCACAATGTCAGATTGAAGTTTATAACCGCGTTTCTTGTGCAGATGCTTTTCCGCAATTCTACTTGTTTTCAGATCTGTGTTTCCTCAAATTGTGATGTTTCTATCTCAAGGGGATTCTCAAAAGAGGGTTCAAAGAAGGTCATAAGGTGTTGATACTACTCAGAGAACAGCTAATTGCCTAGCTGCTGCCAGCAATTAAAGGTGGTTACCTGTTTCATGGAGAATGTAAATATTTGCAGCAATTTCCTTCCTCCTAATGCGGAAGAACTTCTCACCTTCTGAGAACAGGGAAATGGTAATCAAAGACAGCAGACCTCAAAAGGGAAGCAGACACAGACCCACAAAACTGAAGCAGCACTGCATTAGATGATGCTTCGGCAGTCTAAGATCTTACAGTTTCACTATTAAATTGTGGGTTTTTTTCTCCACACACATACTTCAGACAGGGTGAAGTTGTACCTTCAGCAAAGTCTTCACAGTAAAAGGCAGTCAAAAACTCCAACAACAGCACAAAAATCCCAAACCACACAGCCCTTTAAATTTAGTAAATACCCAGAAGGGCCACCAATTAAAGCTCTGGCTAAACACTGCCCTCCAGCAAAACTCATCTGTTTGCCCACAGACTGCTGTCATGCAAATTTTTCTGCAACAAATTAGTTACTTGAGCACATGGATTTATTTGCATGATGTGGAGAAAAAAATCTCACTTTTTGTTGCTACTCTTTTGTCCCCCAGGCATAAATCATGGTGTCAGTTTGAGGTTTTCTAGTAACTAGAGCATATTCTGGGAATTCCTGGGAGTTGAAGGCGAAGATCAGGTAAATGGAACACAATTGGTTGCGCCAATCCAGAGAAACAGATGCTTTAGCTTACATATAGCTTCAGGAATTGGATGACTGAAAGGAAAGTGTTAGAGAACTGCAAAACCTCAGTGGATCAACAGATGATGTATGTTGGCGACCTCCTTCTTGTCATACGGCAACAAGTGCAGAAAGCTTCCTATGGTTACAAGCAACTTCATGTTATCTTACTCAGAAGCCCATTTTCCTTTTTTAATCCTCACCCTCTTCAGTGACAGACATTTTAGCTGAGCCAGTTTGCTTCCCGATCCAGCTTTCCAGTTAGGTGTCTCTTAAAAGCTATGTTTATGTTTTAGAGTGAGCAACTGTTTGATAGTAATTTGTTAGTGAACAACTGTAATACTTAACATCAAGAACTATTATCTACGCAAACATTTGTCAACCTTCAAAATATCCTCCCATATATAAACCCTCTCCACATCACTCATGTGGTAAAGCTTGAGTATTAAATGTAGCTTGCGTTTGTTTGGATTTATTGTTTTTTTAGAGATCATCACATCATCAATTTATATCAGTTTCACTTCAACTGTAGTGTGACATTTTCCAGCTTCTAGCCCTCTGGTTACAGCTGCTGCAGCCTTGCCTTTAATTCGCATGGGGGGGAGGGACGGTTCACTGGAGTTGCTTCAAGGCTCACAAACTGTTGACACAAGGCAGACATGAAATGCCTCATTGAACCAACTCCAGGCCCAATAAATGCAAACAATTCAAAGCTGAAACTATCTGGCAGCTGCAGCTGATTTGAGAAAATTTTTGTTGCGCCAGGAAAATCTTTTCCTTCGATGAGGTTGTCCCTGGAATACATTAGGAGCCACAAAAGACAGAACAATATCCTTGGTAAAGAGATTAATTTCTTCTCTGTAGTATCACTTAAGATAGGTTGGAAAAATCGTATCATTCAGGAAGGTTGAGAAAAGCCTGAGATGCTAGTTTTGGTTTACTAGACAGTCATTACATGAAGGTGTTTGTCAGAATAGGCAGAGGGCTACAGATGCAAGTAAATGTGAAATCACGTGGAGGAACATGAATATGAAAGCAGCGAGGAGAAAAGGGGAAAAGGCTAGAATGTGCTCAGAAAGTATAAACACTCATTAATCTCACGGGGATTAGGGAACAGCCGTAACTACCTGGACTAGGGTACATGAGATCTAGTTAATCCTACATGTTTTGCTGAGTAGTGGTGTGAACTACCACTCATTTTTGCTGTACTCCCATTTAAGGAGGCAGCAGCTCTGACACTGGCTGACGAGGGGCTTCTGGAACCCAAACCCAGCCGCCCTGTTTCCCACCTCACTGTACGGCAGTGGGACTGCACCCTGCAGGTAAGCAAGGGACAGTGGCAAAACCAACATCAGGTATTTCCCACTTTGCTACAGAGGGATACGGGCAGAGGGGTGAAGGCGATTGTGTGGTACAGAGGCGGGCTAACTGTGCAACGTCATGCTAAGAGCAACACCGTTTTTAATGGGAAGTGCAGATTAGATCTTAATGGAAGCAGTACCTTGAACTTCACGCAACAGCATTTCTAGAAATGTTTCATTTCTCATGAAGGTGCGGGCAGCTGCAGTATATTCACTTTCACCTACAGCCATCAGCCTGTGCACGAGACACCGGGATTCCTCTGCCAAGTGTCACCTTCATACTGACAGCAGGGCATTGAGATGTCCTGCTGCTGCACAGCGCCTGTGACTGCAGCCAAGAGGCTGTAGCACATATGCCTCTGCAGTCTAAATGCCACTGGAAAAGTAGCATGGTGATAACATTTCACCACAGGCTGTTCCAATAGAAAAATCCATCCATGAAACATCCACAATAAAGCAAGCCAATCTACTTGACACTGAAGATTTTTTCAATAATCCTGTTACAGAAAAAAAGATAGATTTTGCTGTCACATAATACTTAATGTTACTGCGGTGGCACAAAGTACAAATTCACTACGTGTTTTCGTGACTCGAAGCCTTCTCAGAAACACAGCTAATTCCTCGGAAACAAGTATGACAAAAAATAGTTTCCCTCCTATCGTTGAAGGCTGTGAATGCCACTAGTCAAGCTCTGCTTGGGCAGCTGCCTGTGCTCACCAGGCTTTTCCGAGGGGAGCCAGTGGACAACAGGCTGCTCTGTTGAGTGCATCTACACAGATTTACCTGTACCCTCATCATAATCGTGCACCTTCACAGTGCCTCTTTTCAAAGCCTCTGACCTACATGTGAGAAGTAGCAGTTATTTTCTTGGGGAACTGAATTTCTTGGTACAACTGAATGTTGTACTTTTATTTTTTTTTAAGAAAGGTGTCTGATGAGGTTAGCAAAGTTTTATTTTAATTCTGATATCGAGAACCCAACAACACACATTTACCAAAATTAAGTAGACAATTGAAGGAATTAATAGCAAAGCAGCAACAAAGGTGAAGCTGTATTTGAATAGCACGTTCTAATTTAGGTGGTGGCAGGGGAAGAATATCATCACTTCTGGCAATAACTGTCCCACTCGAAGTCTCTACATAGTTAAAAATAAAGTTTCAGGAGTTACTTCATTGTCTCCATCTGTTTGGTGTGCAAGACATTACGGTAATAAACATAAACCAGTTTACAATTGTGAAGTACAGCTTTGCGCCAATACCTACGCGTTTAACGTTCTGGTTTGCTTTATTTTTAAACTGGCCATATAAAAGTAACGGCATAGCCACCTGGAGAACAGCTAAACCCAGCTGTGTGTCACCTGTGGGCCCTCATTTTCAGGGGGGATTCTGGCTTTATTGTGCTCAGCAGCAAGAGTGGCTTCTGGATTGAAAGGCAAAACTGTATCAGCCATGGGCTCAGAGAGGCTGCCGGAAGACCCCAGTCTCCGTTGTCCCTGCGAGCTCTTCCTCTGCTGCGCTTTTCTCATTTTAACAATACCCAGTACCAGCCTGATGGAAACCAAGGCACGTGAAAGAGAAAGAAAACTGGCATCATGAAACGTGAGAACGCTATGTTGGGGTGGGAAGGGGGAGGAAACGGCAGATATAAAATGTGAGGGGGAAGAAGCCTTAGGAAGTGACCAGATCTCTTAGAAAGTGGGGAAGAAAGCAGCAGTCTTGGACGGGTATTTAGGAACCAGTGTTGCGTCCAGTTCAGGAAGCACGATTCTCTGAGCACTGAGACAGGATTATATTCCACCTACATTATTCCTGATAATTTGTTTACTCCGCCAGATGGGAAAATGTGCATCCAAATAGCAGAAATTCAAAGAAACATGAGTATTATCTCTACCTTATTAAAAGTCTTGTCTCACAAGCTTAATCAGGTTTATCCCCACCACAAAATAATTTTTGTAATACTTCATGTTAGGTACTTCATTTTGTAGACGAAACGTTTCTGTTAGCCTTTTCACATAAAGACAAGTGTTTATATTTTGTATAGTATATTTATAGCGGATAAAACTCATGAGTGATGTGGAATTTATGAACCAGCTTTCACCCAAAAATACAGCAGTAGTGCAGTCAAAGGTTTGTCAAAAGTGGCTTTAAAAATTGCCGGTTACCAAAAATCTCTAATTTTTCTAACATATCATCTATTTTGATTGAAATTGATTGAAATATAGCCCAACCCCTTCACATAAGATTTGACACTTGTCTATTAGAAACAGTGTGAGTTTATCAATACATTATATTATATTTCAGTGGCCTTGTAAGATTCAATGATTTCTAAAAGGCTCCTGTTCTACCACTGTGCTGTTGTCTGTGGAACAGAAGGCAAAGATAAAACTGGGCAATTGGAAAAAAAAGACGGTTCTTCTAACTACAAACTTGACGTACCTGTAAATCATCTTTAGCTTGATAGTGACATCTACTAAAAAGCAGGCACTGTATTTAATCAGATCCATTATGATTCAAGATCTAAGGGACTAACATGTATAGCTCACATTACTACAGAAGTATCTCATAACCAACGGTAATTCAAAGTGAGAACCCATGAACACAGTCTGAAGCACAATGCAAGGACTGGCTGATGTGTTGCACATTTATTCAGTAATTACTTTGTATTTCAGGTGATTTGGCCTCTCTAATGTACAGGATTCTTAATGAAAGTAAAGGTCTCTCTAATGGGGAAATCCTTATTGTGCTTTTTTCAAGGAGACATCAGGTTTATAGCACCTCTGGAGATTAGCTTAACTAGTAAATACAAGAGCCTAGCTGAGTGTTTTTTAAAAAGCTCGTGATTTTCTGCTGCGCTAACACATAACCATCACAAAATAAATGCACTGTACTTCTGCAAAGAGATGTTTAACAACTTGTGTTACTTTTTCTCTAGTACAGCATACATACACGAGTTTATATGGTGGTAAGTGATGACAAAATAGATCTCATCTTTTACAGAAAGAAAGTCTGGGTTTGTGACAAGGCTTCAGAGAAAAGGTGAAATAATAACCACAAGTTTTTAAAAAGCCAGTCTGGCAACAAGAGTGGATAGCAAGTC
This sequence comes from Rissa tridactyla, assembly GCF_028500815.1. Lineage (NCBI taxonomy): Eukaryota > Metazoa > Chordata > Aves > Charadriiformes > Laridae > Rissa > Rissa tridactyla. The sequence continues at coordinate 22,363,118 of NC_071466.1, forward strand.
TTATCTTACTTGGCAGCTGGTAGATAGTTCTGATTATTATTAAAAGCAACTGCAGAGGCCTCCCCAGAAGGAGACCTATTTTCTCTTTTAGTTATCCTTTATAAAAACATCAGTCTACTGGATTATGAATGTGAAAACACAACACTTTCAGAACAAACATCTCTCAGTCCTTTTACTGTGGGAGCATCTCTCAAGATTGAAAAGAGACCACTATTCATGCTCTTTCAACCATCCACTAGCTATCAATTCATCAGTTGTGATGCAATGACAATTCTGATGTCTGTGAGGCAAGCACCTATGTGTTGTTGTAAGCCAACCAGCTAAAATCACTTCAAAAAGATCAGGGAAGAGTCCTTGAATGGTAAAAAAATAACAGTTAGAATGAAACTCTGTAACAGAGAAGTTCCCATTATCCAGCACCTGCATTGTTTGGTCCCCATTTACCTCATAGGTCAGATAAAAAACACAGTAACTGCAAATGCATAGACCTTTAAAAGACAGAGGCTATCGCACTGCGTTGATTAAAGCTAGCCCAGAAGACAGTACTTGGGGCTGAGTATTTCAGCATTGAGAAATGTGGAGTCACTGCTAAAAACCAGAAAGGAACTTGACTGAAAAAGCTGTAGATCTTATGAGAATCAATCCAGTCCAGAAGCATAGTTCACGTAACAACGAAATTCATTGGCTAAATTTCGTGAGTGTTTTGGAATAAACCTGCATATCTTCACACCAAGATGCTTTGCTGCATGCTCCTCCATGATTGCACCTGCAGCAAAAATAATTAGTATTCTATGAGAAAAACGGTAACAGAATGTTTGAGCTTTTTTAATAGCTCCTCCCAAATGCATATATATAGAGCCTGCTTTTTTTGAGGATGCAATGCTTAGACTGTCAGCCCTCTTTAACAACTGAGTCTATTGGGAAATTTAAAATAAATCTGAAAGCATGGAAGATGCCCCAAGAAAGTGAAGTTTCATAAAAGTAGGTAGAGGGTAAGATCTGTGCCCCTTTTATAGAAAACAGAAACTTGAACTCAATCTTGTTGCTACATGCCAAAGAAATTACATGGTAGGGAGCCATGGGAAATGCAAACAGATTACATATACTCAACCACTTAAATAAACCACAGTGCCATATTTACAGCTACACAAAGAGAAATCACTTCCTTGAGCAGTATTTCTCAAACTTTGTAAACCGAAGGACCACCTATCCATTTTAGGGAAAAAAATTCTGAGAACCATCCTTGTGCATGATTGTCATGTGCAATTAAACAAAATAGTAGACTGTCTTTGTCCATGTATTATTTTAATTTTTCTTTATTTTCCTGCTTGCTTGACTTTCCTCGTATTGTATGTATAGAAGGGTTTTGTCCTTTGTTTTTTTGCAAAAGTTTGCTGGATGTCTTCAGATGTCTTGTAATTAGATTACAGTTTAAGAAACACCATGACTAAAGCAGATACTCTTCGCTTCTTAAACCAGCAAGTGCATCTTCATAAAGAAGGACCTGCAGGCACAGTTGGTAAATTTTCCAGTTTCACTGCTCTTATCAATGGTTTTTAATTCCGCCTGCTGCATTTCAGCGCGTAAGGCCTCCTTACTTGAATCACAGTGGCAGAATTCCCTCATACATTCATTCACATGACAATTTCTGCGTTTGCCAGTAAGGACAGGTAGTTAATATGAAAAAAAGGTTGACTTTTTTTGGTGTTTTTGTTTTCAAGACTTAACTAAAATCATCCCACTTCACTGAGTAAAGGCCATTCCAACCTATGTGTCATTCTTTCTACTTAGCTCACCTTAGATGCTAAGTAGTATGTGGCAGCTGAAATCCTGCAGCTACTGACATGTTCAGAAAATCAAAAATTCATAAGGTAATTCAGTAAGACACTAATAATAAGTTGCACCTATGTTTGTCATACCCAGAATTCAATCACTGCAATTGTAGAAAGTGACCCTTTTACAAGAAAAAAAAATATACCTGGGACTTTGCAGGATGATCTTACAATTCTTCAAAATTTAGTAAAACTCGTAATGCCATATGAAAAAAGTACTGGCTTTAACTATTAAAAAACGCATGCCTTCAGTTTAAAATAACGGTTGAGCTAAGTACTCCAATAGAAAGCTTAGGAGACATACTCCTCCTTGAACTGATGATAAATTAGTATTACTGAGTTAGTATTTTTCCAATTTGAGTAAGTTTGTCTTTTGAGAGAGAGAAAAAGATGCTTAGTGGTGACCTAATATTTTTATTAGTTATACCTGTGCAAAGCAGAATCTTTCCTTTTGTTAAGTATTTGATGGTCTCTGCAGTTTTTTGAAGACACTCCTCAGACAGATAGGGTGGATCTGCTATTACGATATCAAAACTGTGTGGCAGGAGATTTTCAGGTAAGTTCAAAGGGTGGTTGTAATCATAGAAGATAAATTCTTCTCCATATACAGAAAACCTTCTGTCGTACTCCAGTATACACACTGAAAAATCTTTACCATCCTGTTCTTTCAGTTTCTGGTACACACTTGGAGCACTAACACATGCTATCCTGAAAAAGAGAAAATAACTTAGGATATTAATTTAAAAGGCAAACAACAATAAAAAAACCCTACAGCAGTCCTCAGGGATGCTTTGTGAAAGCATTTTAAACAGTAGTCCCAAAAATGTAAGTTATTTATTCTTCCTCCATTTTAACCAATAACTACTTTAATAAGAGTTTTAAGTATTAAAGCCATTAACTACTCAACTTCCATGCTGCACAAAGACCTTAAGCTTAACTACAGAGAAAATCTTACCTCAGAACAGCAAGGACATATACTTGAAAACTTAAAATTAAAAACAACTCCCTACAGAAATAGGAACAAAACCAAATTTTTCCATCTGTTCTACAGAAACATTGTACGAAAAAAGAATTACAAGTCATTAATATGCTCTGGAGCGCCTTGCATTTCTCAAAAAATAAAAAGATTCATAGTAAACATTTACAGGACAGAGCCTCCAAAATTCAGTGAAACGCTAAATGGGCAGTATGAATTATTAATTAAATAACAGTAAAGCATTTCTGCAGTATCTCAGTTGAACAAAGATGAAGTATCATCAGTAATTAATTAAACTGCGTGCTTAGTCTACATAGTAGAAACGAAGATTTATAGAAAAGACATGTTAAATCTACAGCGTAATTATTAAAACCTACCTGCCACCTTTTCCAGCTGCCACAACCGCTTCATTAGCCAGGCATGATGCAGTTTCATCACTGTACCAAAACTGGCTCAGTTGCTGAGAAAGATAACGTAAAATTACAAACATCATCACATTTTCTGACTGTGCTATGTACAACTGGTGTGGTGAGTCATATTTGAAGAAAACCCAAACCCACAGCAACTTCTCAGTTCACAAACGGCAAAGCTGGAAAGGTGACTATTTTCCTGATGGCCTTTTTACTTCTGTAATCCAGCAACAAGCAGCAGGTAGCTTACACTGTGTGTTTCCAAAGCATTTACTGCAGTATCAGGAAAACAAGTAATGCAAAATCACTGACAAGGTTAACTCAAACCCAAAGTGCAGATGCATATGTGCTCTTAAGTTGAGTTACTTTGGCAGAAGAGGAAAAAGGAGCTTGAATAATGAGCAGTATAAAAGGAAATAAAGGATAAAAGTGCTAAACCAAAAGAGATCAGAAAGAGTAAAAAAACCCCAAGCAATCCAGAGACAAATAAAAAATCAATCAGAAGATTTCTTTGTACCCCCCACGCACATGTAGAACAGATAATTATACCCAGATTTAATATTAAAGCAAATATCCCTATAGTGTTATGGTCCATGAATAGTTTGATTTTGCCAGTCTAGGAACATCTTGAGTGTTCCCCTTTTTCATTTAATTTCATTATCCATCCACAAAAGAAAGCCGCTAAAGGCTACTCCACTAACTGTGCTTCATTCACTGAAGTTTAGTTTCTTACCCAGTCTTCTTCTATTGAGCCAACGGAATATTGATTAAACCCTTGGGAGGTCTTCATGCCCTCTCTCTGCTGCTGTTCCAAATAGAACTCCTGGAGGGCAGCCAACGTATGGGATGAAAGCTGGGGAATGTCATCATCATCATCATCCATTTTTCTAGACGTCAACCAGAGAAAAAAAAGTAATTAAGTTAACCCTTTTCAATGGTGAACGCTTTTAATAACGGCATACTCTTCTGAGGTAAAACAACCACCATCGACACTGCAGACAGTCTAACAGCTAACTAGGAAAACCTGCTAACAAGAAAACATATTCCCTCTACTTAGGAGCAATTAAACCGGTGAGAGACAGATTGGAAATAACACGTCTCCGGAGAGAATTCAGGAACAGCAGCAACACTGTTCCCTTTCTATACAACACAGATTTTGCTTGTATTCTTACAGGGAAGTTGTCACTTCAGGTCTTGATTTTCTGAATCCGTACACCTTTTTTGGATCAGCTTACAGGAAAAAGAAACCTTTTTTGGATTTGGAAAATCCTATAGGTAATATTCCCTTCCTTCCCAGAACAGTGAGAGCTACTGGTCATTCCTTCCCATGTTCAAAAGTCACATAATTCTGACTCAAAATGAAGTAAACTAGTATTCTAGCATCAGCATCACCTGGCTTTTACTTCCACACCATAAAAAGATTCCTCTGAATGCCAGAAACCTTCTACAAACAAAAAAAGGAGGCAAGAAGCTCAAGATGTTTTTCTAAGATCAATATTACCTCACCAAAAATTTGTGTATTTTGTGTGTAAGAACATGGACATAACTCGTATCAAAAAGACACGGTATATACTAATGGAAAAGTACAGACATTTTCAGAAAACGCTTGAACGGGGTTAACGCTGCGCAGTATCGCTTAACCCTGCTCACCCCAGCAGCTGAGCAGCATCTGCCCAGAGGGAAAGCTGAAGCAAGTGTCCTTCCCAGAAGAGACAGTGCCACCTCGTGGAACGAAGGTGATGGAAACAGGAACTCAGCACGTGAAAAGCACTGGAGAAAACGAAAAAGATTCTTCTCTTAAGAAACCCATTTTCTCTGTGTCTGATCTAAGAACTAGTCCAAGTGCAATGACTTCAACAGAACTTGGAAACGGGGGGACCCTGCCTTTGTGCAGCGGTCACAGAGAGAACCGCGTGCCATGCAAGCTGTGTGCAACCTCAAAAGTTACGTATAATTTGAAGCATAGCTATTCATGGATTTTCTTCTACCTATTCTCTGCATTACAACAAGAACTCCAGAATTCGCGATCTCCTCCCCTTCCACCCTTCCCTCCATGCTGCTTGCCCTTGCAGAGCTTTCAAGACGTTTCCTAAAACTCAGCTTCTCCTTACTTGCTGGAAAAATGGTACCATTAACCTGCCACTGTGCAGTAACTCATCAGTATTCACTAGAATAATTATTCTGCCACTCCACTGACACAGCACACACCTACGTGTGATAAGAGTAAAGCTTTTGGCTTTTCCATAGTATTGTTTGACTTCCTGGCTTCTCAGGCCAGGTTGGCCCAACAGGGAATCCTCCGGAGCCTAAAGACCCAACTATACCATTAGCATCACACAAGAGGAGAATTCTGGACTCAAGCTACCTAGTAAAAACAAAATGGTTACTTTTGTCCCTAGTTGTTTGCTGAATGAAACATAAATGCTTTAAAATTATTTATATTATTATGTATTATTTAAATTATTTACTAGAAAAATGACTGCAGATTCACAAAGATAATACAGTTTCTAACAACAATGTTCTAACAATACACAATGCTGCAATCCATTTTAGGCCCTATACAAGAACTTTTTTCATTAGGACAGATGTTAGAAGTTAAAAATCACTCATCTCAAAACTTTCTTTTTTATTAAGTGCATCATACATGTAGTAATCTGGTTTGCTGTTATCCCCTAGGCAAGAACACATCTATGCTTTGACACTAAGAAACTGAAACAGATGCGAACTTGCAGTTCTTAAGTCAAAAGCTGAAATTTTGATTTTGTATTCAGTGAGCCCATATAATCATTTGCAAAGACTAAACCCATGCCTATGAATTGAAACCCTCACAGATAAAATCGCTGATGAAGCATTACCCATTGTTTCAGTAGATAAAAAGGCATACAGCCATAGACATCTTTTTTTCTATAAATATTTTTAGTTGATTTTTTAATAGTCTTCAGTTTGTAAAGTAAAGCCTTAGGAAACAAGCAGTAATTAACTGTGAGGCTGCAAGGAGAGGTAACTCAGAACATACGGTGGAAATATTATGTACATCTATTAAGAACACCTTCAAAATTCAAGATTTTTAGGAACATAGATATATTGTCTACATATACTGACTTAGGCCATCAGCATGAAGACATTTTCACGCTCAGTAACTACATCAGAAAACTATTAAAGTAAGTGAGTTTATGTGAACAAGACTTGTAAATTCCTTTGGCCCCAAGAGAGTAGAAAGTTCTACTGTTTGAGAGCCCCTCTATACCCCTCCCAGAAAGCTCACTGCTCTTGAGTCCAGAAACAACCCTCAGAGTTTTGGGGGAGGATGGGAGGAAGCAGAGAAACCCACAGTGCCTCTGGTACTTGGGGAGCCTTTAAACAATTAACTCCCAAGCCCCTGAGCCCTGCGGCTCCAGCTCGCCCATCCGTGCTTGCCCCAGCCCCTGTATCCCTCCAGGAGCAGCCTGCGCTCTGCCCTCATATGGAGTCCCTACCAGAGCCATATGGGGCAACAGGGTCGCATTTTAGGAATGCCCGGGGATTCATACAGCGCTGATACAGCCATATTACCTGCATTAAACCCTTGTATTAATAGGAATACAAGGTTTGAAACTAGCAACGTGGCAGATCTTCTTTACTATTAATTCTTAGTTTAAATGTTGCATTTGCACCTAATTCAAAAGCAAAACAATAAAGAAATCAGATGTCCAAGAACAGCTCAAGAACACTGCCTACAAACTTTGGAAAAATAAGACTCACGGTGAAGTCAAAGTTCATCTGAAGGAAAGCAGAAAAAAAAGGGTGTAAGCTCCACCAGATACAGCAGAACATGAATAGGCAGGGTTGTATTCATAGGGTAAAATGGCAAATTTGAACGCTACTGGCTTCTAAAGGGCCAGATCTATCCTTAAAATGGGAAAAGTGAGGTGACTACAACTATAACATATGGCTTACAGCTCACAGCAGACTCCAAGGCCTTGTCTACACAAGAATACTGTACCTGTTTAACACCAGTTTCCAGCCGTCGTGTATGAAAATTCTAATTTCATACAACCAAATCCTAAAATAGAAAAAAAAAGAAGTCAGAAGGAACACTATGGAAAAATTAATTCACTCCAAAATTACTACAGTCCTTCTGTACTCCCGTGCCTTTGGTCCATCCATAATTGTGAAGTTCTGATCAGCTGGAAACCAGTAGTCTTAGCGATACAGTGTGGCTTCTATGCCCAAATGTAACCGTGCCCCTATCCAGAGGGGCCTGGAAACCTGCAGTCACCAGGTCAGCTGAGGCAAGTGCCCCATGTGCCCCCCCACCATTGCTCACCCCATAAAGACAGAAAATGTAGTTTGCTCCAGAGGTCAGATCCTTCTAGATCCACAGCACTACTCGAGAGGAAGCTCCTCTTCTGTGGAGGAACACAGGCAGGAGGTGGGATCCACATTTACAAAGTCTCCTCAAAAAAATACACTCACTGTAAAGTACACAACTGCCTCTTCAGAGCTGTTACCAACAGACTGCACCAAAGGTGACTGGCTACCGTTTCTCTGCCAAAGAGATAGCATCAACCCAACTGATGTCTTTAAGTTGGGCTTCCCCAACTGCCCACGTAACTTGGAAATACTGTTTGGTAAGCGTACAAGCAGAAGCACACATTGCTGCTCTGCCAATTCCCAAAGCTTATTCTTTTATGGCACCCTAAAGAAGTCATCTCATTGTAATAAAATGTCCCTTAGTTGAAGGGGGAAAGGAAAGACTACTGAAAGGCCAAGGAATAGGAACAGGAATACAACTGGAAGCCATCCTGTTCATTGCTGGGAGGGGAGAGGAAGAGGATGATGTTAGCCCCTCAGATCTTTTACCAAGAATATAAAAAGCGCATGTGCAACTTCAGAAAGATTTTATTCTAGAGTAGCTTGGATCTAAAGACAGATAGCATGAAATGGAGTAAAATATAGTTGTCTGTATTTTTCCTAAGCCACCCAAGTCAGTATTTGAGACGAACGGCTCATCATGTATGGCGTTTGCAACACATATGAAGAAAATCTGGACAATGGTGTGTCACCGTAATGAAAATCATCTGGAAGGGGCTGCAAGCACCTGACTGGAGGCGAACAAGTCCCAGTCAGAGGGACTGGAAAGTTATTAAAAGGCTGGACGCATGCCCTGCTACCTTAAAACCAGGGAGGTACTGCACTCTGCTCAAGCTTCAGCTTCTTACCACGTACAGGGATTCAAATCCCACGTCCCCAGACAATGATCGGAGGGGTGTCCAGACTAACGCACACATAGGTGCTGAGGGAGTCTGTCCCAACCATAGTAAAAGCCCCGACAGAGAAAGGATCTTTCCTACTGGAAACAATTTTTCAGATTTTTAAATCCTAAAAAAGAGTTGATTGTCAATGATTTGACAAGATACCGGGAGTATCGCGAAGTGCACTTTCACAGGAATGACTGACAGGACGAAGTGTATGAAATACATCAGTCTAAAGTAATTTAGACAAAAAATCTTTCTGTAAGCTAGCGTGGTCTATCCAGAAGAAATGGAGAAATGCTAGGCCATACCTACATCTGTTTTGTAGAGTGTTCTAATACAAACCAAAACTTCTCAAACATCCGAGAGGTCATCCTCAAGCACAGGCAGCCAGCTCGTTCCCCTGCAGTCAACTGGGAAAAACTCAAAAACTCAAGTTTTTGGGGCCCAGGTACCATGAAACAGAACAGCCTCTGAACAGGATGGCCAAGCTGGGGGATGTCGGAAAAGCAGGACTGACAAACCTGCACACAAACCTGGAGCAGTTTTCTGATGTACTGATGGTTTTGTGGACTAGGGAAAGAGGGACAAGGCAGGATCTGTGGACCAGAAGTCCTGCTCCACTGCAGGATTAAGTCAGAACTTTTTGTTAACATCCAAATGGCTCAAGAGGAAAGCTGTACGAGTTCAGCTTAAGGGTTGATACCGGTCATTCTGTATCTTGAGGGCTGCCAAAAGCAGTTGTCTCAGAAGACAGATAAGGCAAGTATATGGGATACCTCCCCACTCTATACTCTCCTAGACTTTAACCATTTTCTAAGTGATTTATTCTGTGAATGCAGTTCCCTTGGAGACACTTGTCCAGTATCCCTTAAATTCACATTAAGTTTTTTAATCTATAACGTTGTCTAGTAAGAAGTTTTATTTTACGAATAACTACCTGTTCTTGCTGTGAACATGGCTACTAGCTTCACATGATGCAAATACTTTGTGTATCAGAAGAGAAAGCAAATGGTTGAGCCCTTACACACTCTTCACACCACTCCACATGTCCTTTCTCAGACACCTGGAAGTCATCCCCCTTCCCTCACTCCACAAGTTGGCTCTTTTCTAACCTGAAGGGTCTTGACAAAAGTCTTTCCATGCATTTGCTCATCCTTGTTAAACGCTTCTAATATACCTTTTTTGAGAGGAAGAGACTAGAACTCTATACAGTATCTAAGATACAGGTGATCACATGTTTATGCTGTCGTTTTATGATGTTTTCTGCTACGGTTTCTTTTCCTAAAAAATTCTAACATTTGATGTGTTTTTTCTGGCTGCCACCAAACACCGATATGTTTTTGAAGAATCACATATAATCTCGAAGTCTCCTGCCTGAGTGGGAACGGTTTTTGTTAAGAACATGATTGAGTAGAGTTTACGAAGAAATTTAAAATAAGCTCTGGTCCCTTCATCTCAACAAAAAGCAGACAAAATAATGAAATTATAAAAGATTATAAAGGGTAGAGAGACATCCAAAAAACTCAAACAACTTTTGCAGGGGAATGAGTATGAGAAGTAACCGAGAAGGGCTGCAACAAAGCGTATAATCAGAAGCGGCATGAACAGCGTGGGCAGAGATCAGCTGCTCTGTTTTCCAAGGCAAGAACTAGAAGGCAACAAGTGTGCACTGCAAGAGCCTGGTTAAAAAAAAAAAAAAAAAAAAAAAAAAATCAAAAGATGCAGATTCTTGACACAGTGTCTAGCTGAGCTACTGAATGCCTGTTCGTGACAAAATTTCATAGTCCTTCAGAGTGAAACAGAAAAGTTTATGGAAAATAAACTCTCAGAGGATTACTAAATACATAGAAACTGCAGTGGATTCAGAAAGTAAGGTCTGGAGTCTGGGTGGCTACTTGAAGAAGGTAAGTATGATGTATTCTAGCCCAATTCTCATCCTTTTTAATAAGCAGAGAGGGGGAGCAGGCTGGACTCTGAACCGCCACTATCTCCTACACGTTAATGACGAGGCAGACAGTTTCTGAGTAAGAAAGAACTTTTTCCCCGTTCTCTCTTGTATTTAATCGCTTTAAGCACGCAATTCTGTGGGCACGTAACCCCCGCACCTCTCCTGGTTGACCTGGAAATACGGTTCCCACAGGGCCGAGCCCGCCGCCACCTGCCAGCCGTCGCCTCGCCACCACCTCCCCTGGCGCGGCGCGGAGCAGCACCCAGCCGGTCGGCGGGTTCCCTTCCCGCCGCCCCGGGAGCGACGCGTCCCCGCCGCACGGGCCGCGAAACCCCTGCGCCTCCTCGGGGAACCGAAGGCCGCCCCGCTGTGAGGGCCCCCTCGGCCCACAAAGGCCTCTCGCACGCACCCGGCGCTGCACCTTCGCTGCGGGAGGCCGGGCCCGGGGGCCGCCCTCCCGGGGAGGAAAGGGGGCGGGCACGCGACCCTCCCGCAAGCATAACACCCCCCGCACGGAACCCACCACCTCGCTCCACTCACCGGACGCCAGATCCCTCCGCGCACGCGGACCTCCCCCGCCCCACCCCAGCGCCCATTGGCTGGGCCGGCCCCGCGGGCGGGACGGTGATCCCAGAGGCTGCGCTCCCATTGGCTGGAGCGGCAGCAAAGGCGGTGGGCGGGGCGGGGCGGGGCAAGGCGAGGCGCTGCCCCCCCCCGCTCTCCGCGGGCAAGGCGGCCGGGCCGAGGCGGTGCCGCGGGAGCGCAGCGGTGGCGGCCTGGGGAGCACCGCCCTCTGCCCCCGCCGCCCCTTCGCGGCCACAGACGCGCTCCGCAGGGTGTCCGCCTGCGCCGGCGCCTCGTCTGAGCCGGGGCTGGAGACGCAGCTGGCGGCCGGAGGCGAGCCTTCGTTTCGCTGTGCCTTTCCCCACTGCGGTGGTTGGGGTGGGTTTAAAGCCATCCGACGCCGGTTCTCGCCAGGTTCGCGCGTCCGCCCATCCCTCCCCTCCTACCGCGAGGTCAGGCCCAGGGGGACACCTGGCATGGTTTGAAGAAGTTATTTCCACAGATACAGAAATCTTAGATAGGCTGTACCTGAAGTGAGACATGCACTGGTACCCAGTCGCGTTAGACTTTGAAGTCACAGCTGTGTCTCAACTTAGATGCCAAGTGTCCTGCACGTGGGTTGGGGCAATCCCAAGCACAGGCTGAGCAGAGAATGGATTGAGAGCAGCCCTGAGGAGAAGGACTTGAGGGTGTTGGTGGATGAGAAGCTCAACATGAGCTGGCAACGTGCGCTCACAGCCCAGAAAGTCAACTGCATGCTGGGCTGCACCAAAAGCAGCGTGGCCAGCAGGTCAAGGGAGGTGATTCTGCCCCTCTTCTCCACCCTGGTGAGACCCCACCTGGAGTATCATGTCCAACTTTGGAGCCCCCAACATAAGAAGGACATGGACCTGTTGTAGCGAGTTCAGAGGAGGGTCACGAAGATGGTCAGAGGGGTGTAGCACCTCTCCTATGAAAACAGGCTGAGAGAGTTGGCGTTGTTCAGCCTGGGGAAGAGGAGACCTTATAGCAGCTTTCCGGTATCTGAAGGGGGCCTACAAGAAAGCTGGACTTTTCACAGTGATAGGACAAGGGGTAATAGCTTCAAGCTGGAGGAGGGTAGATTTAGATTAGATATTGGGAAGAAATTTTTCACCATGAGGGTGGTGAGGCACTGGAACAGGTTGCCCAGGGAAGCTGTGGATGCCCCATCCCTGGAGGTGTTCAAGGCCAGGCTGGATGGGGCTTTGAGCAGCCTGGTCTAGTGGGAGGTGTCCCTGCCCAGGGCAGGGGGGTTGGAACTAGATGATCTTTAAGGTCCCTTCCAGCCCAAACCATTCTGTGATTCTATGATTATCAAGTTAAAACAAGTTCGCTTTCTTGCATACAGACAGAAGTCAAACTCCTGCTTCGTAGTTTCAAAAGACAGCAAGTTTTAAAGTACCTTCTTTGTTTCAGTTAATCTGCTGCATCTTTCCCTTCGGGCATAAAATCTTCTTGTCTCCCTGTTCCTCATGTGCAGGCACTGTGCGCTTGTCTGGCACTTCTTGGCATCTCATATTGCCCCAAAACAAAAACTTAAGAACTTCCTCACCACTGTTTTTTTCCTTCTGTCTGGTAATTTGTAAAAAGCATTTTCATAACATTGTCTTTCTATTGTTCAGTGACTCTCCTATAAACCAACTCGTAGAAGGCTGCCCATCAGAGTTTTGTAATTAACCCAACAGCAGACTCTGCTCACATTCTCCAGAGCTAGGTGTTCTGTCGGAATGTTGAATCTTTATCTGCCGCAACACTTCGCTGTGGCTGAATGGAAAGTCCTGGGTTTGTGCCTACAAGCAGGGCAGAACTATTTCCATGGAAGACAGAAACACTAAATTCTGATAAAATATTTTTGCAGCACAGTTTATGTAGGCAGCAGAGAATAAAATTTTCTTGCCACCAGAGTATGTGGGGATAGGCTGATTTTTCCTGTAGATCCTCCTACTTTTTTTCTCTCTTCCATTTAGAAACAAGGCTTTTGCATGACAGTAGAGAACTGTGGGCATTTCCATTTGGTTTTAAAAGACTTGCAAGAAGTCTGGATCTGGCATGCAGTGCATTACCCCTTTGCCTTTGAAAGGTCTTGCCAAAAAAGGTCCTTATCTCAGCACGGAAGACCGTCCTATGTGGAATGCACCTATATCCATTCACATTACCACCACTGCTGTACTTTAAAACAAACAGAAAAAACCCCCAACCCCTTTTCCCTGCATTGCTGCAAAGTGACAGTTATCCGACACTTGCATCGTACTACTGAGTGTAATAAGAAATCTGGCTTAGATGCCACAAAGAAGTGGCATTTAAGTAATTTTCGTATTTCATACACATTTGTAAAGCTTTTTATGTGACAAATGTTCTGCACAGGGCTGATAAGGAAAGAATAGAGGAGACTGGGCAGAGACATACTCTCAGTCCAGATTTCCCCGAGCAACAGTCCCTGCCACGATGAGTGATTCCTCCTCACCAGGAGGTTACAGAGATCATGTAAGGGCACATGGCTGTGGGGGGGTTTGGCGGGGCGGGCAGGGCAAAATTGTTTAGGTTACTACTTGATCAGGTGCTACTTGGCAGCAAAGACAGCTCAAGACCTTGCTTGAGTCCACATTACATGATGGTTCTAGAAGGAAAGCTCAGGAGGAGCTGGAGTAGCCCTGTAGGAAGGAAAACAGGTTACATCTTACAATGTAACTTCTTTGGGATGTGAGGACAAACAAACCACAAATATGGGAACACCTCTGAAGTGCACCCTGCAAGAAATTTTGTATTAATTAATTAGGTTTTATTGTTTCCTGATCTTTTTTTGCAGAGAAGTATTTCTATTTAAGCTATCTCCCCTATCCTTTCACTGACAGACCCATGTCACACAGCAGTGACACCGGCATCTCCAAGACTTGAACCTGATGACATAGACCACCGCTACTTTACTGATCCCTTTGCTAGCACTCTATGTCGGACCAGATCAGGAGCAGAGTACAAAGCAGAGTTTTTACAAACACAGTCCTATCCTGGTAAGTTATAGCAACTTGTTACTCATAAGGCTTTTGTGGTTTGAGGTTTTTCTTTTTATTTTATATTCTATTGTATTTTCTATACTAAAGTCTTTTGAGTCCTCTTCCTGTAGCACAAACCATAGCCATATGAAAAAGTATAATCCATTTTAACTAATATGAAAATAGATTATTGAATTCCAATTGTAGAACCTCTGCTGTTGCCATTAATTCTAAGAAATTTCTTAATAGCTTTTTCCCCCCAAAATGTTGACATTTTTAGGGCTGTCAAACCAACTGCACGTTTCATTTAGAAGGCAGCCAAGCACGCAATGCTTTACAGCCATACAAGGATTACTTCTAGTTAGCATCAACATAATCCTACTTTCGAAGACGGAAAGTAATAAAGTGGAAATACTCTATTCGCAGAACAACCTGCAACATCTTGTCTTTGTAAGAGAGGCTTACTGCACTTTCTCTTTCAATACCGAGCTGTTCTACAGAGGCAGAATAAAACGTGCATTAGAGGCCCGTGGGGTAGCTTGGTGGGCCAGCTGCATCAGAGCTTCCCGAGACCTTGGGTCATGCAGTAGGGCAGATTACCAGTCAGCCTTCTCAAAGATTGCAGTCGCTCTCTGAATTCAAGTACAGCAGTACGTTTTCATCCTCAAACAGTTTATGGACTCCCAAGTCTTTCTCTATTGGAGATGCAAATCTTAGAAATACTACAGCGATACATGATCACAGTGTCCTCTTCCTATCTTGCCAGGCTTTGTAGATCCCTTGGAAGTAATTCAGGGACCACAGAGAAAGCTACAGGCTTCAGACTGAAAAATGCTCTACCTTAAGTAGACCATGAGTCACTTAATACTATCCAGTGGTATTGACATTTTAAATGGATTTTAGAAGTAATTAAAAAAAAAAAAAAGACCCAGAAACAGAATTACTAGCATTCATACCTTTGTACATTCTAATATCCCCATTTATTTTACTATGCCATATTGACCCTGATTTATGCTGTTCCCTCAAAAAATGACCTGAGATACATGGTAACATACAATCTTGATGGAATCTTCTGGCCAGCACTTTCTCATGGTTGTTTTTTTGCTTTTTCCCCCCAAAGATGTAAGCACTCTGCCATCACAAGAAGCAGGAAGGAAAATATATAAAATATATTTAGCAAAACCAGTAAAATTAAGGTGGAACAGAAAATGCAGTCAAGTAGCAAACATTATGTACAGCAGCAGATTTTACAGTTTTCCTACACATACCTCGGCACTTATTTCACACACGCTTTTTCAGGAGGAGGAAGAAAATAGAAATACGCTAGTGTTAGAAAGAAAACATTTTTTTTTCCTGAACAGTAAATGGGGTTTATCACTGTTTTTTGTTTTTGAAACTCCAATTCAGACTATATATACCTCTAAGAAAAATAAGAGAAGGACACCATTTTCTCAGTCCCTAGAGTAACATTACACTGTCCTCCTTTTACAGACTATTCTGGTATCTTAAATAGTTACAGGATCTAGACATTATCTGGCCATCTTAAGGGACGTAGATAACAAACATTTTAACCAAGATACAAAACAGGTATCTGATTTTTCCAGCTTTCCTGAGGCTGAGTGAACTGTTTAAATACATGTGCGCTTATCAAAATCCATGTTACAGTACATTTTTAACAGTAGTTTGTTAAGAAATCATGAAAGTGCATAACAGCCTAAAAGCAGGCAAAAAGTACTTCAGAAGAACAGTCTTTCCTTAAAGTGGCAGAAGAGTGTTAAGCCTTCCCCAAAGCAGTGTTGATCTCGTGTGAGGACATCAGTGATCTTCCTAAAGACTCCACAGTGTGGTGGTGGGATTTTGGCTTTGGGGGTTTTTTCTGAGTTACAACAATCATTTGAATGAACAAAAGACCATTAGAAGTATCGGTGCAGTTCTACAATTAAAGCAAAACGTCCTGACAACTTATTAAACCAAGTTGTAAGCGAGGCTTTCAAATCAATACTTGTGCTGGAGTCTAGTGACGACTTTCATTCAGTACACACCGAACAGAGAGATTGGAAGCTGTCTGAATATGCCACAAACCCAAACCACATCATCCAAAACAGTAGGTTAAAGCAAATCAAACATTCACGCCTTCGCAACCAAGAACAGTAGGCCAGAGAGAGAGGGGAAGAAAAGGGGAAGGTACATCACACCCAAAGCTCTGCCTTACTCTAACTTGCAAAGGCAACAGTGTCGGAAAAATCAAATCTGACAACTTCTGGTAGATGGTAAGGTGAAAACCATTGTTCCATGAGATTCAAATATAAATGGAAGAAAAACTAGTAATGCATTATGTATCGGTCACAGTGGGCAACTTCAGTGTTCTCTTTGGAGATGTAGATCTGTCTGGAATGTTTCGCAAAATAAAGATTTTATTATTTAATTAACAAAGCTCACACCAGTAGTACCGCATCGCATACAATTCCAAAATAGAACTTTCTCTTTTCCCCCAAAAAAACGTGTTGATGAAACGGCAGGCTTTTACTAATCCTTGTCAGGATGACACAAGTTACCAAGTTATAGGATGATACTTGTATTATGGATTTCTTTTTCTTCTTACAGATTAGCTTGATTTATTTTTTTTCTCCACATAAGGTTGCAAACTTTTTACTGTCTCCCCTTCCTCCTCCCCTCTTCCAGTTCATGTACGACCTCCTCCTCGGTTGACCTGCCAGACAAATTTCACTGGGAAGGCAGAGCTTTCTACCTTTCTGCTTATAATACATGGCAAATCCAAATCAATGAAGGAAAACAACCCACCACCAACTCCACCACTCACGACTGAGGCAAATGTAAGCTTCATAAAGGCAAAATTGATGGGTTTTGCATACACTTACACAAACAAGTGTGAATAAAGACTTTGTACCCAAATCATTCAAGTTTATTCCAGACCTCATATTTAAGGTAAAGCAGAATAATTCAATTTTCTACATGAAAGGCTCTTGGATACGCTGCTGTTAATCTTACCAGCTGCTTTCAGGGATTTGCTCAAAATTACCTTAAATGTTTCTGTCCTTCACCAAAATGCTCACTGCACTAAACCAGGCCAAAATAAACATATAACTGCAATAATTTTACTTCTGAAACCAGTAAAAGCCTAGTGACGCATACGGCCAAGATGTATAGCAAGCTGTCACCACCATAATTGTAGTTTTACTTTCAGGATTCGTGAAGCTTTTTTTTTTCTTTTTTTTTTTTTTAAAGAGGTGAGTGCATGAAAGTAAGAGGCGAACAATAGAAGACAGCTGTAGTTTATCCAAATGTAACTGAAAATATTTGTAGTTTATCCAAATGTAATTGTATTATAGCACATTCGGAACTGCTGCCTTTAACTGAACTCTTCTGATATACATGAAGTAACATACTGTTGGATGTCCTGTACGTGGGAACGGATTACGAGCTTGGAAAACATTTCCATGCCAGGCATCAACAGAAACTGTTTAGATTATATCTACACAAAAAAAAAATTAAGACCCAGAAATCAGTGTTCCTTCTGGGTACACAAACACCACCAATAACAGTGACCTGAAAAGTAACCATTAAGCTTTTTTTTTTTTTGAAGGATGGGAGAAAAGATTAATTAATTACCACTTCTGGTAATTGCAGTCCAGTGTGAGATACTCCTGTCACACACCTGATCACATTGTTGTTTTTCACTTTTCTGTTGATGGACAAACTCGCGCCTTAAGCGCCAATGTAAATTAAAGTTACCCCATCAATTTTAACTGAATTACTGTGTGCGTTCACAGTAGCCAAAGAGCACAATGTGTAGCCTGAGGTTTCATAATGTTACTATTTTTGTTTCTACCGTAAGAAGATATAACAAATGCTATTTCAGGGATTCAACAGAGGTGAGATTTTAGAAAAATATTAAACAAGAATACACACAAATCACACATGGCCAAAACAAAATAATAAAAGTCTTTAGTGGAAAACAATTTTATCCTCCTCCTGCTTATGGATCTTAATAATACAGAAAGTGTTCATTTGAAAATTGAAAATTCAGTTGTGATAAGGCTTGATTACACAGCCATTTCCCAAGTCTTATTGCAACAAATTGTGAAGTATTTCTATGCAACTTCTTATCTTCATCTGTACAGGTAAAACAATACTTGAAATCAACTAGCACTTCAATCCCTGCATTTTTAATATATAAACTCAACATAGTACTGAATTATACATTTAAAATATTTACAAACTTGACCAACAGCAGTACTAGCATTTATTGCCTTGAAACTGCATGTTCACTGCATGGAGCTTCCTTATTTTGCACAAAGGGAACAAATAAAAGAGGGTAATATTTTTTCCTAAATATAAACTCTAGAATGGTTCAATGAGAGACTGAAATGTGCTGGGGAATGCTATTAGAAATGATTTTATCAATTTCAAGTATCAAGCTGTAATAGACTGGAAAATCACACGGGTAGTATCTTTCCCTTGAGGTTGGAAGGGTCTTCCAAATCTTTTCTGAGAATGGCTTAAAAGGAAAGGAGAAGCAGGATAGGGAAAGGGAAGAAATGGAAAAGCAGAATCTACTTTAATTCACTGAGGAGAAGGGAAAGCCAGGGATACCATGTCTCGGTTGCTAGGGCCCCAAGAAATCTTATATTGAAAAAAGGGGTTTGTAAGACAGCTGAGAGCTTAAGGGTCTGGAGCAAATGACACTTCGTGATTTGTTTCATGATTAGTGGTGGAAAGCATTACTCTCGTTCACTGCAAAGAGGGCACAACCTATTCACATTAAAAACAAATTTGTCGGGGGGCCAGGCTGGCTTTTTAAGTTTTATACCATTAGGCTTTGGTTATACTGAGTGACTTGAAGAGATATGGGGAAAATGAGTGTTTGTTCCTTGCAGAGAAGCATAAAAAACCCAACCCAACCCAACCAAAAATCCCCTACCACCACAAGCGGCACTTGTCACAAGTAGAGGCACCAAAGCCTGAATAACTAGCAACTGTCCTCTCTCACTATTTAGACCAGAACGGAGGCACACTGGTGGGGAATCTTATCTTATTTAAGAAGATGCCACCATTTCAGTTGGCTGTAATTGAAATAACTACAAATTACAGCAAGCATTACTGTACTGCAGTAGACCAGTCTTGGGGAATGCTGCACCACTGCTGCCTCTACTGGGCACTGTAATTATGAAAATCTTCTGATTTCATTACAGTAAATCTTACACCTCACAAAACTAAAATTAAGATATTTAATATTTACATAGCATCTCTGATCCTCAATGCATTTTATAGGCATAAGATAATCCTCACAACACCCCTGTGAGGTAGGTCGGTATTGCCGCTATTTCAACAATGACACAATTCTAGCGACTTGCCAATGGCCACAGAGGATCCAGTGGAAAAACTGATACAAAATTAGAGGAGCCTGGCTCCTACTCCTGCGCTTATATTCATCAAGCTACTTCCATAAAAAACACCCCTTCTCATATAATTATTTAACCAAAACTGACATTACTTGAAGTGTCTTACAAGATAAATGCTGCAATTTATATTTTTTAATAATTTTGCAGATCACAAATTAGAATTTGCTTCACCTTTTAAAGAACTAGACTTTAAACGGACAATTGACTGCTCTAAGCGAGCTTATTTTCTAGAACTACATGGCTTAGATATAGTGGGATTTACCCAGGTAAACACTGGGGCTTTAGTGAGTGCTACACACTATTGAAGAGATGACTCCGATTCAACCCCCTCTCTTCCAAATAGTAGGATTTGGACATGCTGAGAAAACAAGTTTCTCATTCCTGAGGAAAACAGTGAGCCCTTTATCATTAAACAGTGAAACACAAACCTCTGGGCAATAAGTAGCAGATTCTGGCAGTAATTCAGTGAGGGTAATTAAGGCATAATGCGCATGACAGTGGAAATTTCATGTAGTAGTAGTCCACTTCTCCCTGTCCATGTGTATCTGTGCTTTCAAGGTGGTCTTGGATTTCATAACCCAACTAGATGGTCACGCTTGCCAGCGTCGAAAATAATAGGTTGAACAACAGAAAATTATTATGCCAGCATTAGAACCAGCTATTACAATGGGGAAGGAGCTGGAAAAATGGGAAAGCAGCTACTTAGTTTCTATTCTCAGAATGAAAACACTGGAGCAATAATCTGTTTTAGCAAAAAAAGTCTAGACAAATATATTTGTTACAATTAAGTCATGCAGCATTTATAATTCAGTTTGAGTTGCCTTTTTTTTTCTTCAAAAAACAGGTGCATTTTTAGAACCATTATTCACTTTGCACAGCGAATGGAAAATCAATGCAGTGATGCTATAAAAATTTCAGAATACTTATGTGGAGCCAACTCTCAATGTGAAAATGGTCTATGAATGAGTCTTTCCTATGGACTTGAATGAGCTTTTGCATTCAGACTTACAGCAACTGTATGTGTAGGAGATCACTGAAGGATTTTTTTTCTTTTTTTTTTTTTTTTTTTTTTTTTTTTTTTTGGAAGAGATATAGAAGCCAGATAGTTTAGGTAGAAGCAGCCAGCTAGCCAGCAGAAGTATGAATTAATATTACTCCCAGAACTTAGCATTTGCTCTAAAAGAGACACAAAATGGCATGGAAAGATCCCTGTTGAATATACGAGAATGGAAGAAAAATTAAGAAACACGAAAGGAAGAATGTTGTCTAGCATAACATCAAGCAGGAAAACTACAAAAAAAAAATCCCTTACCAGGACAGTTTCCCTTAAACATATAATATTAATTTTAAATGAATGGTAAAGGAAAGTTTTAATCAACCTTCAAAATCAGTCTTTGAACGTAAATGTTCGTACTTCAGCGAGTCTTGATAGTCAAAAGATGCTGCACGTCTCTGCTTGTTACAACACAATGGGCCTGATAAGAAGAGTAATGGGTAGCCACATTACTTTGTCCTGAATACTAACTCAATTTGTGCTCCCATTCATCAATCATAATATTCAAGAGGATTTCAAAATTTTGAAGTTAATAAATACTTTTAAATAGTGAGACAGCTTTAGGATTAAAAAAAATGACAATGACAGAGCTAATTATAAAAGAAATGAACATCAGACCCAAAAAATGTGAAGGTATTTACTATGATCTCTTTGAAGACTTTGGCCTAGATATTTGACATTGCGCACATCATGACAAACTAGCAGCTCCTACTGCCACGTGTGTTCCCAGGCTTGAATGTCCTACACCTGAAAAAATGAGGTTTCAGAACTGCTGCCCTGTTCAACATAGAAACTCAGAGAAACTCCACAAGGAGTTTCAAAAACACAGCAAAACCCAGACAAATTTAAAAAAATCAGCCATCAGAACAGTTTAAAAACAGAAGGACCTGCCAGGATCATTATCTTTTGCGCAAGTGCACAGTCAAGAAATCTCTTAAAGAAAAGCATTACAGTTTAAAGAAAAAATTGAGAGCAATACCCCTGTTGTAAAATACTATGCAAATTATCTTAGAAATAAAATACTAGCTGGGAAGGTACATTATCTAACAGGTTTTATGGTCACTTTTTAACGTGTACATCTGCCCTAGCCCAGTTTTCACATAAATTAAAAAAGAAAAGTATAATGAAGAGATGGCATTTTTGGCCTTGTGGATCCATGCTTGAGACAGGTATGGATTTAACTAAAAAATAAAAAAGCCTTAGATCACTTATAGCACAGTATTACAGATTTATGTCTTTTAAAAATTCTGGCTATTGTGACTAATTTTGAGATGAATAGCTGAAGAATGGCACAGAGTTGCAAACATGATGCTATACATAGCCACGTAAAGGTGTATGCTGTACATTTTATATTAATTTCAAAAACACATGGGAAATATTCAACAGCGTAATCTACCAGAGGTCTTAAAAAAAAAAAAAAAGGGCCCGCTTCTGCCTCCGTGTATTTCCACGAAAATCCACTTTACTACACATGCAGCATTTGTGTTTGCTTCAGTTTCCTCTGGCTCTCGACTGGAGACAAAGCAGGCCTTGCTTTCGTATTCGTGTGCTGCTCCCCCTTGTTGGTCCACTATCCTCAGGGCACTATATTCTGCTGTCACAATAGCCAAAGTGCTGATATAAAAAACTGAGCAAGAGCAGAGCAGCTGGGAGGGCTCTGCAGAAGTGGAGACAGATTCATGACAACCAAAATCCCCCGCAGCACTACACATCCCAATTACCTTTCTCGACCCGAGTCAAACAGATATGGCCCTTGAGTAACAGGGTTTGATGCCCCTGTTCTAGCGTAATTGTTTTAGCTAATGCCCCAACTTTAAAAGGTTTGCCAGTAATTTACACCATTTCAGTTGTTATTGCTTAAGCAAACAGTTCAGTGTAGAAATACACTGCAGTTGCGTGCAACCCGGCTATGAATCAAAACAGATACTGAAAGTAAAACTACACATAAACCTTGCATTAGACACTCATTCCAAAATGACACGTCAACATGAAGGGCTGCAACAGGTACACAGCAGCTTAATGCCAACATCCTAAATCAACTCTGAAGAGTCAAATCTTGCCTTAAATTTCTTATCTAAAGTATATGAGCTTTTTTTCTTTCCTTTTAAATTAAGGCAATGAAATGGCTACAGTTCCTAAAGTTCATTTCAGGGGAACAAAAATATACACCTTTTATTCTTCTGAACTTTAGGCAGCAGAACATAATGTAAAAACCTGCAGTGCATTAAACATGCAATGTCAGGTTGATGTAGAAAACCAGAACTAAACGCAAGTTAAAATACCATTTGGTTTTTCTTCCCCATTGGAACACAAACTCAAACTTCAAGAGAGGAAAAATAAAGCTTAAAATCAGCTAAGCTGTTTAGAGCTTTGCATGTATCTGCATCACACTCTAACATGATTTTGGGTAGAAATGAAATCTGTATGTTTATCTGGCCACTCATATTTTAAACCAGTGGGGGGAGGGGGGAAGGCACTGAATTTATTTTTCATTGTGCCCATATCTGTTTGCACATATATGGAAAAAAATTTAAATTCAATTTTTCTGTTCATTCTCTCCCACACACAAGTATGACAGATTGCAGCTAACACGTAATAGCAGAAGCTGATTCAAAGTTGACCTCTCCTATTCCATTGTGTTACGTCCAAAATTCCAGGCTCTCTAGAATCTGAGATGGCTGCAAAGAACCCAGAGACAGGTACAAGATTTAGTCAGCATTCAGCATTTCTCAGTGCATTTTGCAGAAAGGGTCTAAATTAGGCATAGAGTTTTGTTGTTTATTTTACACAGAGAAGTCCACCAACATTTGCCATAAATTCTTCTAAACTCTTTAAGAAGGCCATCTTCTGCTTACGGTCCAGTGTAGGAGGAGTGCTGCTTGCAGTAAGCTTGTTGAAGGCATCTGCTAACCGCTGGTAAATTACTGGATCTTGTTGAGTTGATAGCAACGTTTCAACTAGCTCTGAATATTCAGCCTGTAAAATAAACAAGAATCTTATTAGCTTAAAAAAAAAAAAGATACAATATACACAACTTCTTTCATCGGGACAAAATCCAGAATCAAGGCTGTGACAGAAAATTATCAGTACCTCTCCACCTGTTACCAGTTTCACTGGCTGGGGAGCCAGAAGCGACTACGGACCTGCAGCCTTTCACCTACCTCTGAACCAGATAAAGCCCTTTAATCAGACCAGGTTTTTCAGTAAGGCTGAAGAAGCCCTGAGAGCTAGGTATGGTGCTTTGCAGTGCAGAGTAAGAAGAAACTTCAAGGCAGACCCTTCAAAGTGCCTTATGGCTCTTACTGGGCATAGGCTTACTCCTGCAAACCACACTTCTCTTTCTTCATGCCCGCCCCACGTTCGGCGTGCCATACCGACCATCTCCTCCCACAGGTTTTCCCTTCTCTAGATTCCGTTCCACGGGACAGAGAGCTTAGATTCCTTTCCAAGAGTTTCCCCGCTTATTTTCATGCTTACTTGGACAGAAACAGAAGACAAAGAAACATGTCAAACATGACTAAAATGACAGTGAAAGAACCATTGAGAGTTTTGAGAAAAGTAGCAAAGTGACTAAGAGGCGCCTGGCTCACCTGTGGTGAACACCTGGCTACCTGCTGTGCACCAGCATCCTGGAGGGGACTCAACAGAGACTATGAAAGCTTGTGCAGCAGAGGATGACGTGGGGACCTAAAAACGCTGCTGGGGGCCAGGATCTGGGCTGTTATTATGGACAGACTGCTGAGGATCATTCCTGGCTCTCAGTCTATCACTGCTTGTTGTTCAGCCACATGGCCGCCAAGGACACCGCCAAGGGGCACCTGGAGCAAGTTCAGAGTGACTATTGAGCTCTGGGAGCAAGGGTGAAGGGCATGGGAGCCAGGATGACAGTCCCCACGGTTCTGCTGGTGAAGGGCTTGGGTGGGGGTAGACACAACATGGAGTTGCCACCTGTGGCTGGTGTCACAGGCTCTTTTTGTCTTACATCATCATGAGTACCTCTTTGAGGGGTGCTAACAAGAGAGGGGAACCATATGACAAAGTGGCTTAGAAACATCTTTGCCAAAGGCTTGCCAACCTGGCAGGAAGGGCTTCAAGGGCACGTTGGGGAATGGTGGTAACAGCTTGTAGATAAGTGAGGAGACAGACACCAAGAGTAGTAAGAATGCAAGGAAGTGTGATGGGTTTAAGAGTGCTCATCAGGAAGGATGAAACAGGTGGAAAGGAAGCCAGCTTCAAATGCCTGTGCAGAAATGCATTCAGCTTTGGAAACAAACAGGAAAAGCTAGAGCTCCCTGGACAGATGCAGAGCTGCAACATCGCTGCAGGCACTGAGATGTGGTGGGACAGGTGGCATGACTGGAGTGCTCCAATGGACAGCTCTTTAGGCAAGAAGAGGACAGAGGATTGCCATTTATGTGAAAGGGTAGATCAAGTTAAGCATGCTTTTCTATGGACTGAGCAAGAGCCTAGTTGACTGCTTATGGGTCATGATCAGAGGAGAGGTAGTAAAGATGACATCACGGTGGGAGCTTGTTACAAATCACTAAAACAGGGCGAGTAGTGGACTGAGTCATCTTCCAGCAACCTGAGGAAGTTTCCAGATCAGACTTACAAGAGATTACCTCCTTGACATTTGCTCAAATGCCAGATGGGCCACCCACGACTTTGCATCTGCTACTCACAGCTAGGAAGAGCTGGTCAAGGATGTGGTCATTAATGGCAGCCTTGGCTACAATGATCATGAAATAGAGTTCAGGATCCTTAGGAGAGCAAGTAAAGAGGGCAGCCAGGTACAGACCCTGGACATCACAAGCAGATTTCAGCTTATTTAGGAGACTGGTGGATGGAATCGATCTTGTGGGAGAGCGCTCTGAAGACAAAAGGAGCTCAGGAGAGCTGACAGGTTTTTAAGGACAACCTCTTCCAAGCAGAAGAATGGACTGTCCAGAAACCAAGGAAAACAATATAAACACATCAAGACATCGACCCAGTTAAGCAGGGAGTTCATGACTGAACTCCAGTGCAAAGAGGACACATGCAGGCGACAGCGGCAGGGACAGCTACAAAGGAGGAAAACAAACATTGTCTGGACAAGAACAACGATAGAAAAGCAAAGTTCAGCAAAAGCTGATTTTGGCAAGGGGCACCAAGGACAAGAGGAGCAGCTTCTACCAGTACATTTACAATAAAAGAAGGAACAGGTGAAACGTGGGTCTTGTTGCTGAATGGAGCAGGTGATTTAGAGAAAACAGACAAAAGATAAGGCTGAAATACTCAACGCTTTCTTTGCCTTGGTCATCACTGACAGGTTTTCCCAGACCTTTATGACTAGAGACAGGGTTCAAGGAAGAGAGGAACTACCAGTAGTAAAGAGGACCAAACCAGGGATCTGATGCATACAAACTCATGAGACCTGACAGAATCCATCCAAGGGTTCAGAAAGCTGGGCTCATGTCATTACAAGGCTGCTCTCTAACATCTTTGCATGACTAAGAAAATCACGAAGCAAGTACTCCTGGGAAGCTATCTCTGGGCACATGAAAGAGAAAGGGACTGAGAAGAGCCAGCGTGGATTTACCAAGGGTACATCATGCTTTACCAGCCTGTCTTCTGTGATGAAATGACTACATCTGTGAATGACAGGAGAGCAGGGATGCTTGATCGTAGCAAGTCTTTAGCAGTTTTGCACAGCACCCTTGTAACCAAGCTGGGATTTTATTGTCTAGGTGGGTGGACTACTATGTGGGTGAAAAACACACCTGTATCGTCAGCCTCTAAAGGACTGTGGTTAATGGCTCATATTCACCTGAAAGCTGGTTACAGGTGGCAGTGAGAGCTCTCATCTGGGGCTTGTCCTGTTAAATATTTCAGTCAGTGACCTGGAGGAGAGGAAACACACTTTCCTCAAGTCTGTGGATGAAACCAAACTGGGGAGTGTGGCCAATGCATTCAAGGGCAGGACTGATGTTCAGAGGCAGAGGAATGAACTGACAGGAACCTCAAGAAATTCAACAAGGGCAAATGCAAAGTTCTGCAGCTGAAACAGGCTAAGCCCCTGCAACTATACGGACTGAGAACTCACAGGCTGGGGAGCAGTTCTGCTGAATAAAGGACCTGAAGGTCTGATGGACAGCAGGCTAAACAAGTCAGCTGTGTGCTTTGTCAGCAATGAATACTAACAACATACTGGGCTGTATTTATTATTTGTCTTTACACAGCACTTGTTAGATTAGATGTGGAATACTGCATCCAGTTTTAGGCTCCTTAACACAAGAAGGATATTGATAAACTTGAACAAGTCCAGTGGTGGGCAACCAAGACTGTCCGGCCGATGCTGAAAGTACATGAATTATATGGATAAAAAAAAAAACAACAAACATTGAACAGGCCACTCAGAGAGGCTTTGGAATATTCATCTTGGAAGTTTTCAAGACAGAGTTGGAAAAAGTCCTGAGAAACCTGACCTGAATTCAGTGTCGATCCCACTTTGATCAAGAGGTTGGACTACAGACCTCCTGAGGGTCCCTTCCAAGCTGAATGATTCCGTGATTTGCCAGACACACAGTAACTAACCACTCTCCTTTAACAAGTGACTGGTTTTCAGCGTGTAAGTGTCTAAATGCCATACCTGATGCAAACACACTAATGTGTAGAAAGCTTCACCTGCTGCAGTTGTCATTTCTGTGTTGTGCTTCTGAAGTACCAGCATATCAAAGACCATCTGAAATCGCAAAACAGAAGCAGTTACGGAAGTGTAAACTTAACTTTCTACTTTACCAACATTTGCTGCTGAACCTCATCTGCACTTCTGATAATAATAATGAACATGTATTTATAAACATCCAAGTTTGTTGTTTGCTTTGTTGCCTTTTTAAAAAAAAATTTAGGTATCAGTAATTGGAAAGCTAAGTTCTAAAAGAACTTTCTTAGAACTTTCAGGTCTTGGCTTAACAGCACAAATTCATATCTCAAAGCACTGAAACCTGTTGTTGATTTATATGTGTTCTTCAGAGAGAAATGGCATCTCTTGTATTTTTCTCCAAAAGTTGCAGATATGCCAGAGAAATAATGAAAAAAGCATTTGGTCTTCCAGAATAAAACAGGGAACTTTTTCCTCAAGCTTTGGAGACTTCTACAGCTCACAGAAAGCCAAAAAGGGAACAGATTAATAAGAGCAGTATTATAATTTTAAGCGGAAATTTAGAGAAAAGGCAGAAAGCTATGTTAACTTAGAAGAAATATAAAGACAAATTAAATTATTTAAGGTGTTTCTCATTCTCTCAGCTTGGCTGATGCATGGTTTTAATGAGTAATCCCCAGAAGTTCGAATGTCAGTTTGGTAAGAAAAGATGTCTCAAGGAAAACGGAAGTCTTTACAAAAATCAGAAGACAGGCACACAAGTTCTCCAATTACTTTGTTCCCAGTTAGCAGGAACCTGGTTGCTACCAGGTCACTCCAAAATTCGATGAGATAAGAATGGATGGTCCTAAAAGGAAAGTACTAAATACGGTACTTGATTAAGAAAATGCATAATTCATTGGATACAGTGAATAAATGACAGCATTTTCTTTCTAGTTCCCAACTATGCTCATTTTTCTGCTTCTTGTTTTAGTACTCTACCCAGCCTACCCAGTTCGCACAATTCTGGAAGCTTTCTATTTCATAGTAAATGTAACTGCTAACATTGTCAATCAGGTTCATTCTAGAGCTCGTATGCAGAGCATGGATAAATATAAATTGCATTTTGAGAGGCTCAGGTCTTTTTTTGATTGGCAATAAGTAATTTCCTCTCTCTATGCCTCCATCCTCTTTTGTACTCTAGTCCAGTGTCACCAGTCCTTCAAGCTCTTTTTTCTTAAACTGCCAGTTTAAGATAACAGGCTGTTTCTTACTGTATGTGTGATCCTGATTAACCTGGTCAGATATGATCACTGTTTTGCCTCTTGATGCTACCTGTATGCAAAAAAAACGAAGTAACACAAAACGTGGACATCTTACCTTAAGAAAGTGCCTTGTTGCTAGGAAAAGGGTTGAATCTGTTTCTTGTGCTTTTGCACACTGTTCTGCTAATGGTGTTACAGCCTCCAGACAGAGCTGGCAAACCTCTGAACTCATTCTGGTAACGGGCGTTAAAGAATCAAAGTTAGATTTCGATTACATGGTGGTAAAACTTCCCAGTGGTGTCACTAGAAAATATTTTAAATGCTTGTACGTTCCAAGATTTCTTTTTACTATAAAGCTGTTAATAAAAAAATTAAATTTAAAAATATAGAAAAAGGGGAAAAAAAAAAAAGAATTCCAGCTTGTTGCCTTCTTTAATTAACTACACGCCCTAAGGTAACATAACCCTCTCTGACATAACGTTTTCAGAAAGAGTCCCTTATGGTCAAGCTCATCTGTTTCTGACACGTGCCACAGATTAGTGAAACTGGTACTCCCATTATGAGAGGGAGAGCCCATTGGCACCCTGACAGGAAATGCTCTGGAGCCAGCCCAGTAGAACAGCAGCAGTGTTTTGTATTACCAGCTGAGAAACTAATTCAGGAATGGCTTTGGGATACCAGCTGAAGGCTTATGAAGTTACACAC
Source organism: Rissa tridactyla (assembly GCF_028500815.1). Taxonomy (NCBI): domain Eukaryota; kingdom Metazoa; phylum Chordata; class Aves; order Charadriiformes; family Laridae; genus Rissa; species Rissa tridactyla. The sequence goes on from NC_071466.1 coordinate 22,392,162, forward strand.
TCTGAAGTGAAGTAATGGAGGAGGCAGGAATGGCTGCCAGAAAAAACTTACACGCTAAACCACTTGAAGGCTGCATTCAAGCAACACGAGTCAGAGGAAATTCAGCTAATACTAGAATCTCAATAGACACTACAGGGAAACTCTCAGCCACCAGAGAGCAAGAGTTGATTACTGATATATAATTATAGATACAGAGACTGATAGAAAAGGAAAAAAATGCAAAGAAAAATAAAATCTGATTTTTAACACGTCCTTATAAAAGCAAGTCAGATTTTTTAAACACTCCCAAGCTCTATAAAGGATACGACGACATCCCTAACTCCAGTGAGTACATTAGGCTCTTAAAGAGGTCCTCTGGAAGTTGTGGAATTTTCTCAGGGAAAATCTCACAGATGAAAGTGATTAATTTGTAATATTGATTACACAGGGATGGAAACTGTCAAAAGAAAAACATGGTAATTTTAGAATCAATCACATAACTCTATTGTGACATAATTTCCATCTGTACAAAGAGACTGGACCAATGCTTTCCACTGAAGAAGAAAAGACAATTTTAGTAGGCAACTTCAGAGTCATCAGAATGGCTACAACTTTATTAGCAAACACTCTGGTACAATAAAAAAGATTGCTAAAGCTAAACAGATGATGGTGGGAGTCCAGTATCTGCTCTGTACAAATTGAAGGAGTTGTACTTCAGACACGAGCAAATCTAGTCCTGTGGGGTAAAAGCCTGACGAGCATTTGGAGCACAACAGACAGGAGGGCTCCTAGGGTGCATCCTTTGGCTCAGTTCCACCTAAAATGGACGTAGCTCTCATGCTCAGGGAGCGCTACCAGATGAGAAAGCATGTTAGAGGCAACAACCGAGACCCACTTCAGAAGTGCCCCCCTGATTCAAAGTAAAACATTAACACAGTGCAACCCAATGAATTACTGCTGTTCCACTGTGTCATGTTTTATTGTTCTACTGACAAGCCGCTGCTGTCTATGATACAAAAGCCAGCTGTATTGTGAAAATAATTGAAGAGTTACTACTTGCTCCCAGATTTTTATTTTAAATGTCACTGTTTATGCTCCTATCACATTTCTGACATTATCAGAAAAAGGATTCCACAAGCCATGTTTCAGGTTTGTCTAATTGTTATCCTGCATGGACTCACTTTTAGAAGAAAAATGTTTTGTTTAGGCCCTTCAAATATACATTTTCTCAGCTTACAATATTTCTTTTCAAACAGTATCTAGAACCGTGGAACAGTTATTTGCATTTTAAAAAGCCTAGAAAATTTAACTTGTGGAGGTGGAATGCATATAGGAATGAATTCTAGGAATCCATTACTATACAGTTTTCATATTCTAGCAACTACGTGTAAAAATATACTTACCTTCAGCAGATCCTGGGACATTAGAGGCAGAACTAGATTAACCCCATATAAGACAACATCTGCTGCCGATACAGATCTATTTGTAGCTTGCCCAGGCTCATGTCCTCTAAATACTTCATCTATAGAAGAGACAAAAATGTTTTGTATGAAAGGAGGATTAAGCATATTGAAGGAAGAGTTCCATTTCTTTATAATAAAGACATTTTTAAAAATAGGACTATTCCCCTCTCCCCAAACAAAAACATGAGGCACTGTATTAAAATAGAAACTTAGTGAGTGGAGGCTGCCACATCACTCTATATTTATATGCGTTAGGACTAAGCATTTCACAACCACGTGTACCAGCTGGCACGCTAAAACAGAACTCTTCAGATGCTCTGAGGGCTCCCTTCCACTACAGAACATTGCATTTGTTGCTAGCGATAGCTGCTGCATGCCTGCACACATAAACAGAGAGCGAGCAAAACAATACTGCTTTTAAATACTTTATATATGTATTATATATTAACATAGGTTTATATATATTTTTATAAACACAAGGAGAAAAAAAAATGGAAGAGTTAATGCAGAAGATTCTGTAGTTTAGACATTGCCAAGTTTTCTCCAGTTACAGGTAATACCCATATTTCCCATCAGTGACCTTACTTTTATAATTCCTGCATTGTGTTAGCAACAGTATGCAGACAACTTTCAATACATTTGATCTCTGGGCACTACATTTTGGTAGTATTCACATTCCTTAGTTTCATGGTAAGTATTTTACAGTGTTTTCCATGGAACTAACTCCCAATGTCTGGCCTCAAAAAGAATATTTTACATGGCACTGAACTGTTCATTCAATGGACAAAGTCTAAATCTGGTTCTGTATTTGTGTTGTGCATGCCTGAAAAAAAAATAGACTGATGCACTGAATTTTGGAGTACAAGGTTTCAAGACGTACCTCAGAAAAGCAACAAGCAATGTCAAAACAACCAAGGCAGATTCAGTTTGTTACCGAGCATGTCTTCTGTGCAAGCTGTATAGGACATGGTAAGATCTGAATCACGCAAATCACTTTTCAGCTTACACAAAAGGAATGCAGCACAGCTAAGCTAGAACGGGTAGATCATATTCAGGACTACTGCAATTTTAAGTGGCAAATATACGGAAAAATGTTAACAGGCTGGGATACAAAAAAAGAACCCTTAGCTACACCCGCATACCATAAAGCATGTTCTGTGAATGAGGAATACAGAAAACCCCCAAACGTGATGGAATTTTAATGAGCTCAGCATTTCACAAAAGTTGGATCTTGTACTAAGATGATAATCCATCTGTCCTCTTGCAGTAATTTACTATTCCGACTTCTATGTGGGATTTTTTGCTGTGAAACTGCTGCTACTACATGTTCATACCTGCAACATGGAGATTTCAAGCTCATTCAGAGTTCATACATGCTCTATCTATTTTATGACAGCAATAATAATTTCAGATGTGGAAAGTCCTTCCTTTGCTACTGGCACATTAAATAGTAATTTCCATATCCTGATCTAATCAAGCCTAAGCTTCAGTTTTCACTTCACCTGGATTGAATGGATGCCCCACAATGGCTTTTACAGTTTAGAACACAAGTTACGGTTCAGCAATTACCAATTCCTTCATACCTGTGTCACTGAAATCTATGAATTCTTTTGATAGAAGATTAGTGAGAAGTTCCATAATAAGGAGGAGATCCTGGTACTGGTCTTCTTCTGCTGTAACATCTATCCGTTGTCGACCTAGATTATTCTTGGAATACACCTGGAGCAGAGTTAGGCAGGCCTCATACAGGTTCATGGCTTTGGCCTATAAAACAATGTTAGACAATAAGAAAACTTTCATATGCTAAAAGTGCCACACTTAGTTTTAAGATGGCGTTACTTGGTTGGTGATACCTCAAGATTTTCATTTCAGTTATAGAACCACTTTTTGTAACAACTGCACACAAAATCGTCAAGGAAACAGCCATCTTAAACAGCAAGAGCGCTTACAGCCATATATTGATGTGCTACGCACTGAAACAGAAGAACATTACTTTTATCAGTTCCTCCATCTTATCTTCTCTTTTGTGTTAAGAGTGACAGGCTGACATCTCAGTCATCTCACAAACTAGATTACCATCAATGTTGGAGCCATAATATACTGTTTGTGCATACACAGTTTGGAACAGGCAGGATCGCTTCTAGATGCAAAACCAAAATTAGCAAAGATGTAAGTGTACTGCGGTGACTCTATTTACCAGATCATATCTTGGTATCCATTATGACTGCTTTAGGACCAAGGCAGTGACTCTATGGCATGCATTTGTCACATAAAACAGTGCTGCAATTCTCCTAGACAAGCCTTCAGAGAAGCTTGATATGGTTAAAAAAAGTATTCAACATGATCTGCACTCTATTGCCACCCATGCCTACACTTAGATTAGTGATGAATTATGGTTAAGTTTATTAGTATAAGAACAGTCTAGATGTCCTGCTTTTAATCTTTGCAAGCGTATGTTTTTAAACAAAGGAATTCCTCTAACAGATGTGACCATATAGCATTTCTTTCTCTATAGAATCTAAAAATCACTATCCTTTAGTTTAAGGGATAGCACTGTATACACACATACACACACACGCCTTCCCCTCCTTCCCCTTTTGGTTGTATTTACCTCTCCAAGATAGCAAATTTGTTTATGTGCAACTTCAACAAAGACTTCTATTATGAGATTAACAGTCTCTGGTGTGTTTTTGTATACTTCCATTAATCCAATGCAATTATTAAGGAAGTCCATTAGGAAATTGAAGAGAATTGCTACGTTATCAATCTGGGTAGCCTCAGCAATGCCGCAGAGTGCTTCTAATGTAGCAGTGATTTCCTGTTTCACTTCCTCCTCCTGACAGATCTGCTGAAAGTTTTCTTGGTTTATCACATTCAAGAATCGCTGTTGAAGTGGCTGAAGAACCTTAAATTTTTGTAGAAAAGTCAGATTAAGATAAGCATACTATCACGTGATGTGAGGTTTAAGTAATTTAGCAAGCTCATGGGTTGCTTGTGGCACAGCAGTACAAATGGCTCAATTATGTTACTACCTGTCACATTAACGTAAGCTGAAGTGGTAGTGATTAGTGATCCTCATTATCCACCACCACCTCCAGACTGGTTCCAAAATGAGCGCCTCCATAAATACTTTATGTTATTTTGTAGTCTTTAAACAAATTAAAGTGACTTTCTCGGGATCACAGTATTTCCTTCTCTTCCAAATTCAGTATTAGGGGAAAAAATTCTTACAGTTCATCAATAAAAGCATTAATTAAGATTCATGTTTGTAATTATCTTTGTCATATTATGATTCTCAATAGTGCAATCTCTCTTGTAATCAGCTGTGTTTGGAACCAATTTAGAAACTTCCATAAAAACATTTAACTGTTTTTCTCAATTACTTCCTGTGCATTACAGTCTTACCTTCAATCACTAATTTCTTAGCTTTGCTAATAAAAGCAAGTTTCTCTCAGAAGGACAATGCTTTACAAACTCATGCGGTGCTCACTGACTGCTTTCCGTCTCCTTTCTGGCACCAACCTTTCTGGTATTAAATATCTGAGCTTTAATGGAGCCAGGGCACAAAAAAAACTGGTTAAGGCTCTTCATTCGTTCCACATTAGCTTTTTACTTACTGTCATTACCATTAAGTGAATAATTCATAACACCACCAAATTAAAACAAAAGGAAGAAATGACACAGCAGTTTCAGGGGAAATTTATAACCTTTTATAATAGTCTCTTTGAAGCGTACCGCTATACTGGCCGCTTCATGAATCCTCCAGGTAATTATTAGTTGTTTCTGTTTAGGCTGTGATGCTTTAGATAAAATTTTTGGCAGCTCATGGGTGCCATACAAATATTGACCTTCAAAGAGAGAATAGTCTAAAAAATTGTAAGTATTAGATGTTCAAAATCTAAAGATTCTATACGAGTTGATTTTGTGTCACCATAAAATTCCCTAAACTAACTTGTTTTCACTACTTGCCAAAATGAAGGTAACAGAAGCATCAAAATAGCTTACCTCTGTCCAGTATTGTTGCTTTGTTTCCGTATCCATATGAGCAAAGCCTCCTAAAACTAAAGCTTTCATTAGTGTTCTCTGCACAGAACTGGACAAATAGTGAAGAGGAGGACTTCGCCTTGCAAATTGTTTAGCTAAATTCCACCAATTTTCACATTGAATAACTAAGTTTGCCCTAGAAGAGGGAAAAACAGTTTAATTAAAGAAAAGACTTCACAACATTGTATGAACAGAGCGCATCAGGTTGCTAGCAGCTGTCATAAGATTTTTTTTTTTAAATTTGAATTCCTTTATTCTAAGGCTAAATTGCCTTTTGACTTTCATCTTATTAATGCCTCACCTCTAAGATTTCTAAAGTATATACTCTGAAAAGAGCTCAATTCATATGGGAGAAAAGCAGGGAAGTGCTTTAGTTTTACACACATAGACACACAGAGTTAATGGACATATTGCATGGATTAAAAGCTTAGTCTCATTATGTCATGATAAAATAAGCAGTTTATTCCAAAACTAGCTCCTGTGGGTTTTAATTTTTTTTTAAAAAGAAAATTCCTCAAGCATTTCAATCCCCAAACTTCAGAACAGTCTTTCAGCAGACTGTGAATGCATGACTGTGTGCATAATTGCATGTCAATTCACAGAAGTAAAACATTCAAGAATTTCCTGCTTTGCAGTTTGTAACACCAAAGAAAACTTTGAAATTTGTCTGAATCCGCCAAATCCTGGATTTTCAAAATTTTTTTAGTATGTTTTTAAAACACATTTTATACTGGCTTAGCCAGTATCTGAACTCTTAATCCGGAAGAACTTGTTCAACAAAAATAAGCAACACAAAAATCCTTGCAATAAGAGTGGAGACCAGGAGAGTTTTCCTTTCTCACCATTGAAGAGTGAGGCACAAATATAGGGGAAGGAGAGTGCACTTCTAAACAATAATTAAAGTTAGATTATGTTTTGTCAATCTAGGTCTCACTCCTCACTTTGTCAGACAATTTTTTTTTCCATTTATAGTACGTTACTAAAGTAATTTGACTTACAGAGACATGAATATGAAGTGCCCTATATCTGGATTACTTTGGCCAAAAAAATTTAAAGGAAGCAAAAGAAATTTTTTGACTTCCAGAGGTATAGCAACTTACCGCTCTCTCCTTTCCACTAATGTTACTAGCAGTTGTACAGTATCATTTGCAAGGTCCTGCTCTGAACTCCACACTGCCAGGTTACTGATCACTTTTTCTAAAAGGTAACCCACAATCCACTGGGAACCCTCTGTATCAGCACCAAATGCTGTACTAAATGGCAGACTTATCTATAAGAAAAGCATTAAAATGAGTGAGTTTTACAGAAGCCAGAACCCCAAAGTGTATGGCAATCAGTCAGCAAATTCTTTTCAGGCTGTCACTTCTTCCCTACTTAAAATACACAAATGTTACAGAGACAAAGGCAAAGAGCAACTCTAACAGAAAAATCTTTGCCATATTTATCTTGCAATTTTAAGCACAACACCTAAAACAAAGAAAAGTTGCAACTTCATTATAGAAATTATGTTTGAGTATGTCTAGCTTTTAATGCAAATGAAAGTTCAAAAGCTTTAAAATTAAAAGAAAGATCCCAAAATCATCTCCCCAAAGTGCTTCCCTCAATTTATGACGAAATTTCTCAAAATTCAGTGATAAAAGTTATTAGAAATAAACCTAGCTGTTGATCTAGACTGAGTCTTGTAAAAAAACCTTATATTCATTGTAATTTTTCCTCATCTGCTTTCTGCAGGTTGTTCCTTCAATCTGTAAATTTTTTAGGAAAGACTTCACATTTTGGTCCTGGCACATTAAAACACGCTTCCTTAAAATTGCCTGTTCTCCTATCTTTAAAAAATGTTTCTCAAAAGCGAAGTCCAGGGATTTTGTAATAATTGTGCAGGGGCTTCCTGTCAGCACACCACTAACATTTCTAACTTTAAAACTCATAACGTATACACTACTGAGCATAAGGTTTAAATAGATGTTTCAATCACCTTCACATGTCAACACAAACTAAACATGTGCATTTCCTAGATACTCTGTCTCTTCACGTTGTTTCTTATGTGGGTCTCCTTCTTACATGTTCTCCAATTCTTCCCCAACTGGTACCTTTACAAATTCTTAGCTCTGCTGTAAGTACAAGCTGAATAATATGATTCCAAACATTTATGAGTCTTTGGTATACCTATTTTTGTTAAGGAGGGGCCTCCTGAAGCGTTAGTATTCTTAGTTGCTTCAGTAGTGGAAATAAAGGGGAGGAGGAAGAGGCTTCCTTCTTGAAAGTTAGAGCCAACAGGACCTCCTCAGGATGAGTGGCCTCCGTCAGCTAGCTGGATTACAGTTAGTTCTATAAGCAAAATCAGGATCAAGGTCTAATCATGATTAGTGCTGTCCCAACATGGTAAGAAGTTTCCCTTTACAACGAATGCACCATTGAAATCATGATATATACAATGGGAACATATGAGAACGGGAAGAGGAGAGAAAGTAGCATGACATTAGCTGATGTATACTACCTTGTGATGGTGTTAAATATCTAATTCAGAATTATGAGCAGGTTACTCACTAAATCACCCATCAAGGGCAACCACTATATTAGAGATGAACTGTAAGATCTGATGGATAGTGCGAAGTAGCTTGTAGAACTGCTGTAGTCGGTGAGTTTCACCCATTACGGAGCCTGAAAGCGCACTATGCTATTCTACTATGGCAATGATGGCTAAAAAAAAATTAAAAAATTTACATTTGCACCAAAATGTGCAAGAAGGGTCCCCTAACAACTTATATTTCTAATGAAAAAAATGAAGAGAACATCAACTTTCAAACAAACTCCAAAATAAACCACAACCCATTTAATATTAAAAATGCTTTATCATTGCACTTTAAAATAGCTACACTGACATCTGCATTCACATTATAATATTATTGCTAATACTCACCAATTAATTCATAAGAGTTATATCCTTACCTGATCATACAGCTTTTCATCTACTAGGAGGTAAGTCTTTGCCCAGCGCTTGAGGAACCACACAATATCTTTGCCCATCTGGGGGCTCAGGAGGTGCGTGAGATTTGCCCTTATTGCTCTAGATTCCACTTCTGACACTCTTAAAATAGCAGATAACAACCTGCAGATTTAAAATACAATGAGGATGCTGAGAGTGGCTTTTGAAGAAGCAATGTCACTTACCAAACACTTTCATTTTTCATGAAATATGACAGAAGGAACAGGATAACACAAAGCAGCTAAGCTCTAATGAAGTAAAAAGCACATGAATTTATTGTTTCTTTAAATGCAAGGAGAGACAGACAGGACAGACTGGCAAATATCCCCCAAAACCTCAAAATACACATTAAAGGTTAAGGAGTTTATCTTTGACATCAAAATTACTGCAACAAAGAATGCTCACAAGCATTCTGACATTGAGGGAACGAAGACAAAGGGAATGCTACTTGGAGTAAAACTGATTCTCCCTTCCTTGCACCATCGAGCTTAGTGACCAAGTGTGTCCTAATTGTGCAGCTTCTACAGTGTGATGCGTACCAAGGAACAAGTACAGAAATGACAAGTTATTTCTCTCTCTCTCATTACTGCAGAAAAACGGTCTGAAATAGCAGATTACCCGGTGATTGCATTAATAAAATCAGTCCATAAAACTACATTAAATATTAGCTTTTGGAGTATATCAATTAAATTTGGTAAGAATGTGATAGTTCACAAGGAATTCAGGAGTTGACAGTGGTCTGTTTCTTGAAGACATCTCAGAGCTCAAATCTCTCTTTATTTAGAACTGATTTTATTCCCATCAGCACTGAGACACTGCATCAAGAAATCCTGTTTGGTGGCCACTTCTTGAAGCTGCCAACAGTATCATCAGTGAGCAGTATTCAAACTTCTGAACATTAGGCCCATCATTGCTAATGAAGATCCATTTTTTTCTAGCCACTTCCAGAAGAAGAAAATGTGAAGCAGACAAGAATTAATCTTGGGTGAAGAATCTTCCATGTCAATTAAAAGTGGAATGCAATCTTCTGAAGTGTGAGGATTCAAATTGAGGAGTCCTTTCTAAGCATCAGCTTTCTTGCAAATAGAGATCAGAAATCCCCTCTCCTGCTCCTTTTATAGGCTAATATGTGGACATAAGTGACAACAATTCCTCCTGCACCAAGGACCAGATGAGCTGCTACTGCCAGCCCTGGGCAGAAACTCATGTTCAAAGTAGACAAGCTCACTGATGCTCTGAAAAGCATTTGCTTAAAGCCGTACATGTGCTGAATGAATTATAGAGTATATTACCTAAAGATTTTGATCTACCAACTTTTTAGTAATTTAAATAGTTTTCAGGATTTTCTGTAACGAATGGATCAAAGATGGGTTTTCAGTAGAGATATAAAAACATTTCTGTTTATTTCCAAGGCTTTGACCTAATAGTCTTCACAGAAGACATGAGCCATTATAGTCATTTCAGCCTTCCCATATTGACTCAGTTTTATCTGTTTTGATGTCTCACTCATTTTTCTTCTAAGTTCTCCCCTGGATCATCTTGACTTGAAATACCATCTGTATTTACCCTGCCTTTCTTTACCCTAAAAAGTCACTTCATCTTTTCTCTTAATCTCTTTTACAGCATTGCCTTAATATGTCTGTTATAAAACCATTCTTATTAAAGTAAAGGCAAATAATTTATACTGGTTAAAAGAGATATTTCTTTTCCAGTGTTCAGTGTTTACATATTACTTTCTTACTTTTCAAATTCACAGAAGCCCACTCATATTCCCTTTTTTTTTTTTTCCCCTCTGAAAAAGCATTTAACATACTTAATAGCATGAGATGCATTCTTACCTAATTACAGAATCAGTTCTGTTGTATCCTGGGATGGAAGAGGCTTTTTCTCCTGGAGATCCCAGAATCTGAAGTGTCGTATTGATGTCAACCTCAGCTGAATGTTTAATGGAATATTCCATTACTTCTGGAGGTATTAGCGGAGTCTCTCCCTGAGTATCATTAGCCAAGAGGTAGCCTTACATTAAAAAAGAAAGAGTGATCACAACTTTCTACCCTAGGTTAACTTATGGCTTTCTGATTAGAGAATCCATTGGCTTAACGGCAGGCATCGCACCAGAATCAAAAGTTCGTACAAACCCTGACTAAATACATGTAAGTTAACATTAGATTCCTTAAAGCCATTCAGTAGAACCTAAAGTGACAAGGAACCAACACTGGAAAAGAAACCACCAAATTAAAAAAACAAATAAATAAAAAAGATATGAGCTTTGCTTCACGCAGAAGTACTACAATCAATTCAACTATTGAGGGGAAAAAAAAAAACAACCCCAAAAAACACAAAACAACATTTTGGGTTACTTTTTTCTTATCCTCTTATGTGATAAAAAAAGCCTTGATTTTACAGCTTCCCCACTGAGTCCATCTCATTTGGGACTTCTGTTCTGCTAATATTTCGAATCTGTCAGAGGCTTTAAGACACCAAGTACATATGCCATAATAAAGTTTTCCTTGCATAGCAACTGCAGATCAGGTGAAGCATGGGGTTTTATACAATACTCTGGTGTCCAGATAATTAATATTACTTCCAGCTTTAGTCGTAGTTTTCAATGTCTGATCTCATAACCATCTGTGAGCTACAAATAAAAACTCCACCCACAGTGATAGAAAAATATTATAAACATATTAAGGTCAACATCTGAGAGCGACTAAAACATCAGATGTTCAAAAAGATCCCACAATATATTTCATAAAGTATACATATCCCCTAACAAAGTACAGACACTGTCTCAGTTATTATGTTTTGCAAACAGATGTAAGAGTTTCGTCTAAAAATCAAAACCAAAAAGTTTCTGAATTCAGCTTCCCTGAAACAACAAAATGCCAGGACACGGATCATCAGCACTGAGTGATTCTGGAACTTACTTGATTCTCTGCCCCCACTGAGTAATACTGTTATCCTGATCTCATGTTGATTCCCTTATAAAGTCATGTGCCCCCAGACAATACAACTGATATCATGAACAGACTAATTTATTGAATAGGCTGACTGATAACACATCTCAATAAAAATCTGTAACTAAATTAGTTGTGGGAATTTCCAAAGGACATTACGTCACGTAAAGATTTCATCTATCTTTTAAAGATAACGTTCATGTTACTCGAAGCAGATGAAAGTAAAATGAAGATTTTGCAAGTAGTGTATGTAAGATGGAAACATCATAAGGGATAAAATTTATAATCAATAAGAACAGTTGATATACAGTGATTTTCTTTTTCCTGAGGTGTTCCAGCTGTAATAAGAATACCAAAATAATACCTATTTAAAGCTGTTCACTAACCTGTGACTAAAATAAGCCAATGAATATCCTCGTACAGGTCATCAAGCACTTTATTGTCAATTGAGCCTGATGCTGGTGAGGCAAGTAACTGCTGCTGATGTCTTTGCAACTGACCATGGAGCCTTGTCACTCGGTCTTCTAATAAACTGCAAACAAACAACAATAAAATAACTTCACTGTTTTAAAACGGTTTTAGCAAAGTCAGGCTTTTCATATGTGATGGCTTTATTGAGTTGCATTCATGACTATTTTTTTTTTTTGGTACCTTGTAAGAAGAGGTATACAGTGTTCTGCAGCAATTCTCCCCAGCATGCCTACGCTGGCCAACTGGTCACAGAACTGGTCTCTGTCATCTTCCTGCAGTTCACTTATTTCTTCTTCTTCCCGAGAGGCCACACCATTGGCAGTCTTTGGTTATTTCAACAGAATTAGAAGCAACCAGTTAGTGTTATACTTGTTAAATTTTATCATCACCACCACAATTTTCTACATTATTTTGGCTTTTTCTTTCAAGGTGTTTTGCATGGATGAACAGACTCATACTAAATTAGACATAGAAGTGTTAAACAGAGAAGTAAATATGCCTTCATATTGTTTTCAAATCAGTATTTCCCAAACTCATTAACCTCATTCAGTTAATTGTATATTTGCTACTGTTTCCAATAGTGCTCTCAAGTCAAAAGATTCACTGTTTATGAAATCAGGCGAGCATAAGAGTTACCAAAATTGATACTTGTCATTAATAGGATAAGCACAGGCCAGGCAATAGCAAAACCGGTTCTTTACACCACAGGGTACGTAGATCAGCTCTGTCAAGCATTTGCTGCTAGAAGCATGATATAAGGTACTGAATGACCCTGGCTCACCGAGATGGTCTGCAAACCCGGTGGTCAGAAGACTGCTGAAGTATATTTGCATTTCAAATCACATATAGCAGATCAAGAATCATTTTAAATACTGGTACTTCCATGCTTTCCCCTATTCATTAGTCAATGATATTGTTCTCAGTTGTCTGAGATCTTACATAAACCACACGATAGGCAGTATTTTTCATGATGAAATGAAAATAGTCTCTTTCATTAAAGATATTCCATAGCCCATTGTTTCAGGGGAAAAAAGCTTTAAAAAGTAAATGCTATAATCTCAGGAAAACAGAAGACTAATAATAATAATAATAGTCATCATCATCTTGGTTTTATTTCTTGCTGATGCAGAAGTTGCACTGTTTGATTTCTCAAAGCTTATCTTGGCTGCATTATAAAACTATTTCAATAATAATCAGACCTTATTCCTTGAAGAGATGAAGCAGAAGATGAAGAGAAGATATGTAGAAACTAAGTATCAATGTTTAAAATGTTTTTTAAAAATCTCTTAAAGAATCATAAAATTTACTCAACTAACAAAGCAAAAACCAAGTGACAGAAAGCTATCCGTACGCTTTATTTCTATAAAGGCTCTGGGCAACTGAATCCACTCACAACTCCTTATCCAAAGTGCTTTTTAACCCATCTTTTCTTTATGTAACCCAGCAAATCATTCTCTTTTGGCAACTTCAAAGTTGCAGCTGTTTACTGAAGGGTGAGCCTCTGCTCTCAAAGCAGAGACTGAAAGTTCCTGTTACTGCTTTGATATTGAACAAGAAGCATTCTAAAATGCCAGCTGTGGCTTTTAAAAGGTTACCCATGGGATAAATGACTTATCTCACAGAATGACATGAATTAACCTGTGTATACCAGTTATGTCAAGACCGCCTGATATGAATTCAGAGTTCTCTTGTGAAATATTTGTCTCTGTTTTGGCACCGTTATTTCCATCTGTTACATATTGAGATAGCAGAATTAAGTTTTATATAGTGCTTTTCAGAATGAGGTATCTCAGAGATCTTTGCACAGCATCAAATTAAAGAGAGATTTTATACAGTTATTGAATTGAATCTATGCAGTAATTAATTCATCCAACATCCACATCCAAACTTTCTGTATGAGAATCTATTTTAGTAAGATCCAGACTCCTGGGAAAGAGACTAATCTGCTTTCTTTCTCGATGGTTCAAGAGATACTTGAGGTACTTTTAGGCTTTCTCTAGAACAGTCACCTCGAAAATTCAATTGGGAATTCATTTTATCCAAACGAGCCACATAATATTGCAAGTTTCTTCTAGTCTGAGCATAGTAATTCTACATTTTTTCAGACACTTATGCATGTCAATTATACTTCAAAAGCATACTTTGAAGATAATGTATGGGAGGTAACAATTGTATAAAAGGCTTCCAATTTCATTGTGGATTTTAACTGGGATGCTAGTCCAGAGAAGGACAGTCAGAAGTTTAGTCATTGCATCTGTGGGAAGACCAGTGAGATGCATGCTGATTTGAGTAACAGGTTTGCTTTTTTCTGTTTTTTTTCAAAGTGATTTCCAACTTTGTATTCCTTTATTTCCTCTTCAGAATGAGAGAAACAGACTGGAAAACGACCCCTGAGTAACAAATTCAGAGCAAAATTTTCATTTCCAAAGTCACAAACAGTAATTCTATACTAGCTCCCTTGAGCTACATAATACAGTACACACCAGAAGACATGAGCTAGTTACTATAGATCATCATCAAGAACTACTAGAATGAGGGCTTACCAAATTCCTTGTACCATCAGGAGCAGCTAGATGGCACTGAATGTAGGAATTGAAGACCTGAACAGCATGTTGGGTAAAGAAACCTTTATGGAAATGTTTGTCATCTTGTACCAAAGTAAGCCAAGATTCCAGCAACTTATCATATGCTTCCATATATACCATGTCATCTTTGTCAAGCTGTAAGAGAGGAAAGAAACAGAACAAAAATCTTATTCCTAAACTAAACCAGAGGAATATACATTCATTATTACTTAACAGATGTTCTTCTAATGTTGAAACAATTAAAAAAAAATCAGTCACAAAACCCATCTAAGGATAGCCAAGAAAATATCAGAATGAACTAAGGCAACTCAAAAAGGTCAGTGCTCTTTTCATGCTTGCTAGGCTTTAAAAAAAAAAACTGTCAAGGTGTTTAGCTATTTCTCTTCATCTCATGTTCAAAACCAAAGCAGTCTTAAATTAAGCCTTTAATGTATAATTACCTAAATACAGGAGCTACTGAGCTTTCACCCCAAAGATGCCAACCATCTCAGCTCTTATTAGTAGCAACAAAGAATTAAGCCATTTATTTTTCATTAAGTAGCGAATATAGAACACGTGCATATAGATTTATATGTATTCCACTATTTCTGAAATAAAGAGAGAGAAAAGATGATTGTCTGTTCCAGAGGAAACCACTGTAAGATTGCATGCGTTCAGGAAACCCTACTACAGGTAGCCAGTTTCAATGATGATACACAGCTTCTCATTCTGTGACCAAACAAAAGTAGAATTCCACAGAATAAGCCTCCACCTCCAATTGCTTGGTGCATTTCAAGTGATGCTTCTTGGTTTTAGTTACTCATATGTGTTTCTACGTAGTACATAAGTTGCAAAAAGAAATAACGTATCTGAAAAACAAAGGTCTGGGTTACAAGCAAACTAAAGAACCCAGATAGCCAAGAGGCCATTTCTTTTAAAAAGTATTTTTGATGTACCTATCAGCTTTTTGATTTGATGCAAAAATGAACTTTAGTAAATATAACCAACTTATCCAATATATCCAGCACAGCTTAGTAAAATGATTCCTTGATGAAATAGAGATATTAAGGCCTTAATCATGCTCCAGACAGAAGAATTCCTGACTTTCAGTGAAGTTACAAACACGGCTGGATGAACAGACAAAGAAAAGAAAACATTGGCTGGATGACTGATTAAGAGGAAAAACTAGTATCACTTGGAAGCATTTCAAGATAGCTTCACAGCACTATTTTTATAAGTGCAAAGTGGTCATACTTACAGAAGTTAAAATATGGCACACACTGATGCAAGTGTGAAAACAAAAGTGAAGATGACAATGAGTGGGGCAAAATTGTATTCAACACTAACACAATCCACAAATTTAGGATGGACACCACAACAGGTCTTTTTAAAACTTGGCTAAAGGACACACAGATTCGTAGACAGTCATTCAATCCTGAAATATTTTGACATGTGTGTGTAATACATTTATGTATATAACTCACATATAATTTTTAATAAGTTATAAGAATCCAGAGCATAAACCAATACACAGACATGTCTTTTTATGAACAACAAAAGAACTCAAATCTATCCAGTTCATTTATTTGAGAGAAGGTAATACAGAAGTTAATACCATGAAAAAATGTTTTTAACACTTTATGGTATTCTCATATGGAAGCTAGGATTAATAAGTGCCTCCATAAAGTATGTACCCAAATAGTAGAAAGAGTTTATCCATATTGAACAAATCTGGTCACAAAGGAACTAAAAATTCCCAATCCTTATTTCAGATTAGCTACAGCTGGGCTACCAAAGATGTCATACAGGTAAACTAAGTGACATGCTATAGACTGGGAAGGTGAATCATTCTGATAGATCCAACAGAAGCAATGGTGGAGCACAGTTCAGAACTCAGATCTTCAGAAGAGGCAAGATACAACCAGTAAAGTCAAAGCCATCCAGAGGAACTGGACAAGCTTGAGAAATGGGACTGTAAACCTCATGAGGTTCAACCAGGCCAAGTGCAAGGTCCTGCACCTGGGTCAGGGCAATCCCAAGCACAAATACAGCCTGGACGGAAAATGGATTTAGAGTAGCCCTGAGGAGAAGGACTCGGGGGTGCTGGTTGATGAGCAGCTCAACATGAGCAGGCAATGCATGCTTGCAGCCCAGAAAGTCAACTGCATCCTGGTCTGCATCAAAAGAAACATGGCCAGCAGGTCAGTGGAGGTGATTCTCCCCCCCTACTCTGCTCTGGTGAGACTCCACCTGGAGGACTGCGTCCAGCTCTGGGGCCCTCAGCACAGGAAAGACCTGATGGAGAGGGTCTGGAGGAGGGCCACGAAGATGATCAGAGGGAGGGAACACCTTTGCTATGAGGACAGGCTGAGAGAGTTGGGGTTGTTCAGCCTGGAGAAGAGAAGGCTCCAGGGAGACCTTATTGCAGCCTTTCAGTACTTAGAGGGAGCCTACAGGAAAGATGGAGATAAACTTTGTAGCAGGGCCTGTTGCGATAGGTCCCTTCCAACCCCAACTATTCTATGAAAGCAAAGATGCTTAATTTCTCTATTATGGGAAACAGAAAGAAAACTGGTACTTCTTCCTTCACAGTATGCTTGACCCTTTAAAGAAAGAACACTTCTAAAATTTGTCAAGCAGCAACAACATGGAAAGAGCTAGAAGCATAGCAGGGAGAACCAAATTCAGAATGATCTCTCCTATAACATGATGTTTAAAAAAATATATCAAGAAACAGGAACTGTGCATTAAGATTCATTTTGAGAAAAAGAAGCCTTTATTATAATTTCTATTTCTATTTGACTTTCCATTCAACATCCTGTTCGTACTCTTCACTAATTCAGATGGACTATCTGATTTCTACTTCTGCATACGCACTTCAGCAAAGGGGAAGCATAGCTGTGGGCAAGTTGTCTTCTCTCACATCCAGTGCTATTAAAGGAAGAGATTACCGGTCCAACTTGCACCATAAACCAATCCCCAGCATTGCTGAAGCTTACTGCCCTGCACCAATGTAGCTGTTCAGGCAAGCGTTTCAACTTCCTTCAGCCAATCTCCCCAACAGGCAGGTTAATGTAAAACAGCATTTGAACATGATGTTTAGATTGTGGGTTCTCCCGCCATGGTTGAAAATCAGTATTAGCTGCTTTGAAGTGGTCTGAAGTGGCTCAGGACCTCCCAGTTTTCACCATATCCATAGCAGGTCTTCAGCTAAGTAGATCCCTTATGCCTCATGGGGTTTATGCAATGTTCACAAGGCCAGGCTGGATGGGGCTTTGAGCAGCCTGGTCTAGTGGGAGGTGTCCCTGCCCATGGCAGGGGGGTTGGAACTAGATGATCTTGAAGATCCCTTCCAACCCGAACCATTCAGTGATTCTGTGAAATGTTCTGCTGGCAGAAATATGGTGAAAACAGCTTTTCTGACCAGCAAAGCTTAAGGAGTACGCCTGCTGGCATTCTGCTGCACTTTGGATTTCTGAAAAGTTCCAGGAATATTATCTGAGGACTTTACTGAGTCCAACGCACATGGTATTTTGTCTATCAAAAGCTCTTAATTACAGACAGCACATGAGCTCACAAGCAGTCTAAGCAAGAATCTCAGGGAACACATTAACCATGGCTGGGACATTCCTAAGCCAAAAGATTGTTTTCAGGGATGCAAAGTAGTATTTCTACAGGCACAGCACACAGTATCATTACACCACCTGGATTAAGTCAGCAATAACTTAAAAATCTCGGTAGCGTGCCTTATTGCTGACACACTGTTAAGGTATAAGAATTTTTTTTTGAAGGCCTGTCACCACAGAATTCTGCATCATCCTGGAAATCAGAGAAACAGCATGAAGTTGAGATATCTGTAAGAGCTATGACAGAACGGAAGGGATCAAAGTGTAACGTTTCTCCTTCCACAGAATGATTTAAAGATTCAAGGAGAGTGAGAAAATTCTCTCCTAAAACAAAAAAATCTTTCATTCTCTCCTTCTGATGTTGCTGAATTTGAGAACATTTAAGTTTAATACTAAAAAGACTTTCTTCAGCTAAAACTATGGGATTATCTAAGTGTTGGCAGCCACAGTTTACTAGGCATAACTGGCCAGTCATTTACAAAACAAACTTTGTACCAGATAGTGGTCCAAGCTACCATAAGCTTTTGCTAAGAGATGAAGTGTTTTGAATGGCATTATGTTGAGCACCGTTTTCATTAAATATGGTTCCATATTCTATCTCTCACGTAACAAGAGGCTAAGTGAGGAAACAACATTCCTTTAGTTCCTTTAATTTAAATAAGCGCCTATGGTTTTGTTGAATCTTTTCTATAAAGGCTTCAGGAGCATTCCTAAATGTGTTGGTGAGCACCAGAACATATGGCCAATGTTCTACTAGAAAAATCTCAAAAGCAGCACAAGTTTTGACCAATGTATTTTGGAAAGTAGCTGTATTTCAGATTTTCAATTTAATCACCAATTTTTTGATTAAAACATGAGCACACTTGAAAGTTTAGGTGAGTGCAGCAAAGACATGATCTAATGCTCTGCAATGAATGCTAACTAACACACCCGTGATCTCTGGTAAAAACCACATCCATCAACTTTATAACTCAATACTTCTATAATTATTTTCAAATTCAGGTAATTAAGCCCAGTCAATATAGCAAAACTGGTAAAAAAAACCATTGGGTTATATCTTGATAGTCTCATTTTAAAATCGATAGCTACTGCACATAAATAGCTCGAGTGCAAGATTTTTTGTCTTAATTCTTATGGGCATTTTTCCTTAAACTAGGTCTCCTTATTAGTCTTTTAGAAGCAGAAGTTTTAGAAGCAGAAGACTTAGACTGTCCCAACTGCTCTTTAATGTTACAACCAAAAAGTTTGAAAGAAGTAAACAAAGAGGGGAAAAAAAATCCTCTGAACTCCTGTGCTAGATTTGTACACAGAATTACCATTTGAACAGCGTCAGCAATGAAGGGATGAAATGAAGAGCTCAGAAGTATGGGGTTAACAACAGATCTTAACAGCTACAGTCACTTAAAACAGAAGTTCCTGACTCAGAACTCTTGACAGTTTCAGTCTGTCCGTATGTTCATGTAGTCATTTTAAGCTTTCAGGACTGTGGCTTGTTCGTTATCTACAACAGTTTTCAGAGAAGTCCTACAAGAGCAAGTCGGCAATATTTAAAGACTTTAGTATTTTTAAATTAATCCATTCTTTTTAAAATGAAAATGAGACAAATGCTTTAAATCAAACCAAAGCCTGAAAGATGCCCACAGTGTGTAATTATGTTCATTATGCTGTTTGAAACAAAAAGAGAGTCCTCTCAGATGTGATTTCAGAAATACCTAGAACCAAACCACTGAATTCACAACAGTTATTAATACAACAGCCAAAGTCTCATGTCACTTATCACAAAGAGAGAAAAAAACAAACAAAAGAACTACCTACTATTTGAGAGCAGATACTTACCACTTCTTCCAAGGCAGCACTTCTTCCGAACGAACAAGTGAGGTGTGCGAGGCAGTTAACAAATGAAGAGAAAAGTTCGTTTGGAATGGCAGTTAAAATATTGCGAGGAAATACAGTTATCAGGTTGCTGATAATACTGGAAATTCCCACTGCTTCAGAGTCTTCTATTTCAATTCTATAGATAGAAATAGCAGTTAGTTTTCTGCCATTAAGAAAAAATGCTAAAAGTGAATTGATTTTGTCGATACATTTGCAATCAATAAATCTATTTCATATTACTTAAGCACCACCTACTTTAAACTGCCTTTTCTTAATTTCAGTAATCCAGCAGTAAGCACAAATTATACTCAGAAATAAGCAAGCCATACCAGCTCTCCACGCAGATACGCTATGCTCCAAAGATTAAAAGATGCCATCTAAATTTAGAGAGAAGGCATACATACCCATTGATAGTATTCAGTAATCCCTCAATGAAGTGTGCCAGGTAATCAACTTGTGAACCTTCATCGGGAAAGACTGGCCCGTGCAAAGACGCCAGCTGTGCCAGACACTGTAATGAATCTTGGGCCATATCTGTATCTTCTCGGATTTTTCGATGTACCTTTCAGGAAGCGAGACAGTTAATAATACACGGAAAATAGGGTGTTCTTACAACAAGTCACATGGCGCTCAACCCAAAAGAGCACACACCAAAAAAAGCTTACTATAACTTCCATTCAGTCTGAAATGCAAGGGTTTCTACAACTCTCTAAACCATAGTAAATGTCAAGATCATGACTCAGCTCACAAAATCGCAAGCCTTGAATTAACTCACTGAAACTAACGTTTAGTTATGTCTCACCTACATGTTGAAAATTGAACTGTCTACTGAATGTTATGTCTTAAAGAGAGAAACAGATGCCAGCCAGTCAGACATACTGCTCCTTCTAAAAACAGCAATAATGACAGTCATCTCTATTATGCTAACTATGCCTAGGCTATGGAGTCTTGCTAAAGTTAGTCAACAAGTTCAATCAAGATTATGTAGATGCTTCTTTAGCAGAGGTAAACACTGAAGACATATACAAAAATGAATGCATCACTTCCTTGGCAACACCCTTAGCATTATACAAGGCCAGCAGTAATCTTCCCACATTTCCGTGAACTGTTATGTCATCACTTCTGCTGGTGAGACACTCTAGATTCAAATCTGTCAGTAACCATATCCTCACAAACAAACTTTAATTATCAAGTATGGATTTTAAGTATTTTCTTAGGCTCACGCCTCCTATTTTTTCATATAAGATTTAGCAAATAAATAAATATAGGGTATCTCTTTCACCGAGAAGCAAAGTTGGTTAAAATTATTTCAACAATATTGTACATAAAAGTACAGTTAAAACACTAACCATTTCTCTGAGGCATTATAGTTCCAACTTCACCCAACTCATAACTAGTTGGATTAGCTGCACAGTTAATCTCCAAAAGATCAAACTAGCAGAAGAAACAAACCCCGCAACAGAAATACCCCTCCTAATCTACGTCCCACACTAGGCTGAGATTAGAACTGAAGGCTCCCTCTAACATGGCAGTCCTGCCAACTTTTGCAAGGTTATTAAAACTTCTTAGATCAGATAAATGAATATAAACTATTGCCATTCACTTACATTACTTCAAATAGTGAACTAATACTACAAGCCTCAACCGTTGCAAATCGGGAATCTAAAAGCAAAACTGACAGCAGACTGCCCTGGCTAGCATTCATTCAAAAATAATCAAAGACAGGTGGGGTTTGGTTACTTTTAAGTAAAACACAAATGTATTAAAACAATTCTGCACGTTACTAAAAACATACTTATGGTGAATAATTGTAAACCAACCAAAGAAACAGATATCTAACTCTGACAACTTCATGCTATTAAATGAGGAAGGGTTAATATGTAAGCCAAAAAGTTATTTGCATGTGGAGGTTCACAGCTGACAGTAGCAACTGTCTGGATAGTCTAGACAGCTGTTCAGATTGTGCGTAGCTGCTACGAGTTCTGCCAGTGATTTTTTTTCACCTTTTCAAAACTGCTGGAACAGAAAAACTTGCAGTTAAAAAAACCCCAAACACATATATAAAAAAATTTCTAATTTATCAAAAAATCCTATA
Organism: Rissa tridactyla; assembly: GCF_028500815.1. Lineage (NCBI taxonomy): Eukaryota > Metazoa > Chordata > Aves > Charadriiformes > Laridae > Rissa > Rissa tridactyla. Next base: position 22,414,219 of record NC_071466.1, read on the forward strand.
AAGTAAGGACACGTATCCAAGCACGTAGCAGACAACTCTCAAGCAGCACTGGAGAGAGTTACATTTACTTTGTCTAATAACAACTTTGTCCAAGTTTTGAGCACATTATTTCTCTGCTTTGCAAAAATGAAAAGAGCCTGAGAATGATAATTCTCAGGTCTCAAGAGAGGTAACATAAGATAAAATAGCATAGTAAATGAATCTATAAGCCAATATATGTTGCTGCTGCTGTAACTCCTAACAGCATAGACTACAAATTTCTCCCCCCAACAGTGGTAGAAAGAAAACAATACTAATTTTATCCAGTTTTAATATCACGGGGTTTTTTAAGCTATAGAAAGTTAATATTACATTCCCCTATCCCAATTCTACCTATTCCCTATCCCTCCTAATTTAATCTATTTTAACTTGTTTGGATTTACTTTGTGCTGAGGAAAGAGATGCATAACTCTGTATGCTGAAACCGGCTAGAAAACTGCAATTACGTTACTTATTTTCAGCTGTTCCGTTCAGCAAATGCTTTAAGATCAGGAAACGCACACCGTTCCGCAAACGCTTTAAGATCAGGAAACACACACCATTCACTGGATCTTTTTTGAGAGCTGTTACACCTTATCTGAAAGACACACTCTGCTACTACTCACCATGCTTGGTTTCGTTTGACGAACACACGTCCAAATGTATTAAATGTATAAAAGTTTAGATAACTATACACCTTTTTCTTTTGTTAATGGCCATCAACTTAAAGCAATTTAGAGGCAAAACACATATTCGGTAACCTAGGAAAAATACAATCCTTCTGTTTGTTTTGATAAGCAAGCTGAAGTTAACAGAATCAGTCCTACCTGATGCAAAAGGAAGAGTCCAACAACACAGTTTTAGAGCAGGAAGGAGCTGCTTTCCCTGTGGTCTGGACTATGAAAGTTGAAGAAAGAAACTTACTGTAAAGAAAAGCTCCATAACTCTGCTGTCCAGGAGGGTCTCACGCCAGGATTCTGTTGGCTTTAGCATCACATTTTGTGAGGATTCAAACATAGCTATATAATGTCTGCCCAGTTATCTGGTGTCAAGGTCAACAATAACATTCCTACTTGGCTTTAAAAAAATCCTAGATACAACAGGATCCATTCAGAAAGAATGTAATGGAAACAAACTTTAAGCCTCTTCACATACACAGCATAATTCATGCATGAGGCCAAGGAATAAAAGGTATTAAGTATTGAAAAAAAGAATGCTCCAGGAATGTTAGATAACAGTTTGATCATAATTATGAGACATACCATAGTGATACGATCACTTTGATAACCAGGGTGTCTAATGTGACACAGCGAGAAGGGAAAAAAGCAACCGCAATTAACAGGTGTTAAAATTTATGCAAAATAGGAAATCATTTTCTAAAAAATTTTCCTGGCAGCTTTTAAAAAGGCCTTATGATAGCTAAAGATAGCTCATTGAAATCTATATCCCATTTTTCTAAATAGCTAAGTATGCGTCACAGAATGCAGATATGTTAGCCCTGCATTAATCTACATTTTTTAATCGCACTGCAAAGAACAAAAGCATAAGGCACCACAAGGCATGGTCCTATCAAACACATGTTTGTAAGAAACGTGCATGAAAAATGCACACACCGTGAAGCCGTGGTTTTGCTGTACTCATTTCAGTTCTTACCATGTGTTTTGGCATAACTTAATTTACAAAATCGTGCAAATGCTCCAGTATAGAAAAAAACAGAGACGCGAGCAAAACCATTTAAACAAGCAGGTTACTGTCTTTGTCAGTCTGATCACACAGAAGAGTGTTTATAAAAGATTTTTGAAAGTGCTTCCTTCTGTGACACCCCCCAATCCAAGCAGTAGTAAAACTGCTTCAACGCAGCAACCTACATTTTCATTTATCTTTTTTAAACCTTTCATTATCCTCTCTGATCCCTTTCTAACCCAACCATCAGAATAAGTAACGGCATGCTCAGCTGCATGTAATTTACTTATTGGTAATGAACTGCATTAACTTTTGTACTGTAAATCATCAGGTATTTAAAAAAAAAAAAAAAAAAAAGGAGTATCAAAAAGTATTTATATCCAGAAGAAAATGTTTTACAACGGTATCATTCAAGAAAGCAGACCCCTTAACTTTTGATGGGTTTTGTTTAAGAGAACAATACATAAAGCAAACATCTAGCTTAACATGAAGGATTGAAGGATTGTTGCAGAAGGCAGGATACACAATTTTAGTTTATTTACACTTGTCTTCTGAGTTCCACCAAAATCAAAAATGCCTAACATCTGGCAAATTAAGCTATGCTTTTGTCTTTTTCATTTGGAATGTTTTAGAAAAAAAATAGTATTTTAAAATAGTTTATGGACAAGAGCATCCTTTCCTCTAACTCTCCAATAAGCAATTGGCTTGGAAATACATCAATATCAGAAGTGATTATAGAAACATTATCAATCTCTGAAAACCAATTTGTTCTGCACTAGGTTGAGTCTACAGAGGGGACAAGCTACATAACACTTTTCACATGGAATGAAAGAAGGGCTAGTTTGCTGTCACTATTTTAACAAGCCTCAGTATTTAGCAGCCCTATCCCGTTATTTTTAGTACTGTTTCTCACGCTAATGGACTGATGACACATCTGACAATAGCAGATTTGTGGGTAAAATATCTGTTCACTGAACAATACAAATTATGCCTGCACCTATCATGGAAATCTTACACCCATTTTCCATCACATACTAGATGTATGCAAACATCAGCATAAGTTGGCTGTGGAGATACTTGCTGCCATGAAATACCTCAACTTATTCTACGCTCTGGTTCGGCCTTGTTAGCAGCAGCCCGGTTATGCCAAACCTGAAAAAAACGGCACTATGCTACCTAGTACATGGGTGTACGCAGGACAAATGCAGCCTTCATCATCAAAAATTAATTCTCAATACTTATGAAGAAACAAGTAGTACAGAACTAGCACAACATTTGTTTTGTAAGCACTCAAGCTATAACACAGATTTATGATAAGCATAGATCAGTCTACTATGCCATCCTGGAGGGTTTGGGTTTTTTTGTTGTTTACTTTTAAATGAAAAATAATCATAAACCACTTCTGGTAGTAAATACAAAAGTTTGTAACATTCGATTCTACTGAAGAACGAGTAACTCTCATTACTGTTCCCTTTGAATGACATGGAAATCCAAGCTAAGAAACAGCTACTAGAAGCATGGCAATGTTTTACCCAGTTCATGAGACTTAGGACACCGATTCCTACACAGACTAGAAACTTCTGCTTGAGTCAGAACAGATTATTCAATAACATGTACCAAGCCCTACTGGAAAAGCTTAAGAATATAACTTGATGCCTTCGTGTATGATAAGGCTCATATGCTCACCAATTATTGCCTAGAAAGAAAGAGAAGATGACCACAACATTTAAGAGAGATTTTCTTTTACCTTTGCCTAAATATGCATACATAGCTCTATCCTTGGTTTTGTTTCATGAGCTGAAGAAATAAGAGTAATCCTTTTTAAATTATAAATGCGTCATTTTAAAACTGTAATTAATTTTTTTTTATGTTTTATAGGAAGAATATATTAATAAAAGAAAATAAAAGATAAACAAACGTGTAGTTTTCCCCCCACTCTTTGCCTCTGTCCCAGGAAGGGACTGATGGGTGAAGATGAGTATCAAAATACTTGATGTCCTAAGGCAGCCACATGGGATTATAACATTTCACTTCAGGACTTCCCACCAATTCCAGTATCTGAGAATGGATCCCACAGTCTTTTTCCTTAGAGAGGCAAGGCTTGCCCTTCCACAGAGGAGTAAATTAGGAACTCAAAAATCTAAGCTGAGATTTCTTCTGCAGGACTCCCATTCACAAATTTGTCCACAGGAGCAAAGAACCCCTCAGAAATGGAGGGAAAACTCCTGGAGTGCTAAGGCCTGAATATCTTTTTTTAGAAGTTGTTTTAATAACTTTAAAGTTGTTGTTTGGAACGTTTCTGGAGAGCTTCATGTCACTCTCAGACTTATATTTTACAAATAAAAAAGTGCATTAGAAAGGTAACTGCTTGGAAATCTGCCATCCAGTGTTATAATGCTAACATACTGATTATACTGGGATTTTTCAGACCTCCTCTGGCTTGCCAGCTAATCAGCCAAGCACATGGGATGAGTCTAGCAGCAACTGCCTAAAACTGATGCAGAGGCTTGCTGCCCCCTATGGAGAAATGCTTCACAAACCTTTGTATAACTTACACTTTCAGCAAACACATCCAGCACTCAGGAGAAGGAACATAAATACTGAATTATTAAACCCAAGTATTCTTAACTGCCATGAAAATGAAACAACTACTTTGTGTTGGAGACACTGGACTCCAGTTGCAAGAACAGGCGTGGGAAGTGTAAGAAGACCCAAGCTAATTTTAAAACTGGCGAGTTCCGGAGCCGCTAGTGGTGTAGCTGTGCCAGTACCGAGTCTCATGTTGACAACCCCAAGTGGATTCTGCAGCTCCTGATACATTTTGTTGCTATGATTATACAGCTAATAGTATGCAAGCTAATCACTTTAAGCCTAACTTACACTTAAAGCACCTATGCAGAAGTGACTGCCGTGCAGATGCGGCTCAAAAGTCATGCCTTTCCACTATACGCAGGCTGCCATCTAGGAAACTGATGACAAAGTGCTGCAAAACTGGAAACTTAAAACCACAGGAGCAAGAGAGCAGAAGAGGAAAAAACCTCTATATATTTTATCAGTTCTTCTTCATAAAAAGGGTCATTGCTCTCTTTTCTGATAATAATGCTTTTAGGATGCTCTTACATTGCAAACTGATTTCAGAATTCATTCAGGAAAATCCAAATGATGAAATACTAACTGTTAAAAAGTTCAATATCAATACAAACATGCTTAGTGCGATTATGACCAAATTCAGGGGATCTGTCAATCTTCTTGGTTTTGCCCAACTTTGACTTAAAAAGTTGCTAGAAAGGACTGTCAAGAAAACACATAGTACCCTAGAAATAATTTCTGAACATCAGGGATTTCAAAGTCAGGTCAGTTTTCACCTAAGAGTGAGAAGTCTGATAAAAGTAAAATGCAACTCTCTTTTGTATTTTCTTAAATACAGCTATTTCAGTTACACTGAATTTTTCTTTATATCCCAAACAATAGCCAGGACAGTGTCCCAGCCCTTCATCTTTCAGATAAAGACAGACTGCTGCAGTAAATTCAGGATAACCCCAGGCTGCCGACAAAAACAAGACCTAAGGGAAGCGGCCCAGCTGCTGAAGGAAATCTGTGCTGTTGCTCCTCGGTACAGGTTCAATCATTTGTGCAGCTGTGCAACAAATCGAACTGGGGACCTCAACCTGCTAAAAAGGTTTTCAGTATCACGCTCACGGGAGATGCTAGGGCAGGATGCTTTTTCAGCATCAATGACAACTTGAATCATTCCTCAAAACAAACCTCAAGTTTTCTGGAACATTCTGGGTGTTTTTCATGCACTTCCATTATGCATAACAGATGCTACCAATCTGTGTTGGACTGAGCTCAAATCCTGAAAGTCTGCAGAACTCTGTGGTTCACAGGATCTCCCACAAAGGTGTCTCATTCTGGCTTGAGTTTTAAAAGACATTTTCAAAAAGAGAGATAGGAAAAGTTTTGTTCCTTTAACTGTGTGGCCGAGGAACACACACACTTTTAAAAAAAAGTGTTCAGATCAGATAAAAGCTTCAGTCAGTTCATACAATTGTCATTGCACCATTAATCTCAATGGAACAGAAACGATGCACATTAGTGGAGCGCATCCCATTAGGTTTACGTAACCTGTATTTTAAATCCAACCCCGTTCTACATTCACTTGAAAATTTGCCAGCTTGCCTCCAAGCAAGTAGAGACACCAAATCCAAAACACCATCCAAAGCTCCAGTTCCTCTTTATTCATGTACTATAATCTATATGTTAATGAATAAGTGATAAGTAGTTCTAAAACAGCTACTAATGGCAGATAATAGACACCTTTGTGTACATGGGAGACAGCTGGACAAAAATCTTATGTTCTGTTTCAGAACTTTTGCATTTGAGGACATTCATCCCAAGTCCATTAGAATGTGGTTGCCAAGAACAGATAAATCCTGAAGTCAAGAAGACATGAGAAACATCTCTGGAGGTAAAAGAATATAAATTACAATTACATCCTGACTCCACAGGGCATATTATATGTCAAGGTGCATTACAGTCCAGCAACATTCAGCTCCTTAACTGGAGATTTTGGACACTCACAATGTACTAGAAGTGAGATCCCAGAAGACGCTCTTGTGAAGGACAGGGCTGTACCTCTTAGTACTGATCACCTGCATTTCCTTAATTAGTCAAAACATTCATTTAAGAAAAGATGCAGTTAAAACTAGTTCCATCTGAGTAAACAATATTTAACAGTGCTCTAACAGCACTGAAAAAAGAAACTCTACAGAAGCCAACATGCCACAACAGACTGCCATACGTTCTTAGTGCAAAATAGGAATCCTCTGTTATTGTCATTTCCAGCAGTACTGCCAAAAACCTCTGAAGCATCCACAAACACCAATACCTTGAGGTAGCAGACAAAAATAACAATAGATGATTGCCTGTGTGTTAGAAAATGAAATGGAAGGAACTGCACATGACCAAAAGGAGGCCTCCTACGTCATCATGCCCTGCCCTTCCTATTGCAGGCACCACATCCTAAGACACTCAAAAATTGAGTTCCAACTTTAAAGTAGGTAGGTCCCAGCCTCTCTTCTTTCGTTGCTCCAGTGAGATGGCTATTCCAGAATGCATCTTTCATGTCAGCTTTTCTTGCTAGCAACAGACAATACAGACTTACTACAACTCTTCTATTATCATTGGTGCCAGCACTGTTCATTTAACAGTGCAATACATACTAAGGTATCTTGTAGGAGCACAAGAACTCTTGAGAAGTGATATGTTTTGATGCAATTCTCAGAACTTGGTAATTTAAATAATATGCCTCTTGGCGACGGTCACTGTAGACTAAATGCAAATTTATGCTACTTACTTTTTGGAGATACAAGAAAGATTATATACAAATACTGCCGATTACTGTTATGCTGTAGGGAATACTGAGAATCAATACTATCTTGCCAGGGGAAATATCCACTAAAGGAAAAAAGATATATCTGTAGATACAATGGATCATTTTACTCCATGTATCGAGTATTAAATTTATGCCCATTGTTTCAGCATATGCACTGTCAAGATCTGGAAAGAGGATACCAAAAGGATACCGACTGATCAATCAACACAGCAATTCTGACGTTTTTATGTAACGTGCTACCTATTTAGAAACTGCAGCCAAGTCAAGTGTCACTGCCCATGAGCTAACAACCAACAGTTACTTTTACACCAGTCTTCTTAAGGAAGAGAGATTAATCTCACAATATAACCAACATGGTGCTGTAAACCCCAACACTTATGGAATCTTCACCAGCCAAGACCCCCATTTCTCAAGGATGATTAAAGCCATTCCAACTTCTGTTAGACTTGAAACAGATTTGAAATAACGCCACGTAAGAGCACCTGTGGTGGTTCAGACTAAAGGTCCATCTGATCTCTAGAAGCGTACAAATTTGTTTAACAGTTGTAGTATCTCGAGTAGGCCAAGCAGCAGAAAACATTATTAACCTTAAGCAGCAGTATGGCTGGCTTAGCTGTTTCAATTAATACTTATTTACTAGCACCTATAGACTAAATCACTTTGTATGATATAGAGTTATAAATGAAAGCTGGAACTCCCAGCGCTTCACATTGTGCTTGTATATATCCATCACTGCAAGCCCTAGCCTAGGATAAAGCGCTCATGAACCTTCACTTTCAAACTGTAATATTATCGGCATTTGGGATTACACCAGAGGTTTGCACAGAGCAAGGCTGAAATTCAGATGGAACCACCTCTACCCACCACTGCACAACACTAAAGCATTTCCGTTCTATTTAAGATTACAGCTTAGAAAAAAAAAGTATTCACACTTTATTTCAATTCTTACAAGTCTCAAATCCTCTTCCAAAAACTTTTATAAAATGCAATAATTTAACTCCAGTCTCAGTCTTGCAGGCACATACGCTAAATTTCTCTCTGGACCCCTGCCAAATCACTTCAGTGATTAATAGGAGTGGGATATTTACTTTTAATCCATGGCGCCTTCCATAAAGACAATATAACTGGTATTCTGCTTTACAAATGTGAAACAAGAAATATCCAGTTTCAAATAAATTTCATTTTTGCTGCCCGCTGCATAATGAACAGAATCAAAGACAACAGAAACACACAGATATTGCCTTCTGACCATCAAACCCAGGAAAGGAAATAAAATACTTTTCAGTGAATTTGAAGGCAACATCCAAATTCCTGCAGTATGTATTACTTAGCAGCAGTTTCAAAAGGTTTTTAGAAAAAAGTTTATAAACCAGCTTAAAAATGTGGCTCTTGAAAAGTTTACTAAGCATCTTAAAGACAGTCTAGCTATTAAAAGAGGCATTGTAATGTTCTACTGCAAGTGCTGTCTTAACCCTCTATTTAATAGAGAACGTGATTGATTATTTCTATGACATTCTTTTAGCCTATTTTTTGGGCTGGGCATTTTTGTACCTTTTTTCTTCTCTCCCTCACTAAGACTCTTTCTCTTTGTGATTCCCATTTCCTCCTCTACTTTCCATCTCACCTTTCTCTGGACTTTCATAATCAGCACACATCACAAATATGTCAAAATGGAAGCGATGGCACCTGTATATTGCCAAAAAAGGGAGATGCCATTTCTTCTCTCAGCTAGCAAATACTTTTTCTTCAGACCAAAGAGAACGTATTACACGCTCTAGTACATGACCATGCTCCTTTATGGGGAGTCGGTTGAGAAGGCACGTTCCTAGATGATGGGGCTCTCTGAGGTTCTCTGAGGGAGAAGAGTAGGACAGATCAGATCTCCACATAAAAATTCAACAGAGCTTAGACCTCTTCACCATTTGGTTTTGCACTAACGCAGCACATTACACTCTTCCTCTCCCCTGCACCAACCAGACAGACAATGAGCCCGTAACTGAAGGCTGCTCTGCTGAACTAGTTTTGCCTTTTATATAAAATACTTTAACGAAGAGCAACAGCAGCTTCTGTATGTAAGCATCTGTTAGCAAGCACGGGGGTGACCAAGAGCACTAATAGAAGAAAAACTAAATTAAGGACTAAATATGAGGTTTATAAGTTCTACATTTTTCTCTCCTCACAAAGACTTTACTTATCACCTGGTAGAGTGACCCAAGTCAGCTGAAAGAAAGGGCCTGACATTAAAAGGATATAGTTTGGAGGAAGGAAGTTCCAGCTTAAGACCTGATTGGCTAGTGCAAGATAACGCTGAAACACTGAAGACATCTGAGCATTGAGGTTTTCCCGTCTGCTGAATTCCTGAAGTACCTCTACTGTGAGCATGAAGATCTGCCGCAGATCGTCCTCCTATAGTCAGGACGAACACAATATATTAATAGAGTCTCTCAGTCATTAATTAAAATGTTGATTAAAAAGAAATCATTTTCTAAAGAGAAAAGGATTTTTTTTTCCACCTTATTTTTCATTAAAATACAGAAAATATTCTGAAGTTCTGTCTGAACGCCTCCACTCTTTTGCCAAAATTAATAACTTGTGTTTGTAAAGAATAAGAAAAAAATCTCCTCATAAATGCTAGTCAATAAAAGAAAAACTTAACAATATTTTTTTTAACAACTGGTGGAGGAGAGGATTGGTCTTTGGCATGAAAAAAAGTTGGTAAGTTGTTCCACAACAGTCAGTTTAAAGCAATGCCTTCACAAAAACATTTCTGCCTGGCCAAACAATACATCTGAGACAACCAGACTACACCATCTGCAATAATATTTTTAAATACATAGCTCTCCTTGGCTTTAAACCAAAGCTATATTTAAGACTATCATTGTTCCACAGAGTATTCGTTTTGTTTGCAATTGGTAGCCAAGGAATTAAAGAGTACAACCACATGAAGATCTGTAGCTCAACATTCACAAAACGGGCAAAAAGCACCTTTTTGATACAAGTTTTTTAAAAAAATATATCATTAACTTTCCTGAAATAGCCATTATCTGCATTTATAATATAATATTTGTCCTATTAAATGCTGTTAGGCACACGCTGTAACTGAATGCACCTGGCACAAGAAAGCGCTTCTCAGTGTTTAAATTTTAGAAAAACATGTAGCATATATTGATACAGAACTAGTTTACCTGAAATATACGTTTACAGTTACCATGGAACTCCATGCTTAGTCCAATGTTGCTGGTTTTACTTGAACTTGAGAACTCGCTCAACAACGCCGTTAAAATGGAACAGGCCAAAGTTTGCTATAAAAAAAATAAGGGGGAATAATATAACTAAAAGATGTCCAATAATGTAATACCGCCTACATTGTCCTTAAATTATTTTATTAGCATATTTCTTCTAACACAAACTAAAACGACACAGACTTTCAGGAGTATAGATTCTTGGGTGAACCCATCTCTGGAATCATCCAGGCTCCATCCTTACAAAAGAAATTCAAATATTTGAGCAATATCAGAGGTAGCACCGGTACCATCATCACTACAAAACAGAAACAAACTTATTGCAATCCATTTCCCAGCCTTGCTGTTTACTTTCTCTCCCTGTGCACAGGGCTTTGCAGGTATTAGTTTCAGGGAAGATTCTGTTTTCACCTATTTCTATTGATCTAATAGTTCAGGTCACTCTGAAGTTTGTTTTGGCCCTTCTTTGCATTGGCTACGCTTACCGTGTTGGTATTTGATCATGATTAAATTCATACCACCAAAGTGATAAAAGCTAGTCAAAACCACCACCTGCAATACACGGCCTACTACACCTTTTCCCTCTCCCCCCATTAAAAAAAAAAAAAAAAAAAAAAAAAAAAAAAAGGAGAGAAATACACAGAAAGCCCTGTGGCTTGAAAGCTGGTGGATACTTCCCTCCAAAGCACAACATCCACAAGCCTCAGAAAGAACTGCTCTTTTAGAACGCTGTCTCTGAAGTGATATCAAAATTGTTGAGAAAAAGGCACGTTAATTTTAGAGAAACAGATCCCTGAAGACTGAAGGTTTAAGTATCTTTTTCATTCTCAAAATCTGAGGTAAGGTAAATCAAATCCTTATCCTAAAACACAACTTAAAAGACAACTTCCTTTTATGAAACACACTGCTCCAGCCTTTGTTGCTGTTTTTTGAAATAACAAAAGCTTTTTTCCTGATGCCAAAGTCCAGTAACCATCATCACCAGTTTTAATTATTTTTTCTTTAACTGATCATTACATACAAAGGGGAGTAAATATAGTACAGAGACGCAAGAAGTACTTCAGAAGTGTACTATAACAAGCACAATACAAACTGTACACCGATGAAATGAAAACACTTTTTGTTAAAGAGACGTTCTTCGCAAAAAACTTCAAAATTACTGGCTACCCTCTCAGACTGTTTGGAGCCAAGGTGCCAGGGATGGACAGAGGGATAGGAATTGTTAAAGGGTCATGCATGCCAGCAAGTGTCCAGGGGTTAAACAGAAATATGCACACTACCTCTGAACACCCGAAAGATTAAAGTGGAGATGATACTATTTATGCAAGCCCATACAACAGCTGAGAGCAGTGCCATCCACCCACCAACTGCAACATCTTTGTTCAGAAATGCCTCTGAAGTCAGTACCTTGACCCCCCAGACAACTAGTTATCTTAGCCAGTATACACTAAATTAACATTCTTACTTGCTAAATAAGTTCCAGACAGATCGAACATAGTGGCTTCGTGATAATATATGGGTTTTCTCTTCTACTGTATAATAAAGCTGTACGGTGGACCAGAATATTGCTGATCAGCTGCTAAATAGCTATTTCTTAAAAATGGCAAAGATTAGACTTATTTCAAGTGGACTATTTCTCATCTACAGTCACCACTGTTGCATGTCACACATGATAAAAGCAACATTTAGCCAGTGAAAAACATCATCACGCTTTAAACTACTCCAGCAAAAGTGCAATTTTGCCAGACTTAAAAATATTTCCAATTAGCTCAAACATTTTTATATCCAAATTTCTGTGTAAGCTGTTTACACAATAAATATTTTTTATTTAGAGGAAATCCAGATTTGATCCAATAGAAAAAAATTACTGCCGGCTAACACTGAGATTTAAAACCAACATTAGAAGTTCCATATGAAAAGAATTAATCGGGGGGGGGGGGGGGGGGAACCCACTTTAAACTAAAAAAAAAAAAACCACCCACCCCAACCCCCCCCCAGAATTGGCTCTAGGACAACACTTCAGATAAGAACACATATTTTTAAAGGAATAATCAAAGTTGCCAGAGAACACTGCCCAATTTCATTATGTGCCAGGAGATGCAGAAGCCTCACATGGCTCTCTAAATACTTTAAAATGCAGGCTTTTATTTTATGCTTGAATTACTGACACATTGATGCTTCTCAGCCCAGAGAAGCCATGACGTAAGGACATCATTAGTTGCAATTACAAATCTGTACAGTTTGATGCTCTATAACAATACCATGATTACTATATGGTATTAATGATTACAATAGTACAACAGCCTGGCTAAAGTTAAGCCGCTTCTACTTTATCATGCAAAGATCTTCACACCAAGCCGCCATCCAGAGCACCACAGGATAAGCAGGGCACCAATGCAGACTACCCATCACTTGCAGTCGGTTGCCCGTTATTGGAAAATAAATCAGTAAGTTCCAATGACAGGTAAGGAGCAATAGGGAAAAAAAGTTTGTGATTACAAATAGTTAATATTAAATGAAATGACAGACATTTTCTCCATCCGTTTTCTCCAGTTTGTTTATATGGTATATAATAATTTATCCTTTCTGTTGGGAAAGTAACATGCTATTGCATGGTAAAAGTGTGTTCCACTTTTTTTGTGTGTGCTTTTCTCCTGATTTCAAGGGGAAATTTGAAAGGAAGGTTAAATTTTATGATTGATGGTAAAGAAATCTCTTAAATGTGTAGAGAGCAATGGATGGAGCTAGGCTGACTGAATCTGCTAAGAGCCTGATAAAGCAGCTTGAGTAGTGACCTGCCCCCCTGATGTCACTAAGAGCTATTTCAGGTAGTTCTAATGTCAGCTTTGAGCATGAAAGAAGTATGATGTCACTAGAGATTTACACACTTTACTCCCTCCAGCAGCCCTGCTCACAGCAAACACCAGGGCACACCGCATCCCTCCGCTCTCCTCCCTCCCACTGAATTCCCAATATCCCACCAACTCCTTCACCTTGGTATTTCAACACCTGGGGTACAAATCCTGTGCCATTCCCTCACCATCTGAAGGGTGCTGTGTGCCCTACGGGCACATCCATGCCCTCCTGTCACTATCTGCATCTGCGCTTACACCTCGCATCCATGAGGAATTGTAAGTACTCCCATATATCCACATCACCAGAGCAGGAGAAGAGCAAAGATAAGATATTGGCCAGTAATTTAAAATTTACTGCAACAACAGGCTCAGAGAAGATTGCTTGAGATTGGTTTCCTAGAAGGTAGGTGCCAGCCCCCAGGAGTTTGGTTTATGGACAAGAGCAGAGGAACAGATCAAGACCTGTAACCTGTCCGGGCAATCTCAAGCATTTGCCTAGAGCTGCACACAAAACCTCCGCTGCTTCCCAAAGCTGCCGTAAGACTACAGGAATTTATGTAGATTGTTGTGCATAGCAGTAGGATTGTTATTTTCATATGAATATTAAGAAACTAATTAACATAAATGAACATGTGCCCTGCCCTCTATTGAGTTCTTCTGAATACGCAGCAATATGTGAGAAACTTTGGAATAAAGCTTAAGTAAACTTTACTAAAAGTAAAATTTTACTTTATGAAAAGTAACTCTACTGAAAGTTAACTACTAATATTTTGAAATACATTTTTAAAATTTTTAATTAATTTACATGTATGTTTGGTATGAGTGTATTAATTACCCTCAACACAAACACAGGCTATTAGAAGAAAGATTTCAAAAATCTGAAAAACAACATAATTTCATATTAACCAATACAGTTGTGCTCTCTGCAATAAAATTACTTCTTCTTACACATAATAAAATTGAGCGCACTTAACAGATGTAAAGTTCTAGGGCCAGGGGCTTTTTGCTTTGTTTTGCAGTGTGGGATTTTTTTTTTTTTAAGGTTTTTGCCATGCCAAAGAAGAGATTAACAATCCAATTTAATAATACCATACAGAAATAAGCAGAAAATGCACGTGATTCTGGGCATCATATTAAAAGTCAGATCTGAATGTCTATTGCGCAGTAATGCCATTAACTTCATACCAGTAAGAGTACACCTCTGAACCTAGTTTGACTTGCTCGCTAGCAATTTCACTAGTTCTGCCACAAGTACATACCCAAACAATAACCCCATCTAACAAAATCAAATGCTTCTCTTGTTGAGAGCAGACTGCCTCTGAGAATAGCTTGGCACTCACCCCAGTTAGCTTTATTACCAGGAATAAACTTTATGAAAGATCGCTATACATAAAATAGACTCTCAGCTGCTCAAACAGAAGATCAATGGGACTTGTGATAAGAGATTAAGTTGGCAATCAGACACCCAGTAGGAACATCGTTTTAGTGGTTTTCTTTTTAAATTACTCTAATAAAACACAGACACTACAGAAAGACCATGCACCATTTTAAAAGTAAACAACATTTATATATAATTCATAGAGCTCAGATGCAGAAGGTAAATGCAACTTATTCCTCCCAATGGAATGTCCCCTATAACAAAAGTTAAAGCCATAGTGTTGGAAGGGATTTCACACTTGTGCCTGGGCTGCCCATGGAATAAGTGAACCGCTTCATTTGAGGGTAGTTAGGTTACAAAGCATCTGAAAGGAAGAAGTGTTCAAATACAGCTTAGGAAAAAACGGACATGTGGTACACCAGCTCCAAGGCAGAAAAGCCAACAGCCAAAGCAGAATGAACTACAACACCAGAAGTGTTCCCTCTGTTCTGAAATTCAGAGCAGGGACACAGCTAGGTTGTCAGAGGCCTGATTAAATCATTCATTTCACTACAAAACCTAAACTATCAAGCACTACCACTCCACCTCCCGCCTTCTGCAACTGTCATTTATGCCTACAGAAAAATAAGTAAGTATATTTAAAAGAATAAAGGTCTCACCTGAGCAGAGAAAATAACATCTATCCTATTACATTAAATCACTGCCATCCTGAATACGTATTTAAAGGACTTTTTGCCTCCATCCATATAATGTCAACTCTGTTACTGAAATCAAAGGGAAGCCACAAACAGCATTCCATAATACCCCTAAACTAGCTAATTTTAACTTACACAAGAGCAGGAAGAATCAAAGAGTAAATCTATCAGAGGTGGAATTTGCTGTGCTGCTCCCAGGTGATAAAATTCTGTAGTGAGAACGTGTCAAAAGCAATTTTATCAAAATAAAATGTTTAAAGCAAGGCTTCCTTTATAAAGGCGGTAATACGCTTCTTCCCTAACTTCCTTGAATAAGCACAGCTGTATTTGCTACTGTTTTCAGAGTATCTAAACCCCCAGAATGTAAGCTGCAACTCCAAATGGAAAGGTTAACAGGATGGCCACAGGACCAAAAGAAATACCATTATGTACACAGAGTAACTGGGGCCTCTCCAGCTTTTCAACTTGTGAGTATTGCAATGGCGGGGGGGAACCCAGGAGCTGAAGTAGTAGTTCCCAACCAAAGAAAATCAGAATGTATTCTGAAGAAACGCAAGCAAGCACCAGGAAAAACCCACTGGACTTTATCTGTTTGTTCCTTCCCAAATGAGCCAACTGGTGGAAAAAAGCTGTAAAGCAGGGACAGGGTGATAGGAATAGGACCCACAGCTGCAGTTTTGCGCTGTCAGCAGTAAGGGACTGGCTGGGCAGCGCACCCCTTTCTTCCCATTCCCTCTCTGCCACCGTGCAGAGGCAGACCAGCAGCACCAGGCTAACACACCCCACCTACAGTGGCACAACGGACCAGACCCTGCTTCACTTCCTCGCGGGGAACCAGGCAAACCAAGCAAGGGAAACCCCCAAGGCTGAGCTCAGAAAACCAATTCCTCTGTGAATCATTGGGGGTTACAGGAAGATGATCTTGTGGCATGTGAAGCATGCAGGCTTTGGCTGAAGAGAGAAGGGAAGTAGCAGCCTCTACTAATGGTGGAAGAGGTCCAGGCAGAGTTTGCTGGAGTTTAAGGTGCAAAAACATGCTTTTCTTTGTTTCTCTGGGGATAGGCAAAGTTGTAAAGCAGAAATCAGGAAGGGAAAAAAAAGAAAGTAACCTCAAAGAAAGTGAAGGTCTGAAAACTATTTATCTAGAGGTAACATATCCTTCTCCAGGTTCTTGTCTGAAAGGCACCAGTTAAATCTTCATTCCTACAGTAGTTGCATGAACAAATCCAAGACTTTTAATTAAATTCAAAATAATGAATAGTAAGACTAGCCATGCAGCTCCACATCAGCATCACCCAGCTTTAAATATACATCCTGGCAAGTGCTTTTTGGTAGGCAGAGGGTCCCTTCTCCCCCCACTTTTCCTGGTCCTTCTTGCCTACCTCTGCCTGCCACACTGCCAGATAGGTCACATGAGCTGCATTACATGGCTGTCCTCCACAAAAAAAAAAAAAAAAGAAAAAAAAGAAAAAAGGAAAAAAGGAAAAAAAAATAACAAGGGTTAGGAGGGAAAAGGCTGGTTTTTTTAAGTAAAGTCCCACACAGATCCAGTTTATTACTGAACATATATATTCAGAAGGGCAGTACCTCCAACAGAAAGTGGGACTGAAGACCAAGCAGCCGGGGTCAATAAACTTCCTATAGAGGCTTTTCCCCTCAAGCCTATTCTTTTGTGTGTCACCATGGTAATAAAAAATATAACGCATGGAGAGGCATCATTTCTTTCTTCCCAGCGACTCTCTGAGGTCTATGGGTGAGGGCCTCCACATCTGCACATCTCATGAGACGGCAGAATTGAGGAAACAGAGTGCTGGATGACACACATAGTACATGGGGCACACATCTCTCCTCTGGATCGTCTCCTCACTTCCCAGCCCAGTCTTTGAAACTATAGCTCTATTGTAAGTGATAACAATACTGGCAGCTATGAATTTCTAATATTAAAGTTATTAAGCAACTAAGCTGGAGTCTTGGTCTACTGCTTCTCTGGTAAAGTAGGCTCTCTCTCAAAAGAAAAATCTGATACAGCTACTAAAAGAATACTTATGTTTTAAAGTTCTCTTACATTTCTATTACCGAATTTTAACTTCATATTAGGAGTAGTTTCTGGATCCCTAAAATTCCCAAACCAATCTTTAACACGCTAACTTAGGCCTTTATAGAGCACTTGTGAGCATGAAGAAAACAGCTTAAATATCCTGTTTTACCATCTGGTTTTTATACTCGACATGTCTCAAGGGCAGCAAGGTTCATAGGACAAGGTAATAATTTTATTAGACCAGAAGATACAACTGACGGTAGAGAGGGAAAAGTAATATATATGGTTTTTGCCCAAATATAAAAGTCACGAGAGCCTCTACAACTCCTACCCTACCACAGGAGACAGCAACAGCTAGACAGGGATCCAGAAGTAAAATTCCTCTTAAAGAATAGAAATGAGAACCATAAATGCTAAAATAAGCGTTACTAGTTATCTATGCAGCCACTACTATTGATAGATTAATTTCAATGAAGATGAATGCCTAGAGTTCTGCTTATTAATATTTCCCACTGTTCACATGAGATGTATCTACAGCCCGTTCCTGAGCAGTTTTAGGTAATCTGAAGCATCTGAACCTCCTCTCTAGCCCAGCCATGAATAATGTGAAACAGACCAACAGATTTACAGATTTTTTAAGAGAGAAGGAACCGTTAGGATCCCAGAGCTCTTCCAGTATATCTTGACAAGTCTTCTTGCACACACAGAAAAATTTAGGCTTCAGGTACGGAGCTTTATATTGGAATACTTTCCACCATATGTGTTGTGGATCTTAAAACACACAGTTTCTGTTGCTTACCAGACCTGTGTCTGGCCTACAGCAGTTCGACCCCTCTGCATCTGCCTGCCCATATTCTGGAAGAAATCCAGGTGTGACCCATACCTTAGTCCAGTTTTAAACAAAGTCCATCTGATTGTGTTCACATGCAAACCAGTTCCTCCTCCTGGGAATCAGTCACCTTAGCTGCCAGGATTCCTGTCCTTCTGGAAGGGGTGAAGGACAAAGGAAATCCTTCAGCTATGCAAAAGCAGAATATTCTGACACAAAAAGAAAAGGCCAAGAAACTGAAGGCATTTATAGTTGAGAAGAACTTGGCCCATACAGTTCTCCAAAATCTTGAAATCAGTGATAGAAAACATGTATTTAGCATTTTAAGATTGGCCCATGATACTGTGTCTACTGCCAGAAGCTCTGTCCCCCAGAGATGAAGATTTTGAAAAGAGATCCTGAAATGGCTATTGGAGGGAGATTAGAGTCTCCTTCATGAGCAGGCTCGTATCTCTGTTACAGGAGGAGCCAGGAAAAACAAAACCAGGAACTCCAAATCTAATCCTTGTCCTCCCAGAAGATTACTACCTAAACTCATTTATAAATTAATAGGCAGCCAGACCCTCTGTAGCCTGCTTTCCCTTCTCAGACAGAAGTTTCTGCCATGAGATCCATAAAGGTCCATACTGCAGAGAAGCAGCAGCAAGAGCCAATGCTCCAGGTTCAAACCCTGGCTCTAACCATGCATCCTTCCCATCCCTGTAGTATTAACTCTCCTTAGTGCCCTGTTACTTCCTTAACATGTACACTGTGTTCCACCACTGAGAAATTACTCAATAGTAAAACCATCTTTTTCATCTCCTGCCCACTTCCTCTCATCACTATTCCTTTCCTTCTCTTCCTTCCAGTCTCCTTTTTGTTTTTCATTCTCAACAGTTCATTCATCAGTCTTGCTACCATGTGAGTTTGCCACGTCACTCAACATACCTTCAAGTTCCACCTTCAAAATACATCTATTTCTAAAGATACTGTTAAATAATACCCAAGAAGTTAAGGTATTAAGCATACCAAATCCTGCAAAAGGACACATGTAAAAGACACAATACCATCTGCATTTGCTGCTGTCCTTATTACACCAA
Source organism: Rissa tridactyla (assembly GCF_028500815.1). Classification (NCBI taxonomy): domain Eukaryota; kingdom Metazoa; phylum Chordata; class Aves; order Charadriiformes; family Laridae; genus Rissa; species Rissa tridactyla. The sequence continues at coordinate 22,433,431 of NC_071466.1, forward strand.
CCTTCATGACATGTTATTTTGTGGCACAGGAGTGCCTAACAAACACGAAACTAGTACAGATGTCTGATGGGAACTGGATGGAGGGTTGCAGGGAATGGAAAAGATTAAGTACCTACTTTATTTTTGTAAGATAAAGAAGGGCCAGGAATCTCCAGAGCCAGCAGAAAGGAGAAAGCAAGCAGGAAGCAGGCAAGAGACCATGTCGCTTTTTTTAAAAGGACTTTCTTTGAATTACAAGCTGCTGTAGAAAGTCATTATCAACAGCTAAGAGCCACGTTTCAGAGCTTTAAACATTTTTAAATATGATATGACATGCTCCTGACTCTATATGTTATTTCTCAGCTGCTGGAGCAAACCTCAGGTAGGAGGACACAAACAGGTGGGCAGTAGGTCAGAGGAAACATGAAGCAGAAGTCTGGGAAGGACACAGAAAAGGGACCAAGAGACTCGATAGAGAATTGGGAGTCAAAGGTATGACACACTTCTGAAACTTGAGTGTACAAGGCTGGAGGCAAGAGTGCACATCACAGGAACGACATGTTAAAAAAGTGGAAGGAGTCGGGAAGGCACAGAAGGCTGGAAAACTTCCGTTGATCTCTCCCAACACCTGTATCCTAGCGTCTTCCCTGACTCGGATGAAGGCCTGTTTTTATAACTAATATAAACACATCTCCAGTGAAGTGCAGAAACACTTGTGACACTGCATGGCGCATCTTGGACCTTGAAAGCAGTGTCACTCCCTCAGCTTCATACCGGACCCTGAAGCACCTTTGCTGAGACTCCACACGGCAAGAAGGCGGCTGCACCACTGCGGTGCCACATGGCCTGATGGGCATGGCCGAACGCTACAGGGACACTAGTAAAACCACTCATCCATGTTTGAAAAGATAGGTGGCTAATTCATTGTATGAATTCTCATACAACCTTTCAAAGTTATTATATATTTATACCAGAGGTGCGTGCCCTGAACCCACTCAGAGCTCAGCTGTGGCAGGTACTGTGCTAACACACAATTTTATTACCCCTTGTTATTGTGTATGCCAAGTGCTGGGTCACATAAAGCTGTGCTGGCACCAGAGTTTCTCTTGCAGCAAAGTCTCAGAAGATTACAAAAACATTTTTATGAACTCTTTTATAATATAAAACCTCATCGGTACAGGGGAGCATGTGTTTATAACCAGCCTGCCAAAGACTAACGGATATATACTGCGCCTTACAGAAAATATGTTCCAGCAGCATCGTGTGTCATTTTTTGCTAGTACTTTGTATTAGCATACCAGAGTAAAAAACATCTTTATATACTAAAGATGTCTTAAACACCCTTCTTAAAATGCGAGCAATATACTTTGGAAAAACTATGGAGAAAGTAATACTTGTGAAGAGGAGTAGATAAAAGGAAATGAAAAGCTGGGCCAAACTTGGTCTCTGTATAGTGGCAGCAAGTGAAACTTTAAGAGAGTGAAATATTGTCCCTTCCCCCAGCCTGAGCTCCTGTGCACGGAGCTGTGTTCCGCAGCAAGCCTGGGGTGATAGCTTACAGCCGGCAGGCTTAGCTTGCTGTGGTCAGTGCAGCCCGTCTGCGTATTAGTGCACACACAGAACACAACTGTAGAAGTTGGATTGCTCAAGAGTTAGTTCAGAGACAATTTCTCTGTTAACATCCAGGCTGCTATTTACTCCACTTCTGTATCTTTATGCAAAGATTATATAAACTACATCAGCATACACACCACCATGAAAAAAACTTGAAAACCTCAGTTGTAGCTCCATTTTAATAACAAGGTTATCTTTCTCGGAAAAAAACATGAACTTAACATTGATCTCCTAAGCAAATGCCCATTTCTATCCAAATTATGTACAACCAAAAAGGTTAAAATGTTCTCCCTTCAGCTAAATATCAGTGAAATTAAGGTTTAGAAGTATAACTGAAATTTCCATACCCTAGGGGGATATCACTTGTGCTTAGAGGTGACACACTATTTTTAGGACCATGACATGAGCTGCATTACTTCTAGCACATTTTGATCGAATTTTCAGAGTTAAACACTTGCCGCTCACAACTAGTACAACTGCTGCTCTAAATGCTCGGCAATGTCAGGAGTCCATTCCCTCAAGGTTTGTTTTGTTTGAGAAAAGCTTCGGTTAAAAGTTTCAGCATGGAATCTACATTATCTTTGATTTGCACTTGGTAGGAGAAAAATCACCTCTCTTTAATCTCTAGTTACATGCCTCTATTATGACCTATTCTAAACTTATCCCCTGGCATAGCAAACGGAATTTCACTAAATGCATAGATAGATATTGGACACCTTGTTTCCACTTTGAGCTCAGTATGGAAGGTAACACTTACCCCTAGTAGTATGACATTAAATCTAGATTAAGTTTTGTATTTCCATTCCACGTTTTACTTCCTCACACCCCTTTCTCTCCACCTACCCGTCTCCCAGAGAACAGCAGAGGCCTTATGCCTCTTGCTGGGTAGCCTATTCTAACAGCTGAGCCACAGGAGAGTGCAGCTCTGCACAGATGGAAGGCGAACAGAGCGCGTAGAGAACCTGCCAGCTAATGGAAAATCCATTTTAGATCCTGCTCTTTTATTAAAGAAACCTAGAGAAACAAAACAAGAAAAACCCATGGCACTTAAAGTGGCTATTCAGAGAAACCTATTTCCTAGAAAATATGGTGTACTGAAGAACTACACATACTATTACTAGTCCCAAAAACATCCTAATCCAAAAAATCTCAGACTTTGTAAACAATTGCTTGAATAGCTATCAACTTAATTACTAATTTTAATTTTTAAATGAGAAGCATACAAGATTTTATAGTCACTAAGTATATAATTTATGCTGCTCATACAGATTGCTTTAAATTTAAATAAAAAAAAGAAAATACTTACTACAGTGGGGTTACCGCTGCTGATCAACTGGCTGACTTCATGAAAAATGCTTTTGCAGTCAATTGATTTGTCTAATGATCCCCGTTTCACTATCACCGCTACAGCTAATAGAATCTGCTCCCGAACGTACTTTTGAAGGCTGTAAACAACACCACAAAAATATGTTTGCAAATAATTTTGAACATCAGTGCTCAGTAAAATTTTTAACTCATTTCTTTTTCAAACATTTTGTGTGAATTTCCCTTATGAGGGAAAGCTGACAACTTTACAGAAGACAACTAAGTGTTAATGGAAGATATTGTTGAAATGGTCTTCTACCACTACCCTTGGAATCAAAAGGATAACACAGACTTTATGTAGAATCCTACATGTTCAGAGGGTTTTTTTCCTGTACTTACTTAGGCCTTTGTAAGACATAGGTTAGAAGGAATGTTCGCAGTGACTCAATGCTAGCTTTTTCCAAGAGAATCCATTCTCTTACAACTGCTTCCATTATCGCTGTAGCAGCTTGAAAAAGGACATAGTCCACTTTACTAGTTTCTGTGGGGAAAAAAAAAAGGCAATTAGAGTATCAGAAGGCATACATGTATTTATTTTGTGTGTATTTCTAAGAAAAAAATTAATGGAATTTACTTCTATTTAATTTATTATTAAATGGAATTTTGTTGCTATCAAATTAGACAAAGAATTTATGCCTCAAAAGTGGGGAAAAATAAATCAATAACCCAATTATCAAATTGACCAATATTATTTGAGTCAGAGATTAAGGGAAGAAAAGTTGGCTGCACAAGGAGACTGGGTCAAAGATCAGGAATAAGAATGCTAACACAACTGTGGAACAACAACAAAAAGACTCATTTAGTCCCAATACATTAAGATATGAGCAATCTGACAGGCACATCAGAACCGAAGACTTCTCCATCATTCGGTTGCTTGCCTTTGGAGCCAATAGTGCATAAAATTACATTTATTTTATGGATGGTAAAGAGAACCAAGTCCACTTAGACCTAGAGATAACAATTGTGTTTAATTATCAAAGCAAGTTTTACAGACTGGTGCATTTAAGGTTTTCTACATTATGTTCAAGCTTCCATATTTATCTTGAAGTAATAAAAATATAACTTCCTACCAAAGAGCAGGAATCACATATTATTATCTGAATATCTGATTGATTTGTATATAGTGCACTAAAACTAGAAAAAGAAAAGAGGTGACAAATTGGATGACTACAGACTATAATTTAAAGAGAAACCTCAGAATTCGTATTTATTTTGTATGACGACAGAGCTACAGAGAGGTGGGAGGTTTTTTTTGTTCCTTTGCTTTTATAAATTTTAACTTAGAAATAGCGTTTAGTATCTCAGTAGCCAGTTTCAAACATACTGAGCTCTGTAGAAAACACAGAAAGAGCATTCAAAAAAGATGTAGCCACAGGTGACAAAAACATAAAGTATGAAACAGTGAAATAAAATTCCCAAATAAGAAGTGGAGTTTGAGCTATGGTGGGCCACCTGCCAGGACTAGAAAAACTTCATTTGTTTGAGAAAGTCTCAGTCATGAGATGATGGGCTTTAATAGACTACAAAACAAACTTTCTTCCCTTGATCATATTCACACAAGTTTGTAACACATATCCTTTATATGCAAGTTCTATATCCAAGATAGCAGCCACTTTGCTAAAATGTTTTTAAGGAATTTAATCAGGTTCCAAATCTAAACCCTACACAGGTGAACATGCTTAAATAAAAATAAACCACCATTAAATCTACTGAGCTTTATTTGGAAAAGTAAGTAACCACTAATTAAAAGATAAATATGAGCCAAATGATTCCTGCATGGGAATTTTAATTCTGCCATTTTCCAACTTCTGGGTCTTTGGCTTTTCAAACTGTACAAAGCTCACACAAAAAGAGAATGCTATTAACAAAAGAGGATACAATTTCTCCTTTGTGTCAAGTACCACAGATGCACAACTGCAATCATTAACAGCACAGACATCCAGCACTCAGTGTAAGCTTATAACTAGTCGGACAACCATTATCCTCTACATGAAGTTACTAAAGAAAGACAGGATAAGTGTTGCTAGTACATTTAGGAGCTATAAGCTTACAGCAGAAGAACATAGAGCCTCATGCTTCCTGGTTCAACTCCAGGTTTCTAAAGAAACTGTACAGTATTGGCTGTTCCCCTTTTCCTTATGCTCATCATCTCTGTTGCTCTCCCTGTATCGCTCGGACACTTTTCTTTCCATGAATGCCATCGACATCCTTGTTATCTCTCTCCATCTCCATTCCAACTCCAGTCTTGACCATTTTTTTTTCCTGTTTCTTTTTTTTCCTGTTTCTTTTTAAACCCACCTACTGTAATCCTCTGGTTCCTGCCCATCCTTACCTGCACATATCCCTTCAGTACACTTTTATCCTTCGTTATAAACAGCTTGTTTCCCTGTCCAGTTCCTGATTCATAATTCCTACCTCTCCCTTCTCACCTCCCAGGTGTTAACCAGCTGTTCTTTCTGTCCAGACTGTACAAACACTGACTCCAGAAGCACAAAGCTTTGGGAAAAGTCTCTCAGTTCCAGGTCTCAGCATCACAACTGCCTATTGGAGAAGCCACTGCCAGGAAAAACCTGACCCACGTGGAATCAATGGTGATAGCACATGAGCAGTTTAAGGATATAATATTTCTAGACATCCAGAAGATGTTAAAACCAGGATCACATTCTTCCAAGCAGCCATATTTCTAAATGAAAAAAGAAAAATGTCTGCAGATATTTAATTATTAATGCTAAGTTGCATTTCCTTCTTCAAGGACAAGATGCCGTGATGTATCCCTTAGCACAGGTAGTACTGCTAGGTATTTATGTCATAAATTTCCATTATTTACTTCTGAGCAGTGCTATATACATCACTTAGGAGAGATCAAAACGTTCTGCAAACAAAGTTAATTAAATATGTTCTTTTGCACACTTAAAATTCTCTAAAAATCAATGTGAAAATAAAAAGCATCAATTTTGCTGACGCACAAAGCAAAAAGTGTGGTTACAGTCTTCAGGACCAGACGAAGTTCTAATATACTAAACCCAGAAGAAACTCATTTGCAGAAAAAATTTTGGTTGGGGAGTGAGTATAGGAAAAGAACCACACGCTGCTCTATATCTTACAGTATAGCTTAACAAAGTAGTAGGCCTGCAATATTGACATCACAATATTCGTGAATTGCACTTCTCTAATCCAGTAATTTTAGAAATAACTGTTAAAAAAATAAATGTGGAATGAATGAATTATGAAAATAATATTATTTTAAACATAATTCTAATATTTCTCCGTTTATTCTGGAAAATTCTTTGAAAGAAATGTTGCTTTTGGGGGTTTTTGGCGTATATTCTTTTCCATAAATTTCCAGGTTTTCCTCACCAGGTTTCAGAGTCAGCTTTCACTGAAACTTCCCCCTCGCCTGCCTCCAACACTCCCATCTGGTCAGTACAGCGGTGCTGAGCAGGAATCTTACATGCTCACTGCTCCTGCAATTTTCAGATTATTTAGCTGCCAAACTCTAATAAGTCTCTCTAGCGCCTGTAAAAACAGATTTGTTTTTAGACTTGTAACACAACCACATTTACATCATTTCCATCAAAACCCAATACATTTCTGATAAAAGGCAATACCTACCGATCTCTTTCCTTTCTCCACAGGTATAAATGCCACAAAACTTTGAATCAATACTCTATTGCTTCTACCAGCAGGGCAGAAACTTTTCTAACTTTTTTTTTGTTTGTTTTTCACACAACGGTTGGTCTGTTAACAGCAACTTACTAAGACATTTGATCTGAAAAACTTCCACCGTGGAAAAGTTCAGCATCAGTGCAAAATCTGGCAGAGCTATATAAAATTGTACTGCTGATTGATTTAATGGGAAGCACCAAGGAATCACACTACAGGCAGTTCTACAAATTCCACAGATTAGACAGGATTACAAATAATCATGTAGCAGAGGAAACTTCAATCCATTATATCAGTTTAGGAACTTAGCTACATGAAGTTACACCTGACAGCTTTAAAGCTGCCAGAAACAAAACCAAAGGGCAGCAATAGGCTTCATCCTCCATCAGAAACTACCCCTCCTCAAAATCAAAACTAATGTTCATACTCCCAGGTGGAAAAGAATGGCACAGTTCCAGTTACAAAAACACATACGTGCTTAGCTTCCTTTATCAAAACTTACCCAAAATATGTTTGCAAACAGCAAATGGTGATTTTGATTTTCTAAATGATAAGAATATGTGCTCAGCATGTTGGCGTTGTTCATTATTGACCATGGAAGGTGGTGCCTGAAAAAAAAGAAAGAGTTAACCAAGTACTAAAACCCAATCCCAGTTGTAAATATACATGAGCAATGTCATGAATTTAAACATAGTTGCCTTGTTAAAATCAAGTATGTCTTGGTAAAACTACCTGTTCTTTCTCGGTCATGGCCTCTTTTTACATACCACCGTGTAATTTATATCACGTGCATGTAAGTGTAAATATTGAGACATCAGGCAGAGAGTGAATAATTCTAAGTATTGTGTTTCTGATGACACTTCTGAAGAAAGATAAAAGTCAGATCTAAATTCAACCCAATCTTTTTCCTACTCAAACCAAAAGTATCGTTGCACACATCTACTGAACGCCGCTAAACACACTCACAGCCACAGAAGCAAAGCACTGTTTTTCCTTTAGTTCTACATTTGTTTTAAAAGATTGAATTGTATAATAAATTTGAGGGATTAAAAAATCATGACTATGGATGTGCTCTAAAATAAAGTATCAGCAGTAACATACTACCCTCTAGTGTTTCGCATTAAAGTTGACATCTTAAAGACTGAGTGAGGGCTTGAATTCTAGAGAGGGGTCAGCTTGTTTGGGGATGGCTACAGTGGTTCCCTAGCTGTACGAGGGATGATACCCATCCCCTTACACCCCCATCCCCTTACACCCCCATCCCCTTACACCACGGGCACCTTAACTGCTCCAGGTGCTACCTGCTGCTCCACTACTGCTGAAAGCCAGCTCCACAGTGGCTTCTACCTGAAAATCACCTGGAGGTAAAGCATGAAACTACGCAGTAACCTGGACCACTGCGAGGTGGGATATCAGCCTACGGAACCCAGATGAGAGCTCACCACCTGCACTGCAGCCTCACCTCATGCTGCAACCCTGAGATCCGCTCCCACTGCCCCACAAGGTAAGGGCAACCCTGCCGAAAACATCAGCTGTTCACAACACCGTGTTGCTCTCCGCTTTTGACATTAATAGTCTCCAATTTCTGCTATTTGGGATTTATCTAAACAAGCACACGGCACAAAATACTCTTACAGGCTATTACACTGCCCTCGTACACCGGGCAGTGTAAGATGAATCGATGCGTGTTTGAGAAAGGAACGTGCACATGTAGAGAGACTGCATACAAACTACAGAGCCGGGTCAAGGTGACAGAGTAGGTTATTGAACTTCAGCTGAACTTCCAAACTCCAAATTCAAGTCCTGTTCCTGGCAATCTGAGGAGAATGTGTGTGCCACGTACCTTTTGGTTTTGATTTATACCTGCTGCTTTGGAAATAAAAGCACAAATATCTTACCATAAAGACCAAGGTATTTAACTTAAGAAAAATATATTCCAATAAATAAAATATATCAAATCTGATTTAATTCATTCATCCTTGACAAAACACAGACAAAAGATTCAAATATGAGCTAATAACATCCCAGACTGCTGCTCCTCAATCATTTCCTCAATAATCTGACTAAATGAAGCAAAGGAAAGTAGGCTGCTGATCCTCAAAGCAAGGGGGTCCTAATAAGCAGCCGTGCTCCTTCTCACACAGCAAATTTCTGACTCTCACAACTTTTCCTGTGCAGACATTATGAATGCCCTGGGAAGGCAGCAAAAAAAGAAGAGTAGGAAGGCAGCTGCCAGAAAGCCTCGTGGATGCAGAATAAATGCTCTGTTCCTTCACAAATCTGCTCTGCTACAGCCAGTTCGGGGCAGGATCTCCCTGGACAGTGATTTAAACGCATACAGGACAGCTCAACCTTACCAGCTCTGGGGCTTGATCAGTGTTTGCCTATATCCCCTTCTGGGCAGGAGGTGGTACAGAGGAGGTTGTGTACCCATGCAGACGGCAGCATGCCTTCAGTTCAAGTCTGCCTCCCAAGTGCTCAGAGCAGCATCTCAGGGTTTAAGTCAGCAGGCTGGATGCAGATGCTCGCACAGAAAAGTTTTCGGATATTTGGGGCATTACAAACTTCTGAGCAACTGACACAGAAGAAAGCTCCATGGAGGTACCCGAATCCTTCCAGCACACTGAGCTTCAGCTAACTCCAATCCAACGCAGAAACACAAACTTTTAGTAACTTTTAAAGCAAATTTAAACTTGTAAAGAAGCAACCTCAGTGAATTAGGGCATGTGACACTTCTGTGATAAAACTTCAACTCTCCTGCATGAAGCCAGCCATCAGACAGAGCTGCTCCCAGCCACCCACGCGCTCTGCACTCTGAAGGACAGTACTGCTCTACGTGGACTCTGGCTACATTCACAGCGACACAGCCAGCTGTACTGAATGCCAGAAGAATATCTGCAGCAGGTTATCAAAAATGCAGGAGTGACCTGTACTGCCACAGCTTGACACACACTTCAGTCAGTGCTATCGCAAATAAACCAAAACAAACAAGCAAGCAGTCCCTGGTTTTTTTTGCCCATGGGCAAGCGTTTCTGCAAATGCCTAGATTGGCGAAGTGATCACCAAAAAGCATCCCACCAAAGGCACGTTATTTTCATCTGGATCAGTCCCCCAGCCTGGATCACCATAAGCCAGCAGAGACGCCTGTGCCAGCACAGCACAGGACATGATGGCTGGTGACATAGGCTGCTTTTTCCAGCACAATTACCATTTAAAGTGCATTTAACCTACAGCCTCTGTTGCTGTGCAACGCCATGGGAATACTCTGAAGTCTCAATAAACACACAGTTTTGCCTAATGAAGTTTCATGAGAACTAAGAATCAAATTTCTTGAGACAAGTGACTTATTTTAGTAACTCTCCACTACCAAAAGGAGAGGTCCCACTCCTTTCTTGCTCTTACCTGCGTGGGCTTGTCACCTCCTTGCATTATCCCATCTATCAACTAGCCCACCAAAAAAAGAAAGGGGGGGGACACAAGGGGAATGAACACTCTTTTGTTACTTTAATAAGCATCAAGTAGTCAGACAAGTGCCAGAGCCAGGGCAACAATGGGGAGAAAAGGAATGAAGTGATGTTGCCCTTTCAGCAGTACTGACCTTGCAGCTCACAGCTCTGCAGTCTCGTGAAGTCTCACTAAATTACAGCCAAGTTAGAAGGAATCCTTTGGGTATGACAAAGCATAGCATTCTGCAAGCCTGGGGTCATTTATATTCACATTCTTAGAGCAAGGAGAGCTCAGGGCTAGCTGATCTTGAACTGATTTTGCATTAACAAAGCATATTTGAGTTTGTCACACAGAGATCATATCTATTTTCAGTGTTCTGTAACACTTAAGGGTACTTTCAGGGATATCAACAGCAAATTACGGCACCATTAAAAAAAAAAAAACAGAATGAAAGTTTCATGGGAAATACCCCCTTATGCTTACAATAACTAGAAAAGAGACCTCTAACTTTACATTATTTTAACTCTTCTACATCTCTGAAGTCTGATTACAGAAGACCTTTGGCACCTTGAAAAGGCATACGGGACATCATATTCCTGTATTAATTTTTTAAATTGCAATAATTTAATAATACATTCTGCACTTACACTCTCAAAATTCCAGAAGAGACAAGTGCAACAGGTTAAGCTTTAAACTGTACTATGTAGCCACCAGAGGGAGCTTAAAGCTCACAGTCTGCTGCCTTCACTGCCTTCAAACAGTAGTTATCTGTACACCAAAAGTAAAGTACAGCTAATTTAAGGCTTTAAAGGAAATCCCAGCATACACACATTCTATGTACAAATTTCACATTACGAGAACACTGGCTTAGGGGAGCCCAAGAGCCCTGGAAGCCGGTGCCCACAACAGGGTTAGAAACGTACCCCAAGTACCCATCGCGCTTGGAAAGTCTCCCCAGGATACTTACACGTTCACTGTTTTCTTTCCAATTGTCTCCTTCAAATTCTTCACTACCATCCAGTTTACGGGGAATTGAAAAACAGTGTGGTAATGATCAGACTCTTTTGGCACACTGAAACTACTGCCAGCTATACCAGTTTCCTTTCTGTGCTGCCTGATCTTACCACTAATACCGTTCTGCTCTCTCTTTTGTCTAACAATTTACCTGTAAAAAGTTCTCCAGGACAAAGATCATCTTTCTGGTTTTAGCATAGCAAGATGCTGCCCCATAAGAATAGAGTTCCCATATAACACAGTACTATAAATAAAATTACATCCTTTCAGCTACCAAGGCTGTCTGGATAAAGCAACAGGAACAGCAACAGCACTGCTTGCTGACTCAAATGGCGATTATTCACACAAGGGAAAGAGAAACTGAAAAAAACCAAGACTGGAAACACACTGGAAGACGAGCATTAATACTTTCAGGACCACTAAACTTATCTGAAAGCCTGGACAACTAAGTAATGTTTTCTTTCATGTCAACTAGCTTCTGAAAAAAAGAAAAAAAAAAACCAAAACATAGTTTGTTCTACTTCATTATGTCCTGCTATCACTAGTCGAAAATTAAGGTAAGGTATTTAGGTATTTGATGACAAAATTGTAACAAAGCCAACAAGCATATGTTAGACAATTTAAATCCTGCACGTGCTTACAGAAATCCCATACTTTCTCTGTGTGGTCATGAAAAACCTTTACTGTGTTTTTTCTACTCAAGGAAAAAGCATAAGAAAGCCATGGTCTTTGCTTCCCTTCTCACTCCTCTTCTTAGAACACCACAAATAATGGCAATGATTCTCCTCAAGCTATCAACAGTAAATGAGACAGTGAAAAAAAAAAAAACTTTTTGAAAAGAGCAGAAACACTAAACTTTAGGAGAAAATAGAGTCTGTGAAGTCAAAAGTAGAAAACTCCTTCAACAACACACAGTCAAAAAAGAGGACTGGGGGGGGGAAACAAAAAGGAAAAAAAAAAAAAAAAAAAGAAGAGAGATGGACACTGAAGTTCTCCACATTATGGTAAATACAGGACTGAGTCCTCAGCACCTTTCTAATAATTTGGGATACACGGAGACAGATGCAGTTTGAAGGAATGTTTTGGCACAGATCAGCCAAACCGAAAAGCTGCCCAAATCATAGGTACAAACACATTTTTCTGGTGTGATGTAAGCATGCTCCAACTTTCTTTACAAAGACTGAACACACAGGCTGCAGCTCCACAGTACATAAAGATCTCAGATACAGACAAGCCCTTCAAAAGCTGGGCAGTGATTTTCAATGGTAGGAAGAGAGAGAGATTAGGCTTTTATATCCTTGATTAGATTCTTAATAGTTTCCTTTCACAGACTCACATATCACCCTACATTTGATTTTTCACTTTTTGTACATTAAAAAACTCAATAAAATCAGCACGCTCAGGAGATAGCCCATCTGAGCTTACATGGCTGCTACAGCAATGAGACAATTATTTTGGAAGGACAGAAACTGTTGTGTAAAACTAATCCCATGTCCAGTTTTGCCTTCCTTGACTATCAGACCAGATACTTTACAAAAATCTAAACGTTAATTCCAAACAATTACCTTTTCTTTCCAGCATGGAACCTGATAAAAACAAAACTGGCTTCAGCTTTCCATCACAAAGAACAGTTTCTCCTCAAGAAGTTCGAGGTCAGCGCACCCACTTTAAAACCTTCTTCTCCCCTTTCTTACCACTACAAGACTATTACGACAAACCGTAACACAGATGAAGCTCCAGCGCCCTTCTCCCTACTAACAAAATAGGGGGAGCCCCAACATTGCTCATAACAACTATCTACCTCTGGCAATCTTAGTATAAGCAATCCACTGATCTGAAAAACGCAGAAGTCACAAATGCAACAAATTAACAATATTAAACCCCCCAAACAGCACAGGGGCCTCCACAGCCAGGAGAGCAGTGGTAGGTTTGTAACTAGCTTTCCCATTCATATTCCCTGCAACCATCCTTTTGTACTACGGGAAGATAAAAAAAGGCGCCTGATACAGCAGCATCATTTAATTCCATAAGTTTATATATTGCCAATTACTTTTTTCTTCTCCAAAATAACCTGTCTTTTTTTGTCCCTTATATAACACAGATTTCTCATTTCTAACTTTGATGATCTTTTTTTCTGCTCCTCCCTTGGTGGTATACCACCTATTTAAATGATATAATATTATTCACTGATGCTACAAGAAAGGACAGCACAACTTGGAACAATTAAATGGGCTAAAAATTTGTCGTACATTACCTAGGCAGAAACCGAGTAACACAAACAGATATTACAAATAATTTAAAATATTAATTCATAGTGACACTCAGAACAGGAAAGAAGTAGATATGAGAAAGGGTTAGATGAACTGTCATTTGAAAAATATACACATGACTAGGAAACATCTGGTGAAGGTACACATTGGAAAATAAGGTATAAACACAAGGGGCTAGGGGGTTTTGCTTTGTTCTAAATAGTAGTAGTAGTTAGATGCAGATAGAGGATCTGAAGCTATACATACATATACAGAACCACATGCTTAGTACAAGCATTTCCTTCCTCAGTAACATACCTTTTAAAAAAATATATATATAATTACAACTGGTCATGATGGAGACTGCCAAGCAACGATGGTAATAGAGACATGAGAAATGTACCAAATGGGTTGCAAGTATCATGCCCTCTTCGTAAGACTGAAGTTGAAGTCACTGTGTATTTGCCAATAACAGACTGAAGCAGTAACACCACATCCACGTTTGAAGTGGCGTCTGCTTTTTTAGTTCCTTCCTCTTATTTCTGAAAACACGTTGCTTTTAAAAAAAAAAAGTATCAAATCCCCTCAAGTGATTCTGTTCAGTCAGTTTCATGTTGATCATCATAGACATACAAAATGCAACATTTTTTGATCACATACTAGAAGTGACATTATTTTCGTTATGATTTTAGATGCCAGAGAATATTACTTATCAGTCACTTGTGGACAGTAACAGTATCTTAAAATTAACAACTTCTAACATTCAAGTGACAACATTATTATTAAAATTAATAATGGAATAGTTTTTAATTTAAGGATGATTTAGCTAACCAGTTTGCACTGTTATCTCTGCATCACACTTTTGCTAAAAAAAAAAATAATTATCCTGGCCATGATCTTGTATAAGCATAATTAAGGATGGGACGAACAGCATTCATTCCTTACAGACAGAAAAGTGCTAGAGACAAATTCTGATTTTTCACAGACTTTTGCTATGGCAAGACAGCACTGAATACAATCAAATTCAGCGTCTTTCTACAATTACACTGGTGGAAATCTGCAAATTAGCATGTCACAAAGAACAGTCACGCACTCCTCCACACTTTGCTGCTTAAGAGAACACAGAGAGAGTGCAGCGGAGTGTTTTAAGCTGACACCCACAGTATTCCCACCTACAAAAAAGGTCCCCTATGAACAGTACAGTCTAAACACTAGTAGGATTATGGAAAGGCAAACATGCCTACTAAGAGAATTTTCTTTGGTTTAAAAAAAAAAAGATCAAATTGCTTGTACCTGCTACAGCTAAAGCCAAGAAGGAACTTTCTTGCCAAAGGCAATGTTTATGTCTGCAAGTAAAGCACATTACAAACTTGACAAGGGTAGAAATAAAAATCTGAGATTTCTACTGAGGTGTGACTTCATAAAATTCACCACAAACTCTCCAAACTGAGCTTCCCCAAACATGTAGGGGAATCTTGCCTTCCCTGCAGTCAAGAGGTAAAATAAAACCATTCCCGACCTCTGGTCTGTGGGCCATTATCAGCTTATGAAAAACCAATTAAACACGTTAGCTGTTCTTCAGAACGGTGTCTAGACTGTGCTGCAGACAGCCTGGAAGCCTAACTGAGACAAGCATAAGAAACTGAATCTCTATCAATATACAACGATAAACAAAAGCCACCACAGACTGCAGTGGCACCACTGGGTCTGCACCTTGCTGACAGCCACCATCAGGCAGGACGAGCTCGGAGAAGCAAGGAATAGAGGAAGCCCAGATGGCTCGCCAACATGTCCCAGCCGGCAGGGAAACCAAGTAACAGTGAGGCATATGCATAGGAGAAAGATCATGAGTGAAACTGAGAAGCATGTGCAGGGGAACACCATGTGAGAGTGATAACGTAGCTGAGGAGTATGGGCAAAAATAGGAGAAAGAGGGGGGAAAAAAAGAAAAAGAAAAAACCATAATCAAAACACAAGGGCAAGCAATAATTTTTAACCAGTGCACATACTGCATTTAGGACAGCTAAATATATTATTCTATACATATAAGCAATTGTTACAGCTGCAACATACCTAAACAATCAAAAGTCATGAAATTTTAACTTACTGTGCTCTTCTACCAAGATGCTCAAAACCCCCTACAAACAGATTTTTGTATCTTACACAACAAGAAACACCTTAACAGAACGACTCCCCAGCACAGTTCTGCTATATAGGTGAGTTATACAAAAGAATCAGATTCTCAGAATAAAGAGATTTGAAGTTTATCTCTACCAGTCACATCAAGCAATAGACCCCAAGACTGCATTAACCTGACTTCTGTGGAGTCAAGCCACAACAAGTTTCCACCCCAGTTTTACCAGTAATGCTTTTCAAGTTTTAAATAAGCTTTTTCCTACAGCATATTAATAACTACACATTCAATAACTGTTGCTTGCCTTTTTAAAATTGCTAATTAAAGAGATCAAATACAGGGATCAGAGAGAGAACTGGATGATTAGACACACTTCTGTTCTCAGCTACTCACCCTACTTCCCTGGCAGATGCTGATGCCCAACAATGCAGGGATGTCTGATCCACTCATGAAGCAGATGCTGCCATCCAACAATTCAAGATGCTCAGCTCTACAGTGTTCGGCAACTGCTTCACAAGTGGATCAGATGTTCCTGCCTCAGGCACCAGGCCAGAACGCAGTTTAGTCAACTAGTATCGATAGCAGCTTCTGCTGTCCAATTCAGATCTGTCATTACATGACTGCCAGAGCCTTGAGTAAGAGCTAAGCTACCACAGAAAACCTAGCTAGTATAATAAACAAATTCAACTATGTTCCGACTACTCCCTTTGCACTTGTTTTGGAATAATCATTGGAATTACAGCAGTAACTCATCTTCCAATTTAAAAGATTATTTCTGAAGATTGGTAAGAAAGATGCAATAGATGGCTTCCAACCAGACCTGCAACAGAGACAACATGGCAGAGATTTACAACTTTCTGAGCAAAAACTTTGTTTGATTTAAAAACAAAAAAATCTTTCCCAAGAATAATTATGATTTGAGTTATTTAAACTCCAGAGTGCCCAGTATTTTTCGGTATATATTTGGAACAAATGCGTGACTACTGCAGGAATTACCACCTACACACCTACTCACTCATGTCTTGCTTTCATGCAGAGACTTAACAATAGGGAAAAAAGACTTTTTTTCATATCAGATTTTATTTTGTATTTTGAAGCTGATGTACTTTATTATGTCTTTTTGCAAGTAAAACAGGAGATAAATTGTGGTTTGTGATAAGATCTATTCTCAGTTTTGAAATGGTCTTATAGAAGATACTATATATACACATTAAGTGACTAGACAGCCAAAGTAAATCATTACCATCAATATCAAAAAGGTTTTCTGAGATGAGACTTCCTCTCCAAGATAAGCAACAAAAACTACGGAGATTTTACTTCTCTATTAACAATTTCACTCTCAAATATAGACTGTTCACGTCTGCTTCTCAGCATTAAAACAGGTACCCAAGACCTGCTGCTTGAAGAAGCGCGGGTAGGACTTGAAAGGCAAAAGGGAAGAAGGTGGAGCAGAATCTTTGTTCAAGGAAGCAGGACAATAGAGGAGCAAGAGAAAAGAAAAGAATTGAGGATGATGAAGGCGTAGCCCTCAGCTAGCTGTGGTAGCACCCTGACAAACGGATGTCTGTAGCTGATCTATGTATCTATGTGAGCTGTTCATCCACTATCAGCTCTGACTGTTGTCAGTCTCCTCACATGATCCACATTGCTCAACAAGAAAATCTACAAATTCAACTACATTAACAGTATACTGATACACTGACTCATGCCAACCTTCTGGAAGCATTAGGTGAACAGGATCAGCCCAGACTCCATCCACCCCATGGAGGATTGCTCCAGCAGAATTTGGAAAAATGATTGAAATCTGCATGGGAAATTCTGCATATCCCAAGAGTTACTAGTTTAAACTTGCCAGTGCTAGACCAAACTCAGAGCCCCATATAAAGGAATCACAATAGCAGCACACACAATTATCACAGACCTTACATACACTACAACCAAGACCTAGTTTTCATTTTAAATCTTAATGCTTTCTTTATAATCTCTGGGTCAAGAAAATGCTTCAAACTGGTTCCAAAAAAATTCAGTGTAAACTTTAATAGTCTTTCACTTTTGTAAATTTAGGCAACAAAAACCAGGATACAGCGTAACACAGCAGTAAAGACTAATGCTTTAGAAAAATACGTGTGACATACCTATTTGTTACTGTTTCCTCCATACTGCAGTTAGGACATCGGTTTAAGCATACTGAGAACAAATAAATCTGAGAAATGTCCTATAATCGATATTTAGCGTGCAGTAGTCTGGCTGTGGACAGCCAGAGCATGAATGCTGACATGAGGTTACAGTTCAGAGCCTTAAATAAAACATTATTTCCTAATTTCCACATTCACTGTTCTGATGTTTCAAAGCATAAGCAAGGCCCGACAGGCAGTTCTTTTTAGCAAAGTAATTTCTGTAAAATGCCTGGCTGACGGCAATAAGCAAATCCATGCACAGTCCCTTGAAGTCATTAAGATCCTACAAAACAACAAGAATCAACCTATGCAGACTAGAAAAAACTCAGACAGGACAAAACAAGTACACTTAATACAGAAGAGAAGGACAAATAAGAAAAGCATCATAACTACACAGAACAGTTATGCAAAACCTCATTGCCCCAAATATTTTTAAACCATTTAATGTTAACAAATAAGATCAGCTTGCTTTGACTTCAGTAGGAATGAAACATCACTAGTGCAATAGCACAGGAACCCTAAAAATATACATAGTATACATTACTAAAGGATACAAAGAGTCATAAGGAGTCTACTACAACTGCACTTGCACTAGCCTCTAGTCTTGCTGTCCTGCTTCCTTCCTCTGACCATTCTCCTGGAGCTGGAGCGAACTTGGCCTCCTCAGTCTGCAGGAAGGAGGAGAAGTGTTGGTGGATATGAACCAAACTTTTCTCTTGGCTCTTACCAATTACAGGTACTTCTCTTTTTCCTCCGCAAGGAGGCATGGAAGATAAGTGGGTCCCAAGTTCAGGCCCTGTCTGTTATCCTGAAGGGTGGGAAGGAGAGAAGTCTCAGCATCAACATACACTGCAGCCTCTGCTGCAGGGTGGACTATCCCCATGACAGGTCCTGGCTCTCCAGCAAGAGGTAGGGCCCTAGCCCATCCACAGCCCCTGAAATCACAATCGCAACTGAATCACAAAATTCAAGTAGCTCATCTTGATGTTTTCTGTTTCTATACCTACAAGACAGTATAGGCATGGCTCAACAAAAAACACAAGGAGTGTGACAGTGAATTTCATGACAAAGTTTTAAGTCAAGGAAGAACTGCTGTGACTCCTCTTCCACTAGAAAGCAGATCTTAATAATGCTAGTAGTAATGGCCACAGTCATTTTCCAAAAAATCACACATTGAGAAGTAGGCGACATATAACCTATTTATATCAGGCTCGCTGTACATCAAATATTGTCAGCAACTGCTCTCCTACTGCAAGAGAAACTTTAATTTTACCTCTATGTGAAGGAGTACCTTATAGTATCTATTTTTCCCCTGCTGCCCAATTTCAAATTAAACTTGCTGAAACTACACTTATAACCACCCATTGTTGCAGGGGGAACATTACTTTTACTTACAGGTAGCCTTTTACGGTTAAGTACATGAAGATGGAGTGGGACATCACAGGGTAACAGGACATCACGGGGTAACACACACACACAACACAGAAGTTGAAAGTCATCACTTGATGAGAGATTTAAACTGAGATAATAATGCATTGGAGTTTCTTAGAGTTTTAGGCTTTGCCTCCTATCACAAAAGCATTTCCTCTCACCAAGTTAATGAAGAAAGACAGGCACACAGGGCAAGTCAGATTCCCTGCCAAAATTCAGGTTTTTGCACTTCCTCCTCCATCAATCTTGCTAAAATTTCAAAACCATTTTGTCCCAGCATAGTTACTTGGAAGGAGTTGATTAAAAGTGAGATAAACTTTGAAAACTTAAAATAATTCCTTATCTAAATTCGACATGGAAAACTCCTTTGGCTTAGTGTACTTTCAAAATAGCATGGCCTAATACATCTACCTTTGTTAACAGCTTTTAGCTGTTAACACATTAATGGAAACTTACAGACACAAGTAAAATATACAGAAAACACAATACCTGAATCATGTAAGCAAACAGAAATGTAACTACAGGGAACATGAAATCAAGACAGCAAAGAAAAGGGCAACAGAATAGAGGCCAGATGAGGAAGCTCATCATCTAATCCAGGCTGCAGGGTAAGGAAGCCAAGAGGAATTGCGAAACTGAAAATGGCTTTGTAAAGTGAATAATTTCTTTCACTCAGAACCAGGAAAAATTCTGGACTTTCACTGAACACCTATTAAGAGCTCCTCTCCCTAACATTTTGCCCATTACTGGGAAATGGCAAAAATATACCTAGAATTGTACATACTTGAGAAGGTAGAATGCAATTTACTTTTACCTTGTTTCATTAATTTGTTCCACTCTTACAAATTCAGCCTGAACCACATTACCAAATAAATTACATCTCTGTATTCACCCTCCAATATACAAAGGAGCGGACATGTGATAGGCGTTTGAGAGATCCTCTTCTAAAAAGCACTTCTTTTATGAAGAAAAATATTCTTTTATTCCACATACACATACTTTGGGGGCTTGTTTAAAAGAGGAAGCTTTTAAGACTCCCTTAAAGTTAAGTGCCTGAGTTCACTGCAAGAACCTGCATAAATCAGTTAAGTCTCAAGCTCTGAACAGTCACAGGGCTCCACATACTAAAAAATTATTGTGAAGAAATGTGGTCATAATTATATATTTTATTCTTAGTGCTGTTAGAGAGAATGTTATTGTAACATGAACAGTAGAATAGCTCCAGAAACAATACTGTCATTTCTCTTGATATTAGAATTAATATTTATATATTCCCTGCTAAACAATTCATTATCCCAAAGCTACCCAACATCTGTTCTTAATCCCACTTAAAACAACGTCACAAAAAAAGGCAACTAAGCCTCCTTAATTCTCTCAGGAAGAAGCATGTTTGTTTTTTGGGTTGGGCTTCTGTTGTTGTTGTTGACAGGTAAGGAAAGTGCTATTCATGCTTCCCTCATCAGAGAGGAGTGTATGTGTTTTGTAAACCTATTTGTACATTTTCTCAAAAAAGATGCAAAATTTCAGCCATCTGGGAAGCTACCAAAAAAGCGTGGTTGATAGAAAAGTCAAATAGCAGCAAAGTTATTAGCAAGATCAGTGACTGAAGAGATGACAAGAGCTAAGCTAAATGTCAACAGTTAAGACCTGAACAAAAAAAAAACCCCTCAAAACTATAGTCAGTGCAGGAAACACCCAAAGCTCTTTGCATATAAGATCAATGAACTTTTAAAGTAATGCTTTTCAGCCACTGCTTTAAAACCACACAAACTCAGCTTTAAGGCACCTAATATCAAACCAACATCTATCTGTAGCTGCAAGAGGAAACTTTTTTTTTTCCTCCCAGGGCTGCAGTCCTGTTGCAAGAGAGATACAGATCCTGTCTCCCATTTGGGGATCTCCAGTTACTGTATACACATATATACATACAGATGCTGTGGAGAAGTCTGCACGAAATCTACCAGTGACAAGCGTGTAAAACGTAGCTTTAAGAAGAGGGGTGTAACATAAGAGGAAACTAACTGTGCTGTAAGGTGAAACCCACAGCAGGCAGGCAGGTTCCACCAGCACAAATGATGCCCAAGTAAAGTCATGGCAAGACAAATGAGGAACTGACTGAAGGGCCCGTGTGATGCCAAGACCACCAATACAAGCCCAAGCCGTGGCAGATAAAGTTTGGGGAAGTTCATTCCAAAACCTTGAAGACCACCTATTTGCAGAGCCAGACAAAAACAGCAAAAAGAGAAGAGGACCCTTGCCTTCGCTGTGTGCCCAAGGCAGAAAAGCTACACATGTAGATCCTGGTCCAGAGAGGACCCCAGATTGATGACGCTTGCCCCCACATCACCAGCGTGGGGACTCTCCCCTGTCCCCAACCAGGCAGTGCAGGGAGGTTATGACTTCTCTTGTGCTGCCACGTGACAGGAAGGTGGCGGTTCTGCAGTAACTCATCAACGAGTGTGTAAATGAGCCAGTGCAGTTTGTGTTCGTACAACTGTTTCTGCTGTTGTGTTTGTTTTGATACTGTTTGCATATCATCACTAACGCCACAATTAACAATAGTTGGAATATCATTTTATAATAATTAAGGGTGGTATAACTCAATGTTGATTGTCATCCAACTGCACCGTTGAGCTCTGTACAAACCGATGCTTAAGTCCCAGAGCCACAGATGCCCCATGGCACAGGCCAGTGCATCAGCCTCTGGAGTACACCTAACTACTACATTTACAGACTCTGTGTTAATGATGCTGCAACCTCTTTAGTGAATTCTATGACCTACCTCTGCCCTCCTTCGCCTGTTGTTGGAGCAAAAAAACCTCAGAGGCCAGGATATTCACTTGTGACGTGAAAGAGCTGAATTCAAGGTCCTTCCAAAGCAGCCTGAAGAGCTAATTGAACATGGCTCAACTACCTCTTGGTGTCTTAAAAGCTACCAAGTTACCCATTTCTGAAAAACTGGAAATATCAAGTCAAGGAATATACCATCCACTCCAGTACAGCCTTAATGACATAATACAGCACCCCACCACTACCCACCTCGAACACCAGCACTCTAAACATTACAGCCCACTCTTACCAAGAAAAGAGAATACTTTCAGTAAAGTACACAAAAGGACAAATATCACCTAACTTTTCTGCAGCGCTTCCCATGAGCAGTTTTCGAAACACATTGATGAAGGATGCTGGTATTATTCTTCTCAGGACAAGAGGTAATGGGCACAAACTTAAGCATAGGAAGTTACACTTAAACATGAGAAGGAACTTCTTTGCTGTGAGGGTGGCAGAGCACTGGAACAGGCTGCCCAGAGAGGTGGTGGAGTCTCCATCTCTGGAGACATTCAAAACCCGCCTGGATGCGTTCCTGTGCAACCTGCTCTGGGTGACCCTGCTCTGGCAGGGGGGTTGGACTAGATGATCTCCAGAGGTCCCTTCCAACCCCTACCATTCTGTGATTCTGTGATTCTCCTTTGTCACAGAAAAGTTAATAATCTTAATAGTTAATGGTCCAAGTTAACAGTAGTGAAGAGGGGCTGCCTCTCCACAACTCCAAGGCTGTGGTTCCCAGAGGGGCAATGCAGTGATGGAGACCTTCCTCCTCTCCTTCTGACGACGCCAATTCCTCTCCACTCCTAGACACACATCATTAACATTATCTCACGCTAGCTTTGGCAATTGGCAGGTCCTTCTGTAAGCCAGCCCAGCTCACTAAACTACCAGATAATCAATCCAGCAAAAAGACAAGCAATGGTTTTTCTCAGCCACTCACTGTTAGGCTGGTTCAGGCTTCTGTGAAAACATAGCATATGTCTGCATCACACTTACAAGCCTGGGATGGCAGATGTTCATCACCTTGGCCAAGCCCTTTTGAAATCCCAGGGACCATCATCATAAAATGTAAAATTCCATGGCAAAACACCGTTACGCACTTTACTGATTTCACAGCCACAGCTTAATTATACAAAGCCTTCAAGAAACCCTGGCACAAGGCTTATTTTCAACACTACTACAGCTGTGCCTCTACCATTTTGCACAGCTGCACATAACACAGCTGGACTGCATGGAGATAAATACTGAAATTCATAATTTTAGCACAGACCATGATATAACTTTAGTCTTTCTTTATATTCACTTTTATAGTTGTGTGAATTTTTAATTTGGTAGGCACCACTAAATCAACTTATCTGACTTCTAGAGTAATGAAAGCAATAAAACTTCATTCACTTGCTCCTATACTAATCCAAACAAATTTAAGTGTATTTTCCATTTAGAAAAAATAAATACAATCAGTCTTGATCTGAAGATAAAGAGAATTATATCTGCTACTTCCAAGTGGTTTAACAGCATAATTTGACCAAAGTTTCTTTTAGGACCATAGGCAAACTTTTTCACCTCAGTTAAGGTAGCAAAATTGTTTCTAATGCAACATACTAAAAATTACCAGAATTAAAAAAAACTTTTCCTCTTGCATCCATTTACCAATCCAGTTCACCACGCAGCCACTCAAGTGAGTGCGCTACCACTCCATGTTTTGGTAGAGGCAGGGAAGGGAAAGAACAGGGACTATTTAAAATATATCCTCCTGCCAGCTTTCCCCCATTTCTCAAACTCCCTATCCGAACAACTACTCCCTATTCAACAGGATGTTTTAGACAAACTTTAATGGGATGAAAAAGAACTGAAGACCCGCATCAATGTCTCCTACAACTCAGATCTGCCACTTTCCCTTCTATGCTGCATCTCCCAGAACAGATGTGGTTTTATGCCACTCATACACCCCACTGTGCATCAAAATTGCTCCAGATGTTACCACATTCCCTTTACCAGGTCACTGCCCCAACACAGGCACCAGTTCCACTTTCTTTTGTTCTGGGGAAGTCAAGGAAACCTGGAAAGCAGGAAAGGAGATAGATACAAACAACACATTTTCCCCTGGTAAAGTGAAGGACTTGATCATAAAAATCCAGAATTTCACCCCTACATCAAGCCAGGACACAGAAGTGGAGATCTTATGTATACCTAATCCAGACAGACTTTTTAGTATCTAAACAGTGTCAGAAATTTATGAAAAGGAATACATTACTTAGCTGCTTGTGACAGCATCAGCTCAACTTAATCAAGAGGATTTCTTCCACCTTTCCATATGGAAAGCTGTTAATTAACTAATGAACACAGATTAGCATAACAACGATAAGACTCTTAGGAAGCAGGTTAAAGGGAAGACAGCGGTAGGTAGTGCCTGAAGAAGAATTATCCAGATGGAGTTACGGACTAATGAAGCTCCCCAGCAGAAGAATCTAGGAGCAAGCACACAGTATTGTCATTTACAACTCAGAACAAAATATAAAAATATGCCAATGCAACAGTGACATGTCAAATGAGTGTGAAACATCATCTTGATTCAAAGATGAATACTCCCTCTGTGAAACAATCAGGGAAAATAAACCCTAAGCATGAAGAATCCTATTTCACTAGATTTTCATTTCATCAGATGCTATGTTTGCTTTTCAAAGATACCAGAATCTGTATCAATCCTCATACTCCTATTCTCAACTCCTCACCCTTAGTACCGCATGCTTCGGGTATGCTCCATGCACATTTGCTCTCAGCTCCCAGGTAAGTTTCATTAGCATGCCATGCACTGCATGTACTTATCTTCCAAGCTGTAATATGAGCTGTGTGCCTGTAAAACGCACCAACCATACCAGTTCTTAAGCAAAAGGAGGAAAAACTATACATACACATGATGAACTCTAAGTAGCTTAGTACTGGTCCAAAAAAAGATCCGGACTGCTTGGACATAGTCCTCTGAAAACATCACCTTGCTGCTCTGAAGTAATAACGAAAAGCACGATATTAAGAACTATTATGAAAGGAATACAGGATACCAAAAATTTACAACCATCTAAAATCCTCACTTAACCGTATCACAAAAGAATACAGCTCTGGTTAGTCCATCTCACAAATGGTATCATAAATCTAAAAAGCTACAGAAGAGTACAGGGATGATTAGATGTACGGGGAATCTCCCACATGAAAAACTGACAAGACCCCTCAGTTTAGCTAACAGATGACTGGAGGATGCAATACGATAGAGAACTATAAAAATCACAAAGGATACCGTAGAAGAAAAATCAGAACAACAATCAGGTATTTCTCATAATTCAAGAATGAATGAATCATCAAACAGCAAGCTTCTCTCAAATAACACGATGTTGGGGGTTTTTTTTACAAAAAACACCTGTGAAACTCATTACTACTAGACAAGCCTAATATAAAACCCAATAAAAAATACAGATGCATTCCAGAAACAATTGGACACATTCATGGAAGGCAAGTTGATCAACAATCATTAAATACAACGATGCTACCTTGAGCTCTTGAAATTGATAATTCAAATAAGGTAAAATGTATATTACTGAAAGGATTATCCTTATTTTTTAGACCCTTTCTCTAAAGCAGCAGCTAGAGGCCATCACTGGAAACAGAACTCAGCTGGGCAGATGTTTGGTCTAATCCAGACATAATGTAGCACACATCCAGCTTGCTTTGCTGGGTGATGACTTGCAGGACTGTAACAAATCTCAGCATTGGAATGATTCATTTGTCTGATTTCTTCCAGCAGGTAACCTGCCACAACAAAATCAGAGCTAGTCCATCTCTTCCTTTCACCCTTACTATCAGTCATGCTTCACAGTCTAAAAAACTGCCTTGCAATCAAGACAGGCTGCAAGGAGAAACTGAACTTCCTCATGGGAGGAGGATTGTCATGGTCGTGAACTCCACAAAAGGCAGGTCAAAAACCAAGCCAACCTTACAAATTGTTGGGGTGGGTGATATAAACAAGTTGTTCTTGGAGTTTAAGGATACTAATGTGCTGCCTTATGCTCTTACTCTGTAAGCTTATTTCAACGTCTGAAAGAGAACTTTGTATGACCAGTGTCAGACTACCCAACTTTAGCCTGAAACCTCCTTCAGAAAGGCAGGATAAGCCACAAACTAAGTAGTACCGTGAGAAGACAGTAACGTGTGAATCCCCCACCACCCCCAAAACAGAGCACAGTGAAACAAGAACATTTACAAACTTTTAAAAGAAGGGAATTCTGTTGCAAAAGCCTTTGCTCAGCTCTTCTTGAGCCTGTTAATACTACCCAGACCCATACTGCGTAGAATAGCTTAGGATGACAGTGACCTCGGTACCTCACTTCTCTCAATCTCCTACCCAAAAAAGAACTCATTTCAAAGTTAGGTAAGGTTGTTTAGGGCCTTGTTCAGTCAAGTTTTAAATATCTCCAAAGATGAGAGATCCCATAGCCTCTCCAGGTAGCCTGCTCCACTGCCTTCACCAACCACACTTACTGTGATTTTTATTTTTTTTGCCTTCTCTCCAGCTGGAATTTCCCTTTCTGAAACTTGTAACCTCTTGTCTTTTCACTGCACACCTCTGAGAAAAGTCTGGCATTTCTAATCTCCAGACAGACTGAGTTAGCAAGCAAATTGTACAGTGAAGGTATATGATGCACTTGAGCCAACATGACAGCTCACCACTGCTAATAGGGGCAGACCAGCCGTGTACCCGTCCGACAATCTAATTTCAGCCCCCCCGTGCTAGCTCTGCAACTTAAATGGCTGCACAGATAGCCAATTCGTCTTGCTAACTTGACAGAAATCCATTCCCTTGTTTAATTCCTGTGTCATCCCAGCAATATTAATATGTTCAGCACAGGGTCACAAGGGAGAAAGTGGAGCTGCAGGTAGAAACAGAGCACCCCTTTTTGGAGGGGGGCAGGGGGAACAAGCTATAACCTGTGCATTTAGATTTAGGTGTCACAGAACAACATACATTAAAAAATTTCAACCTGCTTTAATAAACTCCCAGCAATAACTAAACAGTCTTCTGCATGCTTCCTACTTCATCCTCTCACCTACCAGATGACATTTACATTTCTGTACTTAATAATACAACCTCTGTCTTCTCTCATCCATGAAGACAGCTATTAAAATAGTGCTTAACTATACTAATTATATTCAGCATTAATTACCCCCTGAGCTAAACAAAACGCAATAGATAGGAACCATATACATTTGGTTAGGGGATGCCATGCCAGTTGGAAACGGAGGAGCAGTAAACTCATTTGGTTCATACAGATGGTGCATGGTCTTCACCAAGCCAAAGTCACACACGTCAAAGGTGCATCAGCCTATGTCACTGCATGACCGCGCAGCATTTTACATCTTAAGTTACAAGGCACTATGGGGATCTTACTTCAAGTAAACACCATTGGATTTGTTGGAAAGGAATTAAGTACCTAAAAGGCGCAAACTTTTTAATATAGCAAATGCTCTTACACACACCAAAGAAAACCGTCACAGGACCAGCATTCAAAGTCACATTTGGCAGCTCAGGACAACTCAAGCTTCATCTTTTATAACAACTCTTCAACTTTATACCAAATTTCAATCATTTTCCAAACTAAGCCTTTTGAATGTGGGCTCCCTATAACCTGCTGAAAGGCGAAAATTGATAACAAAGGAAAAGCATTCCTTCAGAGGAGCTTGGTGAGAGAACAGATTGAATCTTTCCAGTTTCCATACGCTGCACACCATGTTTTGCAAAGACCATAAAGACTTTGCAATTTATGAGATCAGCACTAACATATCTCTTATCTGATATATAAAAAGTATTTTCCAAAGGAAAACTCAACTAATCCAGAGCAATTAAAAAAAAAAAAAACGAACTATGAGAATACTTATCAAAGATCGAGAGAGCTCACAGTAATCCATACTTACCCTCAAGGAAAGTTAATTAAACACGTTCAGGTTTTCTTATTAGCATGTCTGAATTCCTCTAGTCCCTTATTCTCTCCTAAGGCTCAGTGTTTCGGTTTGAAATCAAGGCAAGTATCATGTAAACCACCACCTCTCCCTGCTCCATCCTCAGATACGTTGCACCACCTTTGATGCCTCCCTAGCCAAGTGTATTTTACTCGGATTGCTACTGTCTCAGCTGCCACAAGAAAACCTCCCTGAATCTCTCCACCGCTCCCTGCCCAGTTAAAACTTGCTGACATCTATTGTCAGACCATTCACAGCTCTGCCCTTTCCCACTGCTTCAGGTATGACTCCACTGCAAGGTGCCAGCCTCTATTCATGACCCCCCATTACCAGCACCGAGTTCGCAACCTTCCCTCAAGTCCTCAGATTTTTACATAAATACCTTTCAAAGTGATCCCACCAGTTTGATCAGTTCACACCTCCCAACTGCCACACACAGTCACTTCTTGCCTCATTCCCAAGCAGACGTTTTACCAGATTTTACCAAACAGTACAGCCCTCTGCCTAAATTAAATTAAGATCATCACTGTCCAGGTGCAGTCCTGAAACATCATTCAGCCCTTGTTTTTCCACCGTTGCTAGTCAGAAAGGAGCGTAGCGCATAACCCTTTCAGTCTCTAGGGTCTCACATACACCTTTGTAAAGCAGCTGACATGGTAAGCCACACTCCTCCTCTCCTTTGTCACTCCAAAAACCTGATGATTTTTGAGATGAAGAAATACACAGCAATAACCCTAAGCAGTTCTCACAGTTCTTCTAGAGCCAAACCAGCTTAAAGCCTGACTCCGGGTGCTTAGCCTCACAGATAGCTTTAGCAAATCTCTCTGGTTTATGCAGCTTCCTCAGTAAGACCCTTCTAACTAATTCTTGTCAGTTCAGTGTTGTCTATGAGACTTCCACGAGCTGCTGCGGAAAAGAAAAAAGAAGAAAAAGAAAAAGGTAATGACCACAACAAGTTAGCTTTCATACTGTCAGAGGCTGGAGGGAGAAAGGAAGCTAGAAACTCAACAAGGATCCTAACGACCATGTGCTTACAGACCTGAGACTTAAGTTTTACTGGCAAGTTTAGCACCTATTCTTCAACAGAAGCACAAACAATACCATAAAAGGCTTGCATTTTTTCACTGTATTAACATTTTTATTTACTTTAACTCCCCATTAAGTTGCATTTCCCTCTCTATGGCAGCAGGGCTAGGTGAGGTAAACTATGCCAACACAAGCAACGTTAAGTTTTCTAGAACAGATGCAAAACTTTGGACATGCCACTTCACGTGCTATCAGTTTGATACTGAAAACTACCTAACTGCTAGCTTCCTTCCACACACGTGTTCTGTCTCGTAATAATACTTACTACACATTTCCCCTACGCAGTCCAACACTTCTGGTAATTACAGCAACTGCGTTATTTTTAAAACTGAGATACACAGACACGATGAGAACGTCCAAGAATCTACATGGTTGTGTTTTGCAAAGGCACGCATGAATCAAAAGCAACTCAAAGCTTACAATGCATCACTGTTCGCATACTTTGAGAAGTTTTCATCTGAAAGGATTAGTGCTTGTTGCTAAGCTATCTGCCTTTACTTTCCTGTTTGAGAACACAGTCAATGTTTTCCAGGCTTTGATTTCACAAGGAGTAACACGCGAGTATTTTGACGAGGACACCTGCGAGTAAAGCCAAACACCTATCGCTTTACAGCCAGGCCACTTGGGCTAGACATTAAACTCACAATCATTTCAGGCTCTGGTCATTGATCAATTATCGATACCAGGCAAACTTTCCTACTGTTAATATTGATAACTCAGAAACTTTATTCCTGTTGAAATCATGTTTTGGTAAGATAAACTTTGTGGAGAAGGCTTTAAGCTAGCCATTTTTGGAAGATCTGCAAGACAGACCTGAAAGTGACACAGGCCAACACACAGCTCTTCATTCAAAGGAACAAAAAACTTTTATGAGGATGACCAACTAGGAATGTTTTAATACCAACAGTCACTATAGCCATTTAGCTCCATCCCAATTCGGGTCTTTGCCGTGTGGACTTTCTTTTCCATGCAATCACGGAAAATAACACACAACGCGTTTGCAGCCAGCACAAACAGTTAATAAACAGGTAATGAAGAGACGAGGGCACGAAGCACCACCAAGCGCTTTGCTTTGAGCCGGCGGCACCGCGAGCCCCCGTCTGCACCCTGCTCCGCCGGGGGAAGGAACACTCTGGAAGCCGGCGGCGCCCGGCCCGCTGCCCTCCTGAGGTCGCCTCCTCGCTGCCGCCGGTGCCCCAGGGCCCGCGCTGGGCCGCGGATCGGACACGACCCCCCCACATCTCCCCACGGGAGGCGCGCCGGAGTCCGGCCCCCGCCGCCGGGAGGGAGAGAGTTTGCCCACCGGCAACTTCGGCGGGGGTTTTCTACGGCGGACAATGGCGGGTGCGGAGCTCGCGGGAGGGACAGGACACCCCGCCAGCGGCGGGGAGCTCGGGGCGCCGGCAGCCTGCCCGGGGCGGAGGAGAGCGGGCAGCACATGGAGGAGCGGCGCGGCGTGCGCGGCGGGGGCCGAGCCCGGCTGCGGGGTGACAGGGACGAGCTGCCTGCGGAGAGGACGGAGGGTGGGAGGGAAGGCGGGAGGGCGGCCGGGGCGCGGGAGGAGGCGGGGAGGGGGCGGCGGAGGCGCCGCGCCCCGGCGGGCTGCGCCCCGCGCCTGAGGGGCGAGGGCGGCAGGCGGCTCGGCGGGCGGCAGGAGCCGAGGCGGGGAGGGAGGGAATGAAGGAAGGGACCGGTGCGGGCGCTCCGGGCGCGGCGCCTGCCGCCGCCCGCCTCACCATCAGGACTTTGGCCGCGTTCTCCAGCTGGGCGATCACCTCGGGGGCCCCCCCCGCCGCCGCGGCGGCCGCGGCCGCCGCCGCCATCATGGTCTCTCTTCAATGACGCGCCATGCGCTGCATTCTGGGAGGAGGCGGTGGCGCAGCCAATCCCGGGCCCGGCGCGGAGGCGAAGCGCCGCCGCCGCAGCGTGACCGCCGGCCGCTAGCCGGGGGGAACCGCCGGAGACAGCCCCCGCCTCTGCGCGCCCCGCACCGCCCTCCTCACCCACCCACAGACCGACCGACCGACCGACCGACCGATCGACCGCCTCCCGGGCGGGGCGGGCCCGGCCCGGCCCGGCGCACGCAGCGGGACCTGGGGAGCCCTGGGGCGGGGCCCGCCGCCGCCGCCGGTTGGAGGCTACCGCACCTGCCGGGGCCCGCGTGTGGGCGGAGGAGCGCCGCAAGGCCTGGCCCGGGCCAGGCCAGGGAGAGCGGGCTGAGGCGGGAGCGTTGTCCGGGTGCTCCCCGGTTCATCCGCCCTTGGTGGGGCCGCGGGCGGGTCCCTGCGCCCAGCGGCGCTCGCGGATCTTCGGTGGCGTGAGAAGGGCTCGTTCTTAAAACGCAGCTTAGAGGGTGGTGGGGAGTGGGGGAGGCGACCAGCCTCTCTCCAAATGGAACAGCTTTATGGCAGACAAAATAGCCAATGTTTAAGACTGGTCTAAAATGCACTTTTTTCCACATATCTTTCGAGCTCACTTCACGTTATTCGATGTGAGTTACAAGACAGCGTCACCTCTGGAAAATATTCTGGAGAGAACGTTGTTGTACACCTGTAGGAGCAAAAGGTCTCTGGGATTGTGCCTTCACTGGCATTTTATTTTGGTTTAGGAGCTTGCCTTTTGAACAAATGTGGTGGTTTCCACTTCAGTTTGCACACTGGAGCAGACTTGGAGGTCTGATACCTTCAGGTGACACTAAATTGGAAGATCTGCAAGCGCCGAGGAGTGCTCAGTGCGTAGGGCCAGGCTGGATCTCTATCAGAGTAGGTCCCTTGCCGTGCATACCCCTGAGCAGCATCGGCTGTTCTCTTCTCCACGTCCCACTCCACTCTTGACAGCAGCCATAGTTCTCCCATCCTTCCAACCTTGAGAAGACATTAGCTGACCTCTAGCGCTGAACTAACGCAAAGTTTGGAACATATCAGCTAACTGGGCAAGCTGATACCAGTCTTGAATGCTCACAAGCTGTTCACACAAACTGAGTGTAAATGTGCAATGTTTCCATGCAGGTGATACAATGTAACAGCCAAAGGCAGAAGAAAGGATCAAGGAAATGGGAGGACAGAAAGAAATACATCTTTCCTATTCAAAAGAAGAATGCAAGTACTTTTCTCCCAAGAAATGGCAGCTTTCAGTGCTGAAGGGGTCATGGCAGCACTCACTACTAGACAGGATTAGAAGCGGCAATAGAACCATGTAAAAGGTTGATTTTGTGGTTTACCTAGGAGTTAATGTAATTCATGCCAGAATATTAAATGTATTTCAGGGTAACATTCAACTCCACAGTTGAAGAATGTGGGGAGATCAGCAGGGCTGCACTGAAAGGAGAGATGAGTATAAGGAAAACTGAACTCACAGTCAGAGATGGAGGAGGCCGAAGGTAGTGAAAGTGTGATGACACACTTAAGTCCTGAAGTGTGTTTATTGGGCAAACAGTGCAATGTACAATGAGTCTTACTCTAAAGAACAGCAAAACAAGAGCTAAACACTTAGAAGTTTGTGTACGAGGAGGTAATGGGGAAAAAAAACCCTGAAGAGTATGAAAAAAAGCTATTTTAAGGAATTCTGTGTTCAGTAAAGGACTACTTCAGTTGAGTGTTTCTGTACTTATAGCTTGTATTCAAAATGAGATTCTTCAGCAGCTTCTTCAGTATGCTCAAAGGTCCTTCATTCTCCTGTGGACTCGTGTGTTCAGCAGCACACTTCAGTAGCCATGGGAGCAATAGAAATAGAATAGTATTGTTCAGGCTGGGGAGGCTCAAGAGTCTCTAAACCAACCTTCTGCTTCTTCAGCTGTGACCCAGTTGCTAAGGGCTTTGTCCAGCAGGGTCTTGAAAATCTCCAAGAATGGACAGTGCACAACTTATCTGGACAACCTGTGCCAATACTTGATTGTTTTGACAGTGAATTTTTTCCCCCTGAAATCACAATCTTCCCATATGACAATTGCCTCTCATCCTGCTGCCATGCACCTCAGTAGAGAGTTCTGCTATTTTCTTGATAATCTTAGGTACTGAAGGGAAGTTCTTGGGTTTGCCTTCAAGCCTTCAGACTGAATGCAGTTCCTTCAGCCTCTCCTCACAGGCCGTGTACCCTCATCCCCTGACCACCTTGATTGTCTTCAGCTGCACTAACTGCAATTTGTCAACTTCTTTCTCATACTGGGGGGGCCTAAACGGTGATGTGGTTTTCCAGACATGATCTAAAAAGTGCTGAGTAAAGAGGACTAATAATTCTCTTGATCTACTGGCTTCATGCCTGTAAAAACAACCTAGTATGTCTTTATGAAGGTAGCCTTGCTCACTACTGTGGTGTTCTGCTCACTTATGTTTAGCTTGGTGTCTGTCAGGGCCAAGTAAAGTGTACAACTGGGCCTTAATTGCCCTGGCACTCTCACCTGGGACTTTAGCATGTGCAGTACTGTAAGTTTACTTGTGCCAAGTCTTGTCTCCTGTTGCCTTGGCTTATCAGTTGGCCTTCCTGGATGGACCTGTATAGTGGGTGTAATGTATAGTCTTGTCTCCAACCACTTTTCCTGCATTGGCCTTGTCTCTGACAGTCTTCTGCCGTTCCTGGTTGGACCCTGGACCTGACTCTGTGTCGCCTTGTCTTGGGCTCTCGAGAAAGCCTGTCACCAACCCAGCCCTGCCTGAATCCTGTGGGGCTGCATCTTTGTTGGTGAGGGCACTGCCCTGCCTGTGCTGTGGTCAGCCTTGTTTCCCAGCTTATCCGCCCTCATGGAGTGGCCCTGCTCTTGTTGTCCATGACACAGTCCACCAGGACCTCCGCATCCCTTTTTCAGTCAGTCCTCAGTCTATACTGCTGTGGTGGTTATTCCATCTCAGATAAAGTATGACACCTTAGGATCCATCCATCAGTTCATTGAATAGGCATAGTCGTTTGGTCAATCTTAATCTTTCCCTTCTCCCCCTGAAGTCGTCTATTTGAGCATAGTTCAAAAGTAGCATATTCATTAAATCCACTCTTTTTTCATAAATATATACAATATGTGCAACAAAATCTTGCATTTTACTGTGCCATCATCAGGTGCACCTTGCCCTCATTTCCAGTGAAGGACTAAGTGGAGTAATATACAGTAAAAATGAACGTGATCAAGTAGTCATATTGTCTCTCAGCTATATTACAATCTTAATGTTCTCTTGGCTAGTCTTAGAAAAGCTGATTGTTCATTTATCTTGTCAGAGTGAATGCTGAAGCTATTTCTGCTCTTGGCTAAAAAAGATGCATCACATTCTTCCTTAACGATTCCCTCTTTTGGGGTGTTAATACTCTTAAAATAGTTCAGAAGTTTTGGACTCATTGCCAGAAAGAGTGTTGTCAGTAGCGGAGCCTGTGCTTTCTCCTCTAGCAGTCCTTCTCTAGCTTGCTGTCTTCCACAGATGAAAACATCCAACTAGTGCCAGTTTTGGCTAAAGATTAAAATGTTAAGGAAAATGAGCCAGCAGTTGGAAGCAAAACAGTCATGAATTAAGTTGTTTTGTTTTGTTTTGTTTTAAATATGTGTTAATCAGTGCTATGCACACACACAATAATACTGGAAAAGATCTGTTATAGTCAGGAGCACCTGAAATGTCAAAGGTACGGAAATAGAAGTGACTGTGCACTAAGTTGGATGAGACAAGGAAATCAAAGTCAGTAGGGAAGTGGATCACTAGCGTGAAAGTGCAATGGCAATTTCAAGCTTACAAGTGGCAAGCTTGGGAGGAATTAATCTTTCGTCATTGGTTAGGTAGGAGCTTTCGAAACCATCCTCTTCTATCAGGACGCACATCTTGATTTATTGCCTAATCTTGATTTCCTGGTGTTCTTAAGACTGTTTCCCTCCTGTTTCTCAAATGTGTTCAAGAGATCTCTTCCCACATAGCCTGCACTTATTTTTTTCTGTAGACCTCCTTTCTCTGGTCAGGACATCCAGTTTGCTTCCTTTCCCAGGGACCTTTTT
Source organism: Rissa tridactyla (assembly GCF_028500815.1). Lineage (NCBI taxonomy): Eukaryota > Metazoa > Chordata > Aves > Charadriiformes > Laridae > Rissa > Rissa tridactyla. Next base: position 22,468,387 of record NC_071466.1, read on the forward strand.
CCTAATATCTACCTTCACTGGCTGGATTTTTGCAACAAATCCTGAAATAAATTCTGCATATAAATTGCAAATAAAATCTGCAATAAATTCCTGCAATACTTCCTGATTTATTGCTGGCTTTTGACCAGCGCCTAGCAGAAGTCTGTTCAGAGTAGTGGCTCCAGTACTAGCTGTTCCAGTAGTGGTGTTCAATGACGCTCATCTCCAGTGACACAGGAGGTCTCCCACCAGTGGGAACTACTGGACAGGGTGACTTCAAACAACTCAGCTTAATTCCTGCAGACACCCAGGCTAGATTTCCATACAAATGGCCTCAGTCAAGTTACACAGACACATAAGTCACTGTTCCTCTCTTGAGCAAAAGCTTCTGCCAAAATTATTGCAAGCAGGTCTGGTAGCAGCACTCAGTGCTTTTGGTCAGTTCTTCCTATTACGAACCCAGGTCTCAATTGCCTTTGAAGTTGGGCAAAGTTTAAAATTTTGGGAATACAGGTTTCTGTGCAAAGTATCTGTTACAAGCTTAGAGAATATGTACACTTGTGCTAGAATCGCAGAATCACAGAATGGTAGGGGTTGGAAGGGACCTCTGGAGATCATCTAGTCCAACCCCCCTGCCAGAGCAGGGTCACCCAGAGCAGGTTGCACAGGAACGCGTCCAGGCGGGTTTCGAATGTCTCCAGAGAAGGAGACTCCACGACCTCTCTGGGCAGCCTGTTCCAGTGCTCTGCCACCCTCAAAGTAAAGAAGTTCCTTCTCATGTTTAAGTGTAACTTCCTATGCTCAAGTTTGTGCCCATTACCTCTTGTCCTGTTGCCGGGCACCACTGAAAAGGGCCTTTCCCCATCCTCCTGACACCCACCCTTTAAGTATTTATAAGTGTTGATAAGGTCCCCCCTCAGTCATCTTTTTTCCAGACTGAAAAAAGACTCAATTCCCTCAGCCTTTCTTCATAAGAGAGGTGTTCCAGTCCCCTAATCATCTTGGTAGCCCTAGTAGTCCATTCTAAGAACAAAAATAGGGAAAAATAAAGTTGAAAGATTGAATTGAGGTTTTTTCAGAAAGCCACCTTTTTTCTTTTTTGTTTTTTTTGAAAATGGGTTTAAAGTTTGAGAAAGCAAAATTTTGATTGGAAAGTGTCTGTTCCCATGCCTGAAAATCCGTTTGTGTTTGGCCACATTTGAACTACTAAACCGAGAAGGCTTATACATACTTGATTTGATAAAGTAAATGCAGCCTGCAGATTTCCCTTCTCAATGACAATTCATCTTAATGTTCACAGAAGATCTCAGAACAATCATTTCCCTCACAGCTTTCACACGTGACTGGACTGTATGTCTCATTCTCCAGCGCATCCTCCTGCTCCTCACAGCTTTTGCTTCTGGCTGAAGTCTCTACAATCACCATCCACTTCTCCCTTACTCCTGCCTTCCTTCAGGATGCAGAGAATGGTACTCTTCCTGTTTACCCCCAAAGTCTTCTTTGTTAATAAATTAAGATCCAGCTCTAAATCAGAGGTCTGTGGTAGAAGCAGGTTGTCTGTAGGAGGTACCTTACCTTTCTTGTTGAGGAAGCGCAGGATGAACAAAAATGATTAAGCAGATTCTAAGAATTTTAGGAGGGTGCCTGTCTTTGCCTGCCCATTCTTGCATTCCTCTTGTGCTTAAAGGGGCTTAAGCTAGGCTTCATATTTTTGCTATGTGTCTTATTTTATGGGGCTTGGCTTGTTTTCTGGGGTCTATCTGTAGCAGCACTAAGGATCTACAGCTGCAAATAAAGACAATGAGAAATTCATTGGAGTAATTAAAAATAAACTTTCTTGGTATCTGAAGAAGTGTTCCCTCGGGTTGTTCACACTGAGTTAGACATTGTCTCTTCAGTTTATTTCTTAGAAAGCCACAGTACACAATGCTGCAAAGCTAGATTAGTCGTTCGTCATTAATTTCAAGTTCTTGGTTTTGTTAAGAATGAAGTTTGACTAAGAATGGAGTGTGTCATAAGTGAGGTTAACTGGAGGAGGTAAAATATTAGGTATTTAAGACTGGGTCTTGCTGGAAAGAAAGTATGAACCATAACCACCAGTGGTACACAGATGGAGATACAGGGGATAAGAATGAGGTTATAGAAAACTGGTGCATTTTTGTAGTTGCGTGTGTGCTGTCAGAGCAGTGAACAGTGACAGTGGCCAGCAGCAGTCACGGCACACCCAGAGCAGCAGTCAAGTTGCCACAGCAGCGGCTCTGTTTGCTCCCTCAGCAGCCTGCAGAAGGGGAATTCAGGAGGATGTCAGACACATGGATGACTGAGTCACACTCAGTATTTATTAAACTAATGTTCTGCCCAAGAATTGAGGCACGTGCCTCACACTTAATTTGGCTTTTCACAAGCAAGGCTTTACATTGGGGTAGATAAGACTGACTCCAGGAGGCAAAATGTCAATAGAAGAAAAAGATGTATGTTAGGTGGACAGTGTTATTAGATCTAGACTTTTCGCATCTTATTCCTGTATTTGAAGCTGTAATAGTAAGAGCATAAGCATTGTTTAAAACAAGTGAGTGCATTAATTGTTTTACAGGAAGCATACTGTATTTGGTTTTGTATCTGCTTATGTTCTGTTTCTTCCTGGCTGTTCTTGTCTAGCAGCCACCGTGTCGGTTAGCACTTCAGTGTACCGAGAAAGGGGGAGTTGAACATAACAGTCACTAAGTTTAGCTATTTTGACCTTCAGAGTTATCTTTAGGATTTATGACTGGTTGACCAGAACATGTTGCTTAGGATTCACACTTGGAAGTTTATCAGCAGTAACTTACACTAAGTATTTGGAAAACACATATGCTTTCCTTCACACAGCCTCTGTGCTGCCTCTGCAATGGTTTTCTGTGGTATTTGGGAACACTTGACTGGCACACTAAATGGTAGGGTGGTAGTTTAAGCTAGCCACTTTCATCCTGTCTGTAACAAACACTTAGAAGTCTTCATCCAGCAGATATCTATGTTCAAGCACACAAAATGCCAACTCTGATTGCCAGCTTACTGCCTCTTTCATCTCAAGACTGTTGTGAAGGCAAACTTGCCAACCTAAAAGGGATCAATGCAGCACTAGTGTATTTTAGGCTACTGTCTCTAGACACTTAATTCTTTCATATAAGTGTCATTCACTCCACATTAAGTCATTCTTTTGATTAGCATAGGGTACAGTACTGACACTTTAGTCTTTCCTCTGAGGTTGTTCTGTTCTGGCCCTGCTCTAAAGATGCCTGCAAAAGGCTTCCTGCTCCTAATAGTTTATTCCCAAGGCCATTTGCCTAGGACATGGCTTTTCCTCCTCTCAGTAGCTTACAAGTGACAGCCAAGTTCTCACTGGTCCTGCATAAAAATCAAGGACCTAAGTGGAAGTCAGCAAGACCCGTAGGTAAGACTTACCATCTTAATGCTAGGGGAATTCATGGGCCTGATCTGGATGTCTGACTCTCCCTGTGTGTTATATAGGTACAAAAGAGTAGGGTCTGGAGAAACTGACAAGTGAAACATCTGCGCTAGCTCATAGAAGAAGGAGCCAAGGAAGCCTTTGCAGCTTAAAACACACACACGCATGCATGCATGCGCTTGTTTTACTTGTAGTATTTGTGAATGCTGCTGTACTACTTCAGAGGTTTCCCTTAAGCACCTCTGACATAAGCTGAGAAATTTTGTCTGAAAGTTTTCCTCATGGGTGCAGAAATGTCACGGAGTATTTGCAAGTAAGTTCATCATTTATCCAGTTCCTATTTTGAAGGCAGTCAGGGGAAAGCAAGCTGATAACTCAGCTGACCTGAACTCTGTACAATTGCCATAGGTGTGTGCCATGTGGAGAAATCAACTGCAATAAAGAAAGGTCCAGTAGTTAGTTGAACATAGGCTTTCTAAAGGTGGTTAACTCTGAAGTCACAGCAGAAATATACAACAGGATTCATTATTTAGTGTCTCTGTATTTCTGTTCCATATACAGAAGAGGCTAGTAGTACAATGCAACTGCCCTGCCAGTTACAGAGTCACAAATAGCTGGGGGAACACAAGCGAAATGATCATTACATAGAACCAATCTGCCTCTTCAGCTTGGGTCTGTAGCTTGCACAAGCTCTCTGAAAACCAAATGACAGAGTTCAGTCCTTATCTGAGCTTAGCCTAAGGATGAGGAGATTTTTCAGCTTTGGCAGTTCTGGAATAAACTGGGATTTTCAAAGGATTTCTTGCTCCCCTTCTTTGAGTTTTATGGAGGGAACATAACAGTGTGCCTTAGAAGGAGATTCCTGGGTGATGGGTTAGTATGAACTGTGGGCATCATTCTTACCTGCCGCGTTTCCAGGGTAGATAACCACTGTCACCATGGTTTTGAACCAATGAAAGTCTTGCACCTCCTTACTGGTTCCTGCAACAGACTGCAACACTGCATGGTTAGAAATGAATTTTTCTTGTTAGTCTGAGGTGGATTTGACTGTTTTATTGAAAAAAAAAATATTAGTTTCCCTGGTGTGTTCAGACATTAGAAAGATCTTTCAGCAGCTCCAGTTATACCAGATAGTCCAAACATTTGCTAGCCTTATGAGAGATTTGTATTGTCCATCAGGATAGTTAGTATGACCAGATCTATAACAGCCTGATGAAGTCAACCAGGAAAAAAAATTTGTATATAATCTATGAGAGAAACATGATAAATCAGAAGAGCCTTACAGTTCTAAGTTTAAGCACCTCACATTGCAGTCATGTGCAGCCATGTATACGCTTATAGTGTCTAAGGTGAGTTAAGTTTCTTGTCCTTGCATCTCTTACTGAACAGCTATTCCAGAGTTTGCCTTTTGAGAGTTGTAAATCCTTCTGACTTGCAGCTTATTTACTTTCATTGTATTTGCTGCTGGTTTTCTGGCACAGGGATAGATACTGTTCATTATTCCAATTAGATTTTCTTCCTGCTTCATGGTTAGTCTAGGTATATTTAGAAAGTTATGTTCCCCTTATTCTTCATATTGAGAGTTCATATAGAATTAGAAGAGTTTTCTTCCCATAAATAAGTTCCTTCTCATAAATAGCGCTTCTTCTGTTCTAACGTGAGCTGATCTGTCTCAAAAAGTGACCACCAGAATGGTGATACTCCAGACTATGTTTTACAGGGGCATTGCTTTTTCCTTAGCTCTGTTGGAAATGCATAGACCAAGGTTGTAAAATTGCCTCCACTAGTTTCACATCTGCATCATTTTAGGGGCTTAGTTATTCCAAAATCACCTGATGATATGCATACATATATTACAGCAGGAATTTTAGGGTGTTAATCCCAGAAGTCTTCCAGTAAAAAACTTCATGCCATTTCTATTATTCCATGTATCAAAGTAATTTAGTTTTTCCTTTTACAGTACTTTTAATAATCTTTTTCTGAATGTGCCTGAATACTATTTGCAGATTTCATTAACGTGCTCTACTTTTTATTCTCAAGCCATTTGTAAAGGTATTAAAATTGGGTCTATTTATAGACTTTCCACCCCTTGACATGCCCCTTTGCAATGCTGTCTATGTGGCAGAAATACCATCTCTATTTTTCATCATCAGCCCCTTAGGGACTTCCCTGCAGCTTGTCTTAGTGCTAGAATCACCTCTGTGTATGGCAATTGGTATAAACAGTGATAAAGAAGTTCTTAATCCTTCTAATAAATTTGTAACAGGAATTAAATTTTTTTTGCAGGCGGGCCTTGGAAGTCTCAAGCAGCTGTAGGCAATGTTAGATTAACCACTCTTTCCAAAGTTATATCCCCATCCCATTTATGTACCCAACTCCCATTTATTTACCCGGCCTTTCCTAGTAGGAGCTCTCTGAGACTCCCCCAGCCAGCCCCTCCATCGGCACTTGAGAGCCCTGATCTTGCTTTGCTTTCTCTGGTTTGAAGTCTGGGAGGGCAGCAAGTGAGTACCTTGTTGGCCAGCTCTGTGACTTTAGCTGAAGAAACTGGTCAGCAAATCCTTTTAGTGCCACTCTACCTCTGGTATGTCATCATGGGGGAACTAGGGGATAGACCTTTCAAGCTGTTTTTCCTAGGCTAAGTTTTTTTTTGGTCCCCCAGATTTGGTGTTCTAGTTCTGGGAGGCTGATGGACAAGTGTCTCAGATTCTCTCTGGTTTTCCAGGGGGGTATTGCAAGATCACAGTTCTTCCCATAGATATCTCACCTTGTTCCTGTTAGGGGTTTTCCCCTGGAAGTTGCCAAACAGTCCTGTGTGACTGACTGCAACTGCTTGCTTGCCATTTGTGTTCCAGGTGCTGTCCACCTTTTTGATTTTTCCAGGTAGGGTATGCTTACTCCACTGCTGAGACAGTAGACCTACTTCACGGCTACTGTAAGCTGCCACCGACAATAATCATACAATCACTTAGATTGGAAAAGACCTTTAAGATCACTGAGTTCAATCATAAACCTAACGCTGCCAACTACATCACTAAAACCATGTCCCTAAAAGCACCACATCTTTTAAATACCTCCAGGGATGGTGACTCAACCACTTCCTGGGCAGCCTGTTCCGATGCTTGACAACCCTTTTAGTCAAGAAAGTTTTCCCGATATCAAATCTAAACCTCCCCTGGTGCAACTTGAGGCCTTTTCCTCTTGTCCTGTCAAAATTAACGGAAAGTTATTAACGGATTGATATTTATAGCTCTAGAAGCTTTCAGTCAAGATCCTTTCCTCCCATTTTCTTTCCAATACAATCCATTCTAGTTTTCTCCCAGATAGTTTCCATTCTAACAATCTTAAGCATCTCTAGTTTAATTTTCTGTGGGACAGTGGAGTGACTTTTTTTGAACTCTAGAAAATTTATTCTGGAATAAAATAATGGTTTGAGTCTGTAGGTTTTTTTGGTTCTTCAAAATAAATGCGTAAGTACATAAGCATTCCCATTCTGGATTAGACTTCATATAAACTTAATACTATACCTTAGATCTAGAGGTGGCGAGAATGAAATTCTGAAGAGGAAGGTGGAAGTAGATGAACAGCTGGCGGATATGGACTCGTATGTCCTCAGTGTATGCCATCCACTTCTTTAATGGTTGAAGATAGACCTGGAATAAACTATCCTTTCCAAAGACAGAAGACATTTTAATATTAACTTTTGGGTATAGAAATACACGACAACACTTGTGAACATTTGCTATCCTTGCACATAGTTAATCCCTTTGTGTTTCTTAAATTTTTGTCCTTAGAAACTTGCTTAGAATTGTGCTATGTAGTATTCTCTGTACAAATATGTTTCCTGTTATTAGTGCAGTGTGGAGTCTCCCTCATTTTGCTCTTTGCACCTCCATCAAAAATGAAAAATTTGAGAGAGACTGTGGTACTGGGTGAAAGATACCACATGGGAATACTCCACAGATTTGTTTAATATTGTTATATATTCCCTGACCGTTGTAACATTTTACATGCTTTCATGGCTATGCAGCATGTTTACCAGAGATATTCAAGGAGCTGCCTATGTTTATGCACAGGTGCTTTTCTTGAGCTCATCAAATTAATTTAGACCCTTTGAAGGTGTATGAATAGTTTATGTTTTTGTCTCCAGTGTTTATTGTATTTGTCACTATTAAATTATCATTTGATATCATGTTGTCCATTCATATATTCTTATTAAATCTTTCTTAAGTATCATGGCCTGTGCCTGGTTTTTTTTAGAATAATTAATTTACTTGTACAATCTGCAGATTTTTTATTTAATATTTCCCCTTCCAGATGGCAGTATCTTAAACAATAATGGAATTAATGCATAACCTTGAAGCACCTGTTCTTAATTTTTATCAGTTACAGCGTAAATCTCTTTTAGGTTTTTGTATTTTTAACCAGTTCCTTTTTATTATATTATTTGAATTCTCAGTTCAGGACCACTTACTTTCTTATACAGTCTCCTGAAAGTCTAAATAAATATAAACTACCTCCCCCTTTCCCATCATTTTATCACAATTTTTAAGTAATGCTATGAGATTGCTGGGGTTGTACAGGAAGCATGCTGGTTAAACATTAGCATAGCATCTCATGATTTTCTAGGCATTTTTGCCAAGAAAATCAGATATATATTGTCAGATACATATAAAAGGCTTACTGATCTATGCTTTTCAGGATCCAACCTGGAGTTATTTTACAAAGCAGGCACAATCATCACCAACCCCTTAACCCTTTAGAGCTAGAACTGATTTAAGAGATAGGTTCATACAATGTCTGGGGCTAAAGATGAGTACCTTGAGCAGTATGGCTGTGAAGATTTTATGCATCTGATGCCAATGCATCATCAGAATGTGCTTTACCTCCTTGAGGCCGTCACGGCTTTCTTATGTCATGACTTCCCTGTCTTCTTTCCCAGCGAGCAGAGTATTAAAAGAGTGCATATTAAAAAAATATTTCAGCAATTATTTTCTTATTAGTTGTCCATGTATAATGTTGTCTGTGAAGTTCCATTCACAAAGTTATTCAAATAAATTCAGATAAAGTTGCATTAATTTGTTTCTTCAGATAAAGGCTTTGATTTATTTAATCACAGTTTTGTGACTATGTTTGTATTGACAAAGAAAACAAATACTTAATAATATAGTTAGCCACTCAGAAATTGAAAAATTACACGTTACATGAGAGTTGTGATTAATGGGGTGAAATCCTCTTGGCAGCTGGTCGCCAGTGGTGTCCCTCAGGGCTCAGTTTTGGGGATAGTTTTGTTTAATATCTTTATCAATGATCTGGTGAGGGGATTGAGTGCACCCTCAGTAAGTTTGCAGACGACACCAAACTAGGTGGGAGTGTTGATCTGCTTGAGGGTAGGAAGGCTCTACAGAGGGACCTGGACAGGCTGGATCGATGGGCCAAGGCCAACTGTATGTGGTTTAATAAGGCCAAGTGCCGGGTCCTGCATTTCGGTCACAACAACCCCAAGCAACGCGACAGGCTTGGGGAAGAGTGGCTGGAAAGCTGCCCGGCAGAAAAGGACCTGGGGGTGCTGGTGGACGGCCAGCTTAACATGAGCCAGCAGTGTGCCCAGGTGGCCAAGAAGGCCAACAGCATTCTGGCTTGTATCAGGAATAGCGTGGCCAGCAGGCGCAGGGAAGTGATCGTACCTCTGTACTCGGCACTGGTGAGGCCTCACCTCGAGTACTGTGTCCAGTTCTGGGCCCCCCTGTACAAGAGGGACATTGAAGTGCTGGAGCGTGTCCAGAGGAGAGCTACCAGGCTGGTGAGGGGTCTGGAGACCAGGTCATATGAGGAGAGGCTGAGGGAGCTGGGCATGTTTAGCTTGGAGAAGAGGAGGCTGAGGGGAGACCTCATTGCCCTCTACAACTACCTGAAAGGAGGGTGGAGAGAGGTGGGTGTTGGCCTCTTCTCCCAAGTGAATAATGACAGGACCAGAGGAAATGGTCTGAAGTTGCGTCAGGGGAGGTTTAGATTAGATATTAGGAAGAATTACTTTACTGAAAGAGTGGTAAGGCACTGGAACAGCCTGCCCAGGGAGGTGGTTGAGTCACCATCCCTAGAGGTATTTAAGAAACATCTAGATGTGGCACTTCAGGGCATGCTCTAGTGGCAGAGATTGTAGGTTGTTTGTTTGTGGGTTTGTTTGTTTTTTGGTTTTTTTTGTGTGTGTATGGTTGGACTTGATGATCTCAAAGGTCCTTTCCAACCATGAAGATTCTATGATTCTATGATACATTATGATAAGGCATCTTATCTCTTAGATAAGCAGCCTTGAGTATTAACTTCTCAAAGGAATATTTATGATAAACAGCTGAAATTAGCTGCGAACACAGCTTCCCAAAGCTAGAAAACCTGCTAAAATTGCGGTTTGCTTGCAAACGTTTTGTGAATATAGAAAACCATAATGTGAAATTTGTGAAACAATCTTTTTTCTTGGTATGCCACTGGTCTCATATGCGCAAAACCTCAGGATCTATTCCAGCCATCAATTCCCACAGCAGCCTGTGCGCAGGGTAGGATCAGTGGTGAAAGCTGATGATGCAAAATCAATGTGTGATCTGTTCCAAAAGAAAAACAGTAACGTGGAGAATGACGAACTCATGACAGGCCAGACTGTACTCATGAATTTTCCTGCAGTGAGTAGAGCTAGTCTTATTACAGATGTTTTTCAGCAAGAGGGACACTTCAGGCAGTCCCCACCCTGCCTGTCCTGGCCCCATCCTTCCAGCCCCCCAGTTCCCTGTGCTCCTTCACCATCCCAGCACGACTGTCCATGTCACCAAGCATGGAAGTGGTTCAGAAAACCAACCCAGCTAAAATTAGCAGCCTCTGTTTTCACGGACTCACACAGAATCACAGAATGGTAGGGGTTGTACGGGACCTTCAGAGATCATCTAGTCCAACCCCTCTGCCAGAGCAGGGTCACCTAGAGCAGGTGGGTTTTGCTGGGTTGTTTTTTGGCCTAAGCTCTCTGCTCTGAGTTTGCTCCCCAGTTGCAGGATTACGCCAGCACAACCAAGGGGGCATGGGAGTGACCCATGCTGGGGGAAACTTTCCTAACTGGAAAAATAAATCTAGCATTTCTGTTGTCTTATTTTTCAGCAAGATTAATTCCCCAATCTGCCAAGTCCCACAGTCACACAAACACCTGTCCTGGGAAGAGGATGGCACAGGGCTGATAAATCAATGCAGTGTATTCAGATAGTACAGATCCTGAATGTCAAATCATAGATTTGGTAGCCCAGCAGGCTAATTAAGTAGTCTAGTTGGCGTCCCAAAATGCTACCCATTGAGGAAAGAAAAATAACAATCTTATAACAGAGATATGTTTTCTATGTTACACGTTTTGAAAATTTGCTTCCCAAATACCATGGGATTGACAGAATCACTCTTAATCCTCAGGGGTTGGATTGGGTTTGGTTTGGGGATTTTGAGGGTATTACTCTTACAAGCATGATTGATTATTTAATATATGAAAAACTACCAAGTTTTAAAATCAGCTTAACTCTTAATAAAAAACTATGGTGAGCAACCAAACAATGTCAAATTTAAGTATTGAGAGTAATTGTCCTATACCATCAAAAATAGTAGGTAAGGGTTCTGCTTTGGAGAAATAGAGGCAGCAATCCTAATTTATAATTAGTCTCTACACACCATTTGTAAATGCTCTGACAGTTTATCTTAAAACTTTTAATTTAAAAAGCAAATTGATAATGTATTGACAATCTGCCATCAGGAAAATATTCCCTATTAGAACTGTAATTTAAGAAAACAAGATTATTGTTGAATTACTCATCTTCATAAGCAGAAGTTTTCCCTGTGCAAACCACCTGACTGCTTCACGTTATTCTTAGCTGCAGCATCTGCCAGCACATTTTTCAGTAGTTCTACATAATGTGTCATTTGAAAGTGAGCATCAGAGTAAACAGTCTGCCTAAATGACTAGAACTGTTGAGATAAACAGTTTTGTTGGCCTCAAAGATAGTATTATTATTTCCTCAGAGGATGGTTTCCCTCAGACTCCTGTTGCTCAAGAGGCTGGAGCAGTCACGTTTTCAGGGTGGCACAGTGAAAAGCAGTGGAGCCAGATGTTTCTAAGGCTTGAAAGTGCCATTTTCTGGGCAGAAATACTGACTGAAATTTGTCCTTTACCTTGTCTTAAAGAGAGAAAAAGGTATTGTCCAAACATGACTTTTGGTATGGATGAAGGAGGGAGAAATGCCACATGTGTGACAAGAAGGTACTATGTTGAGTTAGATTTGGTTTGTTTCTATTGGGCATTCAAAGGACTTACACATTGGCAAAAATGCTGAAGGAGGTTTTCTGTCAGGATGTTGGGATGGTAAGTGTGACAGGAGTCAGACTATGACTGTGTTTGGTTTGTTCTGTTGCTGCTGTTCTGACTACCTTCAGTTTTCAAAGGTGTTGTGTTAGTACAGAACTTGATTAATTTGCTACCATAGGCATAACTTATTGTCAGCAGCAGCTTTTAGGAATAAACCATCCAGAATAATCTAAGTAAAATAGGTATTGGTGCTAATATGCTGAAAAATGGGAAGAAACACAACACGGCAGGCAATAGCAAGCCTGTAGGATCCAACACGGGAACATTTCAACAATTCAGGCAACGCCACAAGCAGTAGCTCCCTTTGCTGAGACCCAGCAGTGCAATGTCCTCTGTCCTGTTCCTTTGCATCAGGATGTGTCTGAAAAAAAAATGAAAGAAAGAGATGCAACAGCATTGTTTTGGGCTGGATGAACTCTGAAGCGGAAGGACAAGGTGATTAAGGCAAATAAACTCTGAGAGTGTGTTTATTAGCCAGGAAGTGGTTATTACCAAATTTTCAGGAAATGCGCTGGAGGCCGGTGTACCAACTCCAACATAGCTATATGTATCAATCATCTTTTCTCAGTGTTGTTGAAATGTTGGAATAATGATGGCAACTGTGTTAACTTTTGTTTGAAAACAGGCAATTTCTCTTTTTTTCACCCAATCCCGCAATGAAAGCCACCTTTATTTAGAGGGAGTGCATCTAGTTTCTCTAATCCAAATATTTTGGTAGTCCCCAGAGTAATGCAGTGATTGATCCAGTTTCTCTGTCATGAAGATAAGAGGCCCTTTCCAGGTGTCTTTTTCCTTCTTTTTTATGTACTGGAACTATTCTTCAGATATTGTGCTGCTGTCACTTATTTGAAGAAGAGGATTACCTTATAGTCAATTCTGTGAATAGACACTTTTCTGAAAACTGAGTATTAAAAAACCAGATAGGTAAGTGCCACTTGTTAAACATCAATATTAATTAAGTTGTAAGTAATGATCCAGCCTACAGTGAGAACAATATATGAGTAATACATAATGTAGTTAAATTTCAAGGCTTTATCAGCAAAAATCAATAAATTAAAGCAAAAAAAAACCCTCTACTGATTTTTTACTGATTTTCTGATTTTTTAATATTTAGAAAATTCCAGAAGACAAGCAGGTTACTGCTGTTTACAAAATAGTGTAATTTTGTTTTAAGCAGCTATTGAGGTGACAGTTGTCTTGGTTCTGCTGCAAAGGAAACCAAACTGCACGTGCCCTTGTGCTTTGGCCAAAATATGCACTACCGGAACATCTCCATAGCAATTTCCAAGGTTATTGAGGTCCAACACCACTATTTTCACCTCCTTAATTGGCCGTACGACAGCCTGCGATACTCTGCTCTGTCGCCTGAAGACAGGCCCCCAGCTGCAGTAGCCCGTATGCCAAAAATTTGTTATAGCATTTCTATGGAGTTGTCATAGTACATATTTTTTTAAGTTTTCTTGGACACTGTTTTCAAAACTGCCAGGCAGTTAAACTTAAAACCTGAGAAGTTTCTAAAATCTACCTGAAAAAGATCAAATCCCTTTTTCTGTCCAGTCCAGTCAGCCTGTTGCTGGGGCCTGACTGTTTGTCAGCATTTGCAGGCCCTCGCCTGGCCTGTGTTTAATGCAAATGCTTATTACAGAGTCAGCCGTCTTCATTTTCGAGTTCCTAAAACACTATCAGTAACACAAAAAGTTGGGGGATACTCAAATTATTCTTTTTAACCTAACGGCATCTCCTTACGGACGGTTTTAAAATGACTGTGTGAGCGACTTACCACAAGATGGCCCCTACCAACCGCAGCTCGCGCACGCCCGATGGCTGCGTGGAGGCCGTGGAAACACTGACCGTTGGCTTCTGCTTCTTACAGGGTCCAGGAATTATTATCATTACATGTTACTCTGCAAAATGCTTTCCCAACATATGAAGCCTGTGGGAAGCGATTGCCCTTGGCGTCCACAGTGACTACTCCAGACCCTGAGTACTCTCTGCCCAGTTCATGTGGTGACAAATATCACAAACACAAATTCTTTACGCAGTTAACTTGGTTGTAGTTACGCGAAGACTAGATATCTAAATTGGTCAGGTTTAGGATGAGATTTTAGCACCGTATCAGCAGGTCTCTCAAAGGTGGTGGCTCAGCTGATCTGTGAGGGGATGCTCCAGCAGCGGCGATGAGGCCGCACATGGCACACTCATCCTGAGAGACTGAATTACATTTCCAGAGCCTTTTTCCTCTCCTTGGCTGCTGGAGTGGGAACGTTCAGATCAGCAGTTATTAAGATTAGCACTTAATCTAGTGAGAGCATGGGGTGCTCTCAGCTCTCATTAGCATCAGTGGTTGCTGAGGACATCCAGACCTCAGCCTTAAACATCGCCGACAGTAAATCAACAAAAGGGACATCAGTGCCTGAACTTGTGGTGCCATGAATCTTCTATAGCTTTAAATTACATAGCCAGGTCCCATAATAATTTTTAGGGTGAGCTGCGTATCTTATTAGACGCTTATAATAAATACAGTCCTTTGCCAAGGGAGCCACCTGAGACAACCAAGTCGGATACAGAGGAAAAAACCAACACTTTGGTGGTGTTGGTTTGGTACCTCTGGTCAGAGATTTGCATCTGTTCGTGGACAGTAGACGCCCAAAGCCCAGCTTTCTCACCAGTGAACAAATAGGAAGCTGCTTTTGCTTGAGCATAGTCAGTGGCCTCCTGGCTGGAGGTGGGAGAGGGGCTCATGTTGGATCTCTGCCACTCCTGGAGACAGAAGTTTCTCTTATCATTCTTGTGACAGTCCATCTCATCAGACCACTGTCTGTCATATCATGGAAGCTCTCTTGATTTCACATGTTAAAGAGGTTTTGTTTTGTATAAATAGCAGTATTAGGCTAGAGAGGGACTCATTCCAGTTAATCAGACGCTCCTTTAAAAGACAAATACACGAACCCAAAAATCTTTTGCAAAAAAACCATAGATTGTACAGTTTATACAGTAGCATCTGCCTTTGGATACGGAAGAAAGAAACTGAAAAATCTTGCATTGAAGCAGAAATTTCACCCTACACCCCATTCCAGTACCGTAACGAGCAAGACACAATTAGCCACCCTTTGCCTTAGAGATACCTGGAACGTGTCTTCTCTATGTTGAGAATCTCATTTTGTGCCATCCTGGCGTCAGCTTGAAGAAGGACCTTAGCATCTTGTAAGGAGTGGTGCAAGTTTTGGTGTTTGAGTGTCATCGTCCCATGAATTCAGGGACCCCATGGGATTTGGACTTCAGAGGTGCTTTTGTGGTATCTATGCAGCAACCTGAGAGCTGACAGAGCTGTCTAAATGATGGCAAGAGGCAACTAAAACACTAGATGCATGTAAGCACCTTTTAGGAACACATGAGACATCCATCTTTCAACCCACTGCTCAAGAGTGGAGAAGGGAAAATAATCCTAGTGACAAGCCTTTGTATCTCCTCTGCTTAACCCCAGTGAGAAAAGTGAAGCCAAAGGCAAAGGCAGACTAGAGGGGTCACAATACAACACATTTTCGGAACCTGCATCTTCCCTCATTTCACCTTTTTGTCCACTGACAGCAAGTCAGAGCAAGAGGAAGCAAAGCGTGTAACCCCGGGACAGGCGTTTCCCCAGAAAATCTCCACTGGTTCCATACTGACCACCTCTTGCTTCTTCTCATGGGGGCTCATCAGCCATAGCTGCCTCGGGCAGGGACTCAAAGGGAAATGTTTCACCTTTGACTCATATCCCACATTTAAAAATAAACTAGCAGTTGATTTGCAAAGGCGCAGGTGTTCTTTAATGCCCTTTCCCTGGGCTTTAAACATCCTTCTCTGCCTCTACATTTCTACTGCTTTTGTCTTGGGACATTTACCAGTATCTGCTCTGACAGATTCTGGCATACCCCTTGTGACCACTTAACTGCTGTTATTCGCTTTAAAAATAAATAAGACACTAGGGGAAAGAATCTTAATAGAGGCACAATATGTTCATGTTAATATAAGTACATATTAACTCTGGGCTTCCCAGTGCAAGAGAAAGCCATCTGAAAATCAGGCTACAGAGACTGGATAAACCTACGCTATTCTCCCTGGTATTCTGTGAGCAATTAAAACTCTTGCTGACAATATGAGTTTGTGATCCACAGTGTCCTGCCGCACAGAGTTGTTCCGGTGCCCACAGGAACCGTAGAAGAAGAATGGGGAGATGCAGAAACCATCACTGACTGTAGAAGTCTTTCATAGGCAAGCCGCTGTTAATTGTAAAGGAAGGTAAAACCAGCATTGTGGAATTTGAGGTATTAAAGGATATTATGCTGTGCGCAAACCCATTCCATCACTGTGTTCCCAATACTGAGATAATTCAGCGTCTGTTGGTGGTAAAATATCTCAACAGAGATGAGCAGTGATTATCCTACCCAAAAGAGGGCAGCAGTTAAACTCCTATTCCATGTTATATTAAAAAATGTGTTTTAGCAATGACAAATGTTGTTTCAAGTAGCTCAATAACTGGGAACCATGCCAGCGCCTGACAGTAGAAGCTGTTATTTTATTGATATTTCTCAAAAGGAAGTCAAGCCTGATTACGTATGTTGACACTCAGAAAATGCAAAGTAACATCCAAATTCATAATAAGGGATGAGGAAGCTTTATGTAAGAGTGAGGATGTTAATCATTTAATCTAAGTCAGTCATTTAGCTGCAAAGTGAATTTAAATGTATTAGAAAAGAGTGGAAAAAATCAGAGATCTGCAATCTGTTTTGGAAAGTTTCCTCCCTGTCCCTGGATCTCCAGCTGCTGTCACTGGGGTTGGCCTGTCTGTGCTGCACCGCGACTCTTCTTTAGCAGGGAACCACAGAGTTACTCCTAAGCCCACTAATAATAGAGTCATAGAAACATAGAATCATAGAATGGTTTAGGTTGGAAGGGACCTTAAAGGTCATCTAGTTCCAACCCCCCTGCCATAGGCAGGGACACCTCCCACTAGACCAGGCTGCTCAGAGCCCCATCCAGCCTGGCCTTAAAAACTTCCAGGGATGGGGCTTCCACCACCTCTCTGGGCAACCTGTTCCAGTGTCTCACCACCCTCATGGTGAAGAACTTCTTCCTAACGTCCAGTCTGAATCGTCCCATCTCTAGTTCTGTTCTTCACACCTCCTGCCCTGGTGATTCTTGGTCTCTGCAGGATGCATTTTTTCCATCAAGACAATTGCCTCATGGTTTTTCTTGACCATAAAATCATAGAATGGTTTGGGTTGGAAGGGACCTTAATCCAAGCCCCTGCCATGGGCAGGGACACCTCCCACTAGACCAGGCTGCTCAAAGCCCCATCCAGCCTGGCCTTGAACACTTCCAGGGATGGGGCACCCACAGCTTCCCTGGGTAACCTGTTCCAGTGCCTCACCACCCTCACAGGAAAGAATTTCTTCCTAATATCTAATCTAAATCTCTCCTCTTTCAGTTTAAAACTGTTACCAATCATCACTGGTTTCTTCTTCTTGATGGGTACAGCCATGCTTCATTTTCCCTGCTGGTTCTCAGCTAGAGAAGAGGAAAAATCCTCCTAGAAAAGAGGATTGTCCCTTCCAGATAAGCTGTTTTTCATCTTATTTATTGGTCCTTTTTTCTGCTGCTGAGACTTCTAGCCTGTGGCCAGGGGAACCCCCAGCAGGTCCTGGCCATCCTTGGCCCAGAGCCACAGACTCCTCTGGGTTGGAAGGGGCCCTGTCCCTTCCTCCAGTCAAACCTCTCACGCTGGATTCAGACCAGGCTGCTTAGGGCAGTGTAAGGTCAATTCAAGGTGTCTTACGGCTGAGATGGAGCAGGAACCAAAGGAGGAATGTGCTGGAAGCAAGCTACTCTGCTTTGGCAAAACTACTTATTAAATCAGCTGATTCCCAAACCAGATGTTAAAAATCCCTCCAAGCAATCTCCACACGGAGCAATTGTAATTTTGCAGCTTGCCACCAAGTTTCTCACCCTATATAGGAGATTTTGAAGTAGACTCAATTTAATAGAAGGCAAACACAAGAGTAAAGCACTGCAGCCACAGAGGCACTGCAAGCACGGCTGCTCAGCAGACTGCCTCAAGTACACCGTCTCCAACCTGCCTGAGGTTCTTCATTTTACTGCCACTTTGAGTAATTAGGCTTCAAGGTCATGACTGTATTAATTACCAGGGCCAAGTGCAAGAATGTTAGGAACATGGAATTGGCTTTGGCTAGGGAGCTACATTTGGCAGGGGTTGCTCTCGATTGCCATGGTTATGTGGGCTTTGTTTTCAGTCAGGGAACATCAGGAGGCCCCTCTGTCAAACAGCAACAGTCTGTGGGGACAGGGAAGGTGGAGGTGCCCCAGAACGTTGTATCCTGGGGGCATCATGTGCCGTGCTCAGCCTGACATCTGCCAGGCACTCCATGTGCCGTGCTCAACTCTATGAGAGTTACACGCGAGATGAGGTTGTCAATTAAGTTCATTTTAATTCCAGATATTACTTGGATCTGTTTGACCTCTTTTGTTATTTTTAGAGCTAGTTTAAATTGGCAGGTCCTGTTATGTGGGAAATTGAATGTTAAAATAAAGTCCTTTAAGCCTAAATTGGAACGCACAGTTGGAAATTTCCATGAAATTATATTTCCAAAATCTGTTCTGGAAACATCAAAATGATGTAGTCACAGCAGTTCATTTTTATTTTTATAATTTTGAATATAATTGTGTCATACACAATACAAGCCCTTGGCCTTTTTATTACTTTTTTTTTTGCTTTGATTTTTTGGAAACAAAATATTTTTGTCATTTTTTGGAGGTACGATTGTAGATGCACCAGTAAGTTGCCCCAAAATATTTATATTTTGTCAAACCAGTATTTTCCTATGAGAAGCGTTTTCTTTGTGAAAAAAACCCCACTCGATTTGAATTGGCCTTTCTGCCCGGTGACTTTGTCTTCAGCGACACAAATAGAGTTCCCTGAGGGGAACGGCCTGTCCCCACCCAATCCCTGGGAACGGAAAGACGACTTTCTTCTGGGAGATACTTTTATTTAGATTATTCCTCCAGCATTAAGCATTTGGGGGGCAGAGCAGTGACTCGTGCCCGTGCTGCTGTCCTACTGCATAGCCAGGATGAGGCACACATTGAGAAATTGAATATAGAGAAGGCATTACTCCCCCTGGTGACATGCCACCGCTGTCCCGCAAGGCTTGCAGCAGATCGTCGTCATCCCTACCGGTGCTCTGCCATTCGTCTGGCACTTCCACCCGTGAAATGGCCCGTCAGTCAGCCCATTTATCTACAGCTATGTGGGTGCACATTTTCTGAAAAGGATCCCTTTTAGGTGACACTCATGTTCTGGCTGTGCACAGCTCCATTCAGTGGTGGGCAAAGGCTGGGGATGTAGCCAAGATGATCTGTGCACCAACATCTCAACAACTTCCTAATCCTTCATGCAGCCCTTTAGCTGTACTTTCTTTCGAGGTCCTTTGGCTGGACGCTGTCTCTCCATGCATTCCTACAGCCACGGCACAAAGCTTGATGGCAATATGAGGCTTTCATGCAGTGCCATGATGCCAAGAAGAACGATACCTGTGCAATCCCCACTGCCGGGCTTGGAGAGCAGCAGATCTGGCTGGTGACAGCCATCTCCTGCTCTGCTTAGCGCCAGCTCCTCATGCTGGGGGACGACATGACATCCCTGGAGGCTTTCGCTGGTCAAAGCGCTGGCCAGCCAGACCCAGCACTGGCCGTGGGCCCACGGCGAGTGGAAGGTCAGACCAGGTCTCCAGAGGTCCCTTCCAACTAGCACTTCTTATGGTCCTATTTTTTATTCACCCCTGGCCCCATCCAAAGCAATCGCAGCTGTAAAGCCAGCCTTGACACCCACCGCTGTTCCGGTCAGTCCCCGTTTGGTTTGGGTACCTGCAGTCTCCCCGGTTTCCACCCAAGTGAGTTCTTCCTTTAAAAAAATGTCTTTTTGTTGGAGTTTCATCATAACATCAGGTTAAACCGCACGCTACACAGATGCTTTGGAAGCTGTTATCCTGTAAATTAGTCCTGAATTTTGACCTTTCTTACCTGCTAAATTTCATGTCTAGAAATCCAAACCAAAAACCCTCTTACCAATCCCCCAATGTTGAGCTAAACCCAAACACTATAAATAGCTGGTGAACATACCTGTAATGTGTGTGTATATATATATTCAACATATATATATTGAACAACTGAGCCTTTTGTAAGAATTTGCTAATGAACATTTGCCTTTGTGTCGAGGACCCAGTAGCAAAGTTAGACACATAAAAAATAAATGCGTGTTCCTTTCATTCCTTTTTGACAATTGGATTATTCAGCACAATCAGGTATCTTTTTAGAGAAATTAACTACTCTGAAGCTCTCATCAGACCAACGAAAGCCACAGGCAGTTATTAAGCTGAGCTTACTGTTGCTATTAAGGCCAAGAATGACCAATGCAATGGAAAGCAGTTATCAAAAAAGACACAATAACTCATCAGACCATGAGGCTACTGCAACGAGAGGCTGAGCTACTGCTTTCAGGAGCGGTGATTTCATTTTCAGACTTTGCATTACTAAAGAGATCCCATCAGACTTGCCCAGTTACTAATCGACCTGCAGATCCTCCTCCTCGCTAGCCCGCTTTCCCCTCTGGCCATACAAAGCTATTGGTGCTCCCTTTGGAAAGGAGCAGAGTTGTGCAAACTGTTGCCCTGAAAAGAGAAAAGAAAAAAACCCACCCACAGCTGCCCAACAGCATAAAAGGAAAAAAAGAAAAGCTATTACTGATGACAAGTGTATTTAGGGGACAGTTGATGCAGCCTTCGGAAGCACAGTCAGGAGTTTAGGGGAAAACCTCACCATCCGTGACGAGCACTTCCTGGCATGTGGTGAGCTCCTTTGTGGCACTTGGCTGGGCAAACCCACAGCATCGCAGTGAGCTATTGCCCCACATTCCTTTAGAGCAGCCCAGGGATGGAGGCGGCATGGGAGCCGGGTGGCAACGCAGCCCCTTTCCTCCCCGTACAGCGTGACCCAAAGCTGTGGCTCTCTCTGGCTCGCTACGTGCCCCTCCCTGCTGGCCAGCAGGACTCTCTGAGGAGGGCGTTGTGTGCTGTGCGCTCCCAAAAAGTGCGAGCCAAACAGGAGGTGCCAACGTCAACGTTCTCCTCAACACACGCACCCCCGTGGGGTAACGACTGCACGCTGCAGCAAGGCTGGACCATCTTTATCCGGGCTGCCACTCCTGATCTAACACTCTCAGCTATCTCTCCTCACCCACCTGTACCCCTCGCGCGTTCAATTCCCCCTTCTCTTACAACAGCCGAAGGGGCCGAGTGCCTGTGGCTTTCCTGGGTCACGGAGATCCCAGGACTGAGACCAGGAGGCGAGGTGCACATTACACACTCCTATTTTTTGAGCCCCGCTGAAATTTAAGAAATACTTAAGATCACACAAGGCCTGCTTCATGAAGCCCCATTTTCTTCACTATCTAAAAATGAGCAGATGCAAGCAGAGGTATTTTTCATCTCGCAGACCCGAAGTAAAGGCACCTTCCAAACCACGAGAGCTGACAAGTCAGCGCGTCCGTTGGTCCATTTGAATTTAAATTGTCCATGTCACCAGGCTCCAGTTTCTTCTGCAGGGCTTGGAGCTACTGTTGCATTTGCAGAAGATGACAACAGCTTTATGGGTCAGATCCTCAGTTTATTTTGACAAGAACAAGCTCAGGACTCTGTTTTTACTGCGTCACTGACTGCTCATTCACTGCTCAGAACCGAAACCGGAGGAAGGCACAACTTCCATGTTCTTGCCGCAGCAGATTTCTTTGCCACGAAAAACATTTTTACACTGTTTTTTTGTGTGTGTGTGTGTGTGTGTGTTTTAACAGTTGCTATTTCTACATTATCTATTCCTGCGATTATTTCCTGTGGGAAGATTTAATATTTTTAATTCCAATAATACTTTTAGTAACAGTTGCCATTTTCTGCCAATGTTTCTGTATTTTGGGATGGAACCAAATTATATGTTCTAAATTCCTCCTCTCACTGCAGTTTCTCTAGGAAAGCTTTTAAGGCAGTTATTTCATACCTCAAAAATTACAGGGAAGAAGAATAGAATTTTCTCATGTTTATGAGACTCATTTTCCATCAAGTTCCAGACTATCGCCTGCTTCCTGCATAGCTAACCTCATTCTTCCATTTCCATTTGAAAGTCAAATGCTTCTCTCCCTCGTTTAGCTTTCATGTTATTCAGGTTAGGTACCTGGTTATAACTTCTGCTGGTAGCTCTTTTGCATCCAACTAGGAATAGTTTGCTTAACGAGAATCGTTGCTCCTTCTTGGCAAATCTGGCCACGCTGAAGAACACAGGCAGGAAAGGTTGCGGAGGCCCTTTCTGTTCCTGTGCCACTGGCACCATTGCATTATAAAGTTTCCATTCTGGAAACAGCAATGACTTAAATTTTTTAAGGCAATTACTTAGACTTTTGTACATACAGTTAGGTGGCGTTACTGCGCACACATCTTCGCTGAAACCCAGGAATGAAATTCGTGTCTCACCAAGATCAGCAGCAGGTTCAACCTTGACTTAGTAAAGTCAGGATTACATTTGTCATCTGTGGCCTTAATTAAGAACACTACTTCAGAATTAATCATAGAATCGCCTAGGTTGGAAGGGACCTTTCAGATCACCAAGTCCAACCATCAGCCTAACTCTGACAAAACCCATCACTAAACCATATCTCTAAGCACTATGTCTACCTGTCTTTTAAATACCTCCAGGGATGGTGCCTCAACCGCTTCCCTGGGCAGCCTGTTCCAATGCTTGATAACCCTTTCAGTGTAAAACCTTTTCCTAATATCCAATCTAAACCTCCCCTGGTGCAACTTGAGGCCGTTTCCTCTTGTCCTATTGCCTGTCACTCGGGAGACCAACCCCCACCTCTCTACAACCTCCTTTCGCGTAGTTGTAGGGAGTGATAAGGTCTCCCATAAATAATAAGTAATAAACTCCTTACTTTCAGTCAGGAATAAATACATCTAAGGAGGTTTTTTTTTGCTTGTTTTTTTTTAAAGGAAGAGGGTTTTTGATACAAACATTGACTTGATATAGCTTCTTAAAAGAAGATACTAGATTCTTTTTGCAGGAAGTTCAGCAGAACCAAGAATGCTTAGAGCCAGTCCCAGTGCATGGCATACTGTTTACTTGTCCAAATTCCATAAAATTTATTCCAAGTATCTATTTACCCCTGAAATGTTTGCAAAGAACGTGAGCCTTCTAGAGACAGCGCCTGATAAGCTAGAAAGATTTGTTTTTCAAATAAGTTCTTCTCTAGGTAAAACGGCAGTTGGCTTCTGTTCCCTGCAGCATAGATTTTAAGTGAGTAATATATTTGTTGTGGAAGCACCTGCTTCCTTCTGGGCTGGGCTCTCTCAGTTTGCTTAGTTGCAAAGATTCTGTACTTGCAGATGAATTATTTACATTTTAGAAATACGTCAGAGGCAACAGCCAGAGGGGGCAAGACACACTGGTTGTGGTTGCCCTGGCAGAGCCGCCACTGCAGAGAAAGCGACTCTGTTGAATTTTATGCCACCTACTGACCTGGCCACACCAAAGCACGTTCTACCTGGGAATCTTGCCCCTTATTCTCAAGGGCCATGAGGACAGAAGAAATTGTCTTAATGTACCCAGAGATCCCATCAAATGCTGCAGGAGAGGTGAGATTTGTATCTCGTGTTTGCAATTCAAACCCATCACTAACATTACAAAAACAATCAATTTAAAAACTTTGCCTTCAAATAGGCAGAGATTATCCTTTTCAAGAACACGTAAAGCATTTTAGATTTTGATTCAGATTTTTAATAAATTGTGCCAGTAGAAGCTTTCAAAGGCAATGATATATCAATAAATAACAGTTAAATTGAGTTCCTGAGAAAGAACCTACCACATGAAAGAATGTCAGATAGATGTAAATAACAAAAAAGGCATTACTATATAAAAAAAGCAGTAATACTGAATCTTACATGAACTGTCACAACACAAGCACTGCATACCTCAGAACATTCCTTTCATACAAATGTAAACAAATACACAATCATTTTTGTTTAGTTTAGGCTGATGAATTTATATGTTGTTGCTTAGATATCTAAACAATGGATAGAATAGGATATGCTAAAACATTAAGGAATAATATGTGGAATAATATATGGAAAAAATAATGAAGCTCCAGATTTAAAAATAAAATAAAGCAAAAACACATTAAAGGAGTGTTTTCCTCAAATGTTATTACGTCAATCACTTTAAATAGGACTGTTACACTAATCTGAATTAAGGATTTTTGTGTGTGTTTACTTATTTAGTTATATATAAAATATATATGCAAATATGTATGGCTTAATTATCTTTAGTATTCTGATATCACCTTGAATAATTCTCACTTATACATATACAAAAAATGCATATTTTAACATAGTTAAGAATTGATATTTCGAAGTATGCCTATAATTTGACAGAAATGCAGGACTATCGTGCTCCATCACAGCAACATTTTTATCTATAGACAACAGGCCAGAGTGACCTACCAACAATGCCAACAGTTTCAGGTGTCAGTGCCTAAAACATCAGGATCCTAAACGGATACACAGCCGGTCACGTGTAGGAATCTGATGTCTGGAAAAGCCATGTACCTCCAGGCTCCGTAGATGTCCGTGGAGCTGCACGCACTCAACATCAGCCTCATCGCACTTAGGATCTCGATGTCTTACGGGAGCACAGCTTTAGACATTCTGTTTTGAAGACGTTGAGCTACATATGTTAGTACTGGTGCTCTGCATTACTGCTAGTATTAAACAACGGTCGCTGTGCTACATGCTACGTGAATAAGCCCAATGTAGACTGTTGCCACAATCAACTTTATAGTAATGGTCTTGCTATTGATCCTTTGTGGGGAAACGTGTGTGCCGACGATACATGTTTACTAAAATGATCTATTACATCAGACCACAAAATCACTATTCAGTTATAACCTTTGCAATCTGTTTTACAAAATTAATATTGGATACAATCATAAGAGGAAACCACCCACACAATACATTATCAACACACGGTTTAAAATGGTCTAATTTTAGACCCTTAGTAAAAATGGATCCACAGGACCTGCCTGTGAATGGCAAGAAAAGGCCATTTCAAATAGAAAAACACTGCTCATGCAACATTCTTCACACACTAGACAATGAAATCACACCCGAATTGTCACTTGCTCACACTTTCTATTACACTCCAATAAGCAGAAGGAAATAAAGCAGCTTTAAGGTTATGTCACAATTTTGAAATGTGGAAAACACATATAATAAACAAAAATCACGGTGCGAATACAACTGCATCAGTAAATTTAGAAAATTAGAGAGCAGGTTTTTTTTTTTCATTTTTCTTCTTTTTTTCTTTCTTACATTATTGCACAGAGACCTTTCATCACATGTTCTTCAGCTTTATGCATCTTCCTAAATGTGAAATAAGTGCTATGGATAAAATAAAAACGTAGAAAAGAAGAACAGCAGCATGATTTGTCAAAGTTAATCCCTATAATTTAGTAGGAAAAAAACCCCCTGCTATAAACAAAATATAAGTGCTCTTTATTCATTTAAAAAATAACGCTGACAGTTGCAGAAGTCTGTAAATGTTAATCTGAGTAGGGGGATGCTGACCTCAAATAAAAATAGTCCTAGTAAGGACAGACTGCTGGCCTTGCAGATTTTGGTGAAGACCAGGATTTCAAGTGTAATTATCACCAAAGTTATTTACAGTAAAACTGACCTGAACTTCCACGAGTGCCATTTTCAGGACCTGGCCCTGCAAGCTTCGGACTCCCCAGGACGACTCCAGCTTCAGCTGAAGTCATACCTGAACAAGCACTGCAGGATCAGCTCCTAAAGGATCAGTTAAAGGCCCTACTGGATTTGAGATTAGTCTTATCTGGAGTACTCTATACAATAATTTACACATATACAGGCTGACAAGCTCCAGTCTGATCCACTACACCTTTGTCTTCCGCATCAGATTTCTCAGACTGGCCAACTTCCATTCCAGAAGGTTTGGGATACCTGAATGGATATCCGTTGTCATCGAAGAACCTTCGGAAAGTAAACTCGTAAAAAGCATGTTCTGTGTGTTTGCTATTGGAAGAGGCTAGTGGATCCCATGTCCTGGTGCTGTCACCACTAGCATCGTTCCAAGGACTTTCCTCTTCAACTGGATCAAAATTCGAAGTGTCCATTGGATGGCTGATCTTTGGAACATAGGGAGCTGGCTGCCTGCGGATATCTGTAGAGAAGTCCATAGAGTGAAAGAAAGAATGGGCCTTAATATCATCAGCTCCGTTTCTTCCAAGCCTGTCCTCGGCAGCACAGCAGAGCTTTGTGATGAGATCAGTTGCCTCAGGGCTTAGCTTGATCTGTGAGGGAATGTGCAGCGTGCTTTCCCAGTTTATCACCTGGAGGTAAGAAAGGTATTAAACAACTTCTAATCTTGGAAACAAAATCCTTCCGATTGTAAACTGTGTGGAAGTATACACATAACTAGTCAATTCACAGTCTGTATAGTAATTTTAGAGGTTCAAGAACCCAGAGGTTAGATTACATCAGCTGGTAACAGCTACTTTAATGAATCAAGAAACATTGTCGAATAGCAGATAAAAGGAGCAATTCCATTTAAAAAAAAGGCAAATTCCTTCCTGAATGCTCCCACAGTCCCATTTGAGAACATATTCAGTTTACACAAGACTTCACAGAATGACTTCAAGGAACTACTTCATTTCATCTCCAAAATGTAAACTAGGAAAAGTGATCATGAGATACAGCCTTTCTAATAAAAAACTACTCACTGCTTGACTTTGAAACACTTACATTGCCAACTGTAATTATCACTGGTACATCAGTTTACTCAAATCTGATAGGCACTCTTAAGGAATTTAGATGGATGAACTTGTGCTGAGAAGACTCATAAAACTAATAACTATCTATGCAGTTGGACAAGCCAGTTCTAGTCTGATATTCAGTGCCTTCATTGATTGGGAAGGGCTTTTGTAATCACTGCTCCTTTCTCTAGTATAACAAGAGAGGATAGGTCTGTGCATGGAGGTGAAGGGAAGGGAAAAGGTTAAAATTTTGCCACCCAGCTTGGAATTTTGCTTCAGCTTACCTTCAGTTGGGTTTCTGTGGGTGTAGGAGCCAGAAAAGGAGGCTGTCCCACTAACATCTCAAAGAGGATCACACCAACACTCCACCAGTCACAGAGCTGAGTGTATCCTGAAAGGCAAGTCAAAAGGTTGTCCTCCACCAACCGAGGAGAATGTGTACAGAGCTACTTGTGATTAAGTATCAAAACATACAGCACAGATTTCTGTCTTTTCTCAGACAAACAATTTGTGACCTAAAAACAAAGGACTCCCAATTCATAAAGTCACTTCTGCTTGCTGACCTGAATTCTACTGATGTCAGTAAAGATCTAGTCCTGTTGTCTGGGAATCTTTCTGAATAAATTTAATTCTCAACAAAAGTGAGTGGTGAAATCGTATAATTAGAAAGAATGAAGTTTTTTATCATGCCCTGTCCCACAACTACATAATACACAGCACAAACTGGACCTCAAAGAATACCAAAAAGGTTTAGTGACTGATGTCCCCCTCTAGGTTCAGTGGAGGTGAAACCACAAGTTTGAAACGCTGCTGAAAGACACAGCCTTGCTCTAGAGACAGAAGAAAGCCACAGATGACTTTCTGAGCAAGCTCCAAGCAGAATAATTTCAATTGCTGAATTGCTGTGACAAGACAAATATGTTTGAGATCTCTGAAAAGGGAAGACAATTTAAACACTGATTTCAATGGAGATTTGTGTCATAGGATGATGTAGGCTCCAATGTGAAATCTCTCAACTTGAAAAAGATCAGGCTTAGGATCTGACTTGTAGACAACTTTGAACAACTAAATTTCTTACTACAGTGACCATGTCTGTTCTGCATGGGTAGCCACCGAGTACTGTCTAAATTCCTCAAGCCGAGCTTTTAAATGTACGGTGTTCAGTGTAAATTGTGGAAGACTTTTTGTTGGGTTTCCCCAAGATTCTGGCTGAGAATCTGGAGGACATTTCCACAAGCTGACATCATCCATATTACATCATCATCAAGTTTACATCATAAAGTGTCCCATCTGAATCAGTGATTCAGAACCATCAGCTGGCTACTCACTGGTCTATGTAAACTTGCTAGTGGTCATAGTTGTACTTCATGAGTACAGATAATCTGCTTTATACTTGAAAAGCATCACTGCCAACATCATCTGAGACATTTATTACCAGTCTCATTCAAAGGTCTCAGAGTGTAGATATACACAGACACACGAGGTATGACCACCATCAATGTCAGCAAGGTATTTCAAAGCATTGGCACTCAAACAGGAGAAAAATAGAGGTTATGTACCTTTACGAAGCAGGACTTCAGGAGCAATATAGTTAGGGGTTCCAACTAATGAGTGGGCTAGACACCTCTGATGCTGTTTCTTAGCTCTTTGTTCCAATGTCTTCAGCCTATCTCCACATCTACAATTGGACACATCATCCCAAAGATCACTGGGCTCCATGCTGTCTTGTCTGATATGGCTCCCTTTCAAATGGGAGAGAAAGTTTGCATTCACGGTCATAAAACACAACACACAACGAGAAAAGCATTTATCTAGAGCTGTTTGTGCCATCTTCTACTCTCACAGCATTAAATTTAAAATCCAAGGCATTTCCTTCTTCCCTTCACAATTGGTTTTCCACAACCAGCAAAATATCCCTCTCTCAGCGCAAGGAAGTATGCTCCCATATGGGAGATACAGAACAATGGAGTACATTTACATTAACTATACCAATTGTTTATGACCTTTTTGCCAACAGACACCAATACTCCTCAATGGCAGACACAGGAGGTGTAAGTCTGTAATTAAATACTTCATCATCAAAAGAGACCCTCCAAACAAGTATAAACTGAAAAACTGCTGCTACTGTCAGCTACGACTGACTGCTACAGTCAGCCAGATTACTGACCGGGATTTAAACAGCACTGGAAACAAAGGACTGGAAGCAAACTAATTGAATGAGTTAACGAGAGACAGATGCATCATACTGTCATTGACTCTTTGTCAATGTACACAACTCTGTTTTCTACGCTAGCTTTTCTGCCAAGAGGTACCTGTTTGTTTCAAAATAAATAATGCAATACCATCACAAATAAAGCCTAAGAACACTACCTTTCTGATAGTACTTTGAATTGTGAGTCCACCTGAATCCAGTACACAGTCCAAAGTCAGTCAGTTTGATATGCCCATCAAGGTCTATCAGAATGTTGTCGGGCTTGATGTCTCGATGAATAAATCCCATTTTGTGCACACTCTCTATAGCCAAAGTGAGCTCTGCAATATAAAATCTAGCCAGACGCTCTGGAAAGACCTCCATTCGAATCAGTAGACTCATCATATCCCCACCAGGGATGTAGTCCATCACAAAGTACAAGTTCTCTTTATCTTGGAAGGAATAATAGAGTTTAACCACCCACTCATTGTCAGCCTCAGCAAGTATGTCCCTCTCTGCTTTGACATGAGCCACCTGGTTCCTGTTCAGCACATCTTTCTTTCGCAGAGTCTTCATGGCATACAGGGCATGGGTATCCACTTTGCAGGCCAGGCATACTTCTCCAAATGCACCAATACCCAGAGTCTTGATTTTCACAAACATAGATTTGTCCATTTTGGCCCTTTTAAGTCTGTTGTAGTTGGACTCCTTCTGGTAAAGAATTTTCCTCATTTGTTCCTGTTCTGCTTCACAAAGGCCAGCCTTTACAAAAGAAAGCAAACCACAAGAGCTAGTACTGTTACATTCATAGCAAGAGAATAATAAACTAGCATTCCCGAAACGCATTTCTGAGAAAAACTAACCCAGAACCAGAAAAGACATAGTCACAGGAGATACACTGTCTTGTCTGTCTGTTGAGGTATTTCTGAGATACTGGCAAATTCACTGTGCCCTAACTTGTTCCCTGAATTTGCTGTATTTCAGACTGGTCTGCCTTTCTCGTTTGACTGAATGAAGAGGCATGGGGCAATACTGTCAGAGAGGGGAATACAACATAACAAACCTGATCATAGGATTTAGTTTACACCTTCCAAATGGGCACTTCGCCACTGCATGCCACTATACGTTTGCGTGCTGCAATACACCTTAATGTAAGCTGAAATTAAACCTAGATGCAGCAGTCCACTTTGCTCATGAATGGTTCTCCAGGGCAACTCACATTAACAGCTCCTACCTTGAGTGCTGTTTAACTGCTGTGTTTTGAGCTGTAATTAAGCAGCTAGTTTTGACCTACACATTCCCAAGTGCCTTGGGAACCACCTTCTTTAGACACCGTTTTTCTTCTCTGCCATATACAGCCTCTGCTCTCAAAGTTTGTAGATCTCCTGACCATCTGTTCTGCAACTTCTCCCTTTTCCCTCCTGAAATATGTGCATGTAACCCTCAGCTCTGGCCTCCCCCCAGCCACTGCGGCCCAGATCCTGGTGCTATTTCCCCTCTAAATGTATTATTTCCCCTCTGCACATAAGCTGCAAAAAAGCTGGCTTGTCCACCTCCTGTCCCGAGAGCCTCCAAATAACTGCAAGTAACATTTCACACGGCTGCGGGGAGAGACCTCCTGAGAAAGGGAGCAGCAGCAGTATCCAACCAGACTTTCCTCACCCTTCAAGACAGAGCCTGCAGACTGCCAACTCTGATAACATCAGTGTCTGTCCCTCTCCTGAGAGTCACTGGTGGCCCCCACCAGCAGAAACCCCTGGGCTGATCTCCAGGATCCTCTGACAACCCATCCTCTGCAGCATGCCCCTTTCTTTCTGCATACCCCATGTCCAGAATCCAGAATTCGCTGGCATCAACTGAAGCACTCTGAAAGGAAGATTTGTGCCTGGTGGGAAGGGGCAATGGGGAGGAGGGTGGAGGGAGTTCAAGCTGACTGATCAGCAGACTAGACACCCAAGCATACACCCACAGGGCTGCTGCTTAGATGGATTTAATTTCACATCTGTTGTCTATGTCTTTAAAGTAGAATGTGGGCAGCCACACTATGCAGCGAGATCCCCATGGTATAAAAATGAAATCTGTATGAATAAAGGATGGAGGAGGTCTGTAGAAACTTGCAGAACAGGTAGGATGAATTTTCAGACTGAAGGCATCAGCCAAATCAAAACAAGTAATACTGTTTTTAAAATGTAAGGCAAGTACAGCAATCCATAATAAAGGAAGCGTTTATTGTTTTAAGGTAAAATAATTAGTATGTTGTGTTCTTGGTTAATTTGAGAATAATGCGATATTCAGATAGCCAAAATCTCCTGAGTTCACAGTGTATTATTCCAACCAGTGATGAGGTTGCTAAGGGAAGGAGTTGTTTTTGTTTATAGCTGAATTATCTCTGAGTTATGAAGTGAGTGAAAGCTGACGAGTCAGAAGAGAAGAACTAAAGCAATTAGCTGTTTTACTTCTCTAGAGATCATTCCCTATCTCAATCTCAGGAAAATAGTCACTAAATCCAAGCAATGCAACACAATCTGTACTTGCAGTGAGGACAAAGTATTAACTGTCACTAAAATGCTGACCATTCAAGAGATTTTAGAAATATATTAGTTTAATTTTAACCTCAACAAACAAACTGCTGAGTTTTCTGGAGCAATGTAAGCATCAAATTAACTGACTCCAGAAATTGACTGTGCTAGGGAAGATCGAGTAGTTAATTATTATCCATTATGCATTAATAATAGCTTTCCTTAGAGTTTATCCTTAAATACAAAAGTAGACTAGTCATATTCTAGTCATGCCTGGGAAAAAAACCCTCCTGCACATTTAAAAATTAAAAACAAAACTGCCAGAGCAACCATCAGAACTTAGCAGCTTTGTTTTAAGCAGCCCTATCAGTGAATCAGCTTAGGTTTGAGAGCTACAGTTAGGCATGAAAGAAGCGCTCTCAGTCGAAAAGTGCACCTCCCTGTGACCTGCTTCTAGAACAAGTTCCAGCAAGGGTCCCAAGATCAGTTCAAGTTGTCCAAGATATGATTACTTGCACAATATTATTACTTACATGTGTTCAACAAACAACTTCCAGTCAAATATTACATATTAATCTGAAAATATGGCACAGTGAATATACTGCCAAGTTGAACCATGGCTTTGGTGAATTGAGTGGCTATCATGGAACACGGAGAAAGAAC
This sequence comes from Rissa tridactyla, assembly GCF_028500815.1. Classification (NCBI taxonomy): domain Eukaryota; kingdom Metazoa; phylum Chordata; class Aves; order Charadriiformes; family Laridae; genus Rissa; species Rissa tridactyla. The sequence goes on from NC_071466.1 coordinate 22,500,496, forward strand.
TGGAGCAAAAAGAAAACGCTTTTTAAGGGTTTTACAAAAGCTGCCAAAATATTGCCAGGGTTATCTCAGCCTCAAACCTGGCTTCTGAGTTCTTGCCTAAGCAAATCTAACACTTTTCTACTACTGGGGGTTTTGCTTCATTTTACTTTTCTGGTATGAAGATACATTATTTCACATCTCATGTTTTTCAAACAGCCTCCCAGACCTGCACCCAGGCTTCTAAGTAAAAATAGTCTGGTATAGGGAGGTGTTGGATACCTACTACTTCCAGTGGAGCATGCCTTTATAAATTTTTTGACTGATTAAAAATAGTAATAATCAATTTGATCCCATTAGCTTTTATTATAACAAAACATGGAGAATTACTTTAGCCATTTCTTGCTCCAATTGTAATCTTCTGTTAATTTTCTGTTGGTAGGTCTTTATGACATTTTCTACATGTTGCTCCATGTAGAACTTGAAGGCAAAAGGTGAGTAGCTCTTTATTCGGGATTCTCGCTTTTCCTCATCTTTGCCATTTTTTCGCACAGGCACTGGAGATGTCTGAATCTGCTTTTTATCCTTGCTTGGTTTTTCAGCTTTAGTGTTCTTGCTGCTTTTGTCATTTCGCTCACTGGTCTCCTCAGCCTTATTGCACGTTGAACTGGGGACTACGCGCAGGGTCTGCTCTACGCCCATGCATAAGCAGTTGATATCAAACTGCTCAGTGCTACCAGGAAGCAACAAATGCTTGGGATATGGTGGTGGTGGACACCGCAGTTCCTGGTTACCATAATCCACATCTAGTTGATAGGCGTTAGCTGCTCCAACAGGTGGCACGTGCTGCTCAATGATCTCCAAGCCATCCACAGCCGGTGCCTGTGCAGGTAACCAACCAGGATGGGAAGGTCCCACTGCGGTCTGAGGCTCGGGCCTCATCACTCGCATGCTCTTCACTGGCTGGAGAATATGAGCAGATGTGACTGCTGTGATCGTATTTGGAGACGTAATTGAAGGATCGGGTTTTCCTGAAGGAACCTGTCTTATAGACACCGTTACTTGTGGCTGTTGCTGGTGGTTGTTAAAGGAGTTTGTTCTGCTCGGCACTGTGGCATCAGGTCTGAAGGATACATGTTGCCGTGGAGATGTTTCTATTCCTGGATTTTGTAAAGAATCTCGACGTGACGGTGTTGCTGCCTGCCACTGCTGAACTTGAGGATTATTCATGTCATAGAGGTCCATGTTTAGGCTATTTCTAGACGGAGTTAATAGATTTTGTGGTGGACTGTCTGAAAAATCATTAGCAAAGGCTGGACCTCTGGATATCACATGCATTTGATGAGAAGAAGGACTTGTCTGTTTGTGATGAGAATGTGATATGTACAGGCTTGATGGTGACTGCTGAAATGCATGACCAGAATTATTCTGAACAACTGCCCCTTTATTTGGGAGATTGGTGTATCCTCCCTCCTGCTGCATCTTGTTTTGGAAGGATGGACTCCGCTGAACACCATACCCCATAGGTTCCCCCTGCACCATCATGTGCTGCCTACTGTAATGTTGACTGTTGGAGCCATGAGATGCCGGCAGCTGCAAAGCTTGACTGCTGTGATTAGCCACTGAATAATTAATCACAGAAGACTCAATATTTGCAGGGTATGTTTTCTGCTGATGGCTTGTTGGTGTGCTGTGAGTGCCTACTCCAGAGGGTCGCTGTACAGGAGCATTCATAGCTGTAGACTGTGAAGTAGAGATTAAATAGTCCATGTATGGCCTTGGAACTTCAGTAAGTATATTTGCACCTTCTGCTCCAAAGCCTGTCCCTTCATAGGCTGCATTACTGATCTGATGGTAGGACGGAAAAGATTCGTTTGATCCTTCGAAGCTTGGCCTGCGGGTTACATTATTTGGCACAATACCCTTTCCTTTATAAAAAGAACACAGAAGAATGTTAGGAAACAAATCAGGTGAACAAATTACTTTGCATTACTCATGCATCTATACATACAGATGTACACACACATGCACGCACACTGTGTAGGGAACATGTGTCATAAAAACACCTTCCAAAGTCTAAATTAAGCACTCCGAACATTTAAAGTTATAGGTGCCAAGTATTACTACTGATAACAAGCTACTGGCCCGCAACACTGCTCATGCCAGGAATCATCAGGGAGTTCTACCAAATCATGAAAATAGAAGCACAAATTCCTTAACTATGAAATCATCAGATTACACTACAGCCTGGTTTTTAAAGCCGGACCAGTATTATCAGTCATTACTCACTGACAGAAGGAAGCTACAGAGCCAGGGGTTAAATACAGCACCAACAGGAAAAAAAAAGCTCCCGGAAGGACTGTCAATACAACTTAAAGTCAACATTACTATAAGCTACTAGGTCATCACACAGTCCACATCCTCAGCACAGTGAGCTCACTGCTTATGCTGGAGATCTGTTTACAACTCTCTGTTCCATCGTTCTCCTCAAAAATCTTTGTTTCCCTCCCCTTCATTCGCAACAAAGGCATCACACAGTTTGTCCTGTATTCTTTCCAATGTGTCGGACACAAAGTATACCCTCATATTACTCATCTTCCATCTGTTTGGAAGGCAAATCTTTTGGGGTGTCAATATGTTAATCTTAGCTTGAAGAATGTGCAGAGACAAGATAGCAGCGTTCCTACACTAGAAGCGCCAATGTCACTTTTCATCAGTTCTTTGATCTGAGGACAAATTGCAGGTGTATAAAGCACTGGCTATGCCAAAAAGACAAGGGGAGACTGTGCTGTTGCAATTTTTTTCTGTTCTCCTTCTGGTTCCTCAGCTTTCATAAAACGCAGGACTTGGCCCATATATGCCTGAACAATTGCCCTGTAAAATCTTAACTTCACAAGGACCATAAGAATAGTCATATTGCGCTAACAAACTTGGACACTGGATTGCAAACTTTCCCAAATATTTGTATTGCAGCATGTCCCAGCTTGGCCAGATGCAGCCCACTTGAGCATAGCTGTTGACTCCTCACCTCCATACACACAAGCCCTGCTATACACAGACACACAAGGACGTACATGTCTATGTACCAGCTCTCCACACTGAAGAGGCTGCCCCTGTACTAAATTACACTTTCATAAACAATGCACTGTTTTGAAATGCAATCAAGTTGGACAAATAACCAGTGTTATTTAAAGTGAAATCTATAATCAGCAGCTCTTTTTCCTATGATACCACAAGGCTATGCTTACCAAGGTTGTACTTCTAACAGCACTCCCCAATAGCTTATCTGCTGGGACACAGCGAGATGCACTGATGAGGCTGTGTCAATCCAAAGCATCCTAAGAAGTGTCTACTCTGGCCTAGAGGTGGGAGGCAGCCATAAGACCCACTTGTCATGTCTGTCGGTAGGATTCATGCTGAGCCTCTGGGGCAAACAGACTTTTGTTTTTCCATATCAGAGGCCATGAAGGAAAGTAACAGCAGTAATTGTCCTCCTTTGGGACACATACTTCAGCTGTGCAAGGAATCTTGCTGATGTAAAGAGAGATATGGCATCCACCTCCTAGATTTGTATACCAGTAAGTCCGTTCTGGTCTGACAGAGGAATATTTGGATTTGTGAAGATACCAAATGTGTCAGTTGCAGATGATTCTTTTCCACACATTCCTATCCAACACGGTAACTGTTAAAACTGTCTCTCGCCTCTTATGGTTTTAGTTCAGACTGTATTCTTAAGATTAATCAACTATACTCATGGGATGATCTTTTTTTACACATAGCTCTCTGGTAAGTTTTAGTTGAGTCTTGCCAGTATGCTGAAACTCTTGTTAACTTTACTACTGAAATTAAAGCAGGATATAAATAAATAAATTGCAAAATCTATTTCCATATACCAATATATGGAACTCAAACCCAGGAGATTCAAATTCTCAAACTGCAAATGAAAAGTTCCCAAGTAGCATTACATGCTTCTTAATCTACTAGAGGACACCTACACTATCCTAGCACAAACAAAACGATACCAAACAAATCAGTATGATTTTGTGGCACCTCAGGCAGGCAAGCACTAATTGCATGATATTTAAGTTTTGCATTCTGTGTATCCTAAAAGTAAAGGCGGATCTTCATCTTGAAAGGTTAAGTATTCAAAGCAGCTGCATACATTGGAACGTTAAGAAAGCAAAACCAAATGCAAATGAAAGACAACTGAGTAATTAAAATGTTAGCCTGGAAAGATTTTGCAACCCTTTCAGAGGAAATGTATGCTTTTTAGGACTGGGTGTGTTCTTTCTCTTTAAGGAATAAAGCCTTTGTACTATAAAGCAGAATACAGTGCAGAATTCTGTCGAAGTTATTTTAAATTCTCCTTAAGGCTCAGTCAAGGCCAGATTTATGCATGTATTAGGATAGAGCTCACTAAATATACTGGCCAGTACTGCTTTGTCTTGTCAGGTGGTCATCCTGCAGGGTGGCACTCCAGGAAGCATTTTCTTAGGGTTTTCCAGAATTTCACCAAATAATATCATAGGAAGCCTAAGACTGACAGAAAGGGCAGAACCATGCACCCGTTTCCATCATATTTGAAGCTCCACACCTGAGAGTGATCACCTGGAAAATGAGCTCCCTACCCTTTTCCATCTTCCCTTTATGTGGCTACCCTCAGCATCCCCCAGGAAAGAAGTGGCTTTACTGAAGACCTCCTTCCTGTCCAGGGATTTCTCTTTGTAAACTGAATGGGCTTTCTCTTCCTCAGCTTTCCTCATCTCTGGACATGCCCTTCTATCAACTAACCCAAATTTAACACCCTTCACAACACTGACAAGGCAAGGAGAAAGGTGCAACTGAGATGGTCAAGAAGATAAATCTGTCACATGGAAATCACCTGCACACAGTAAACTCGACTTCTGACCACGCTTAAGAGGTTTGTACTACTGTAATCAGATTGCTTGAACGGATTTGTTAGCTTCAAGTAGTCCAATATGGACAAGACCTTTTAAGTCTAAATGTTGCCACTGACACAAGAGAAGTTCCTTGTCCAATGAAACAGGCCCCTGACGACAGCTCTCCAATCCACTCAACCCTTCGTCCACTAACTCCTCTGCAGCCTGTAACACTGTGTCATTACACAGGCTTAGCCAGTCAGAGCATGGTTATTTGTCTGTCTGGCCAATTTTTGAAACTGAAAGAAGATAAAAGTAACAAACTCTATCCAAACTAGTGTGTATCCTGATCACAGATCAAGAGCATTCTGCAGTGCTGTAAGTGCCAATATGTGAATGGAAACACCTCTTGCAAGGTCTTTTGTCAGCTGTGGTCTGACGTTTGCTGATGAGGCATATGCAGGGCCCAAATCCTCCCATTTGCTAATTTACATGGAACAGAACGGAAGCAGACTAGCAGGGATGAGAGGAAAAGCTTCTGTTATCTTGGCCCAAGCTATTTCTGCAGTGTACTTACAAGGATGTTAACATTAATGAATTCCTGGGAAGCAAGCTATCTCACAACTCCACAGCAATTACTTACGTGCAAGCTTTTACTTTGCAGTAAGCTTGAGATGACTGAGGTGACTTGCATTGAAGGATAAATAACTTTGTGTTTAAGAAGGTGGACTAAGAATGTGCTCTTGCAAAGCAGGTGAGCTGTGTCCAGCTTCCAGCCCAGCTCACCTTGCAGGGGCATGTTCACATCACTGTCTCCTACAAGAGTACTATCGAATACTACCAATCCCTATTTCTCCCCATCAACAACTCTACTTTAAAAAATAGCTTATAGCAAGAAAGAGTAAGACAATTTTGAAACGGTTCATGCTTACCTGGTGAGGTCTGCTTAATTACACGTACTATCTGTTCATTTCTAGGATCCAAGTAGCTCATCTTACTGATATACTCCAGAGCTGCTTCAATACTTCTGCTACCTGTCTGCTTCAGTGCTCGGATGGCCATCTCCTGTATAAAGCAAACAAGAATTGAATCACACTGAGACAAAACCCAAGCACTGTACTGCAGGCTAGAAAGCAGTAAGCATTCTTACATTTATAGAAACATTTTATAATTCACACCAGATCACAGCTGCCTGAAACCAAATGGATTCATATTTTGAAAACATTTGCATGCCTTATGCAATTCAAAAATTAAAAGAAGAAAATAACAAAAACCACAACCTACCTAGACTCTGGCAATTAAAAAAGCAGCAAATTGAAATGTGTACTGTAAGATTCCTTAAACTTTGAATCAGGTCTGGAAAAGGCAGCATAGTTTGACATAGGATGAAACAGAATGAAGTATTTCGCTTTTGGTATTTGAGAGCATGTCTCTTAGTCACACCTGAACACAGTAAAAGCTTTATGCTTTCACAGATGCCACAAGAAACTAATTAGACAGGGGCTGATTTCTGCTGAGCAAATCCTGGCCCCATTAGAGTCAATGGAGAAGAAAGACTACTGTTTTCAGTACAGCCAGGACATCATTCCTATCTGTTTGGAAAATGACTAGGCACACCAAACTGCATTTCACATCGTTAGTCTTTTTAGCTGGATTTTATTGGGCACACAACCATCGCTGAGAAGTTAATATGGATGCCAGACACACAACCTGAAAACTAAAACTGGGGCAATTATGAACACTCTCATTAAACTATTCTAGCACAACCATCATTAGCATCCCCTGCTCTACAGCCAGCAAGTCACACTCTCCTGCAGTTTGTTTATACTTTTACTTATAGCTCAGGTATACAGAATATTTTTCAACAGTGATGCTAGCCTCTGGTTGCAAAGCAAAATTCACAAATCCTCACAAGGCTACACGGTCTTCCCTGAAATGATGGAGAAACTGAAATCCAGAGCTTTAACGTTGAATTCAACTCACTGAACTTCACTCATTAAAAAGTTAGATACTTACTCAAAAGCAGTTGCTGAGAACCTTTCTATAATCACCTCCAAAAGGCAATTCATAAAAAAAGATATAACAGGCGATAAACTGACCATTAGTGACAGAAGATTAGAGGACTAATTTGAACTGGACTGCTAGCTCTTAGATGGCTAAAGTTGGATGAAATGAATGTCACCATCAAGGACTTACCTGCAAATGTCAGTATCCTATTATCTTGCCACATTTCTGCCTTTTTTAGGGGAATTCTGTCATTGCAACCTGCCCACTGAGCCCTGAATCAGATGGAGTTTGTGCCTTCTTGGCTTGGCTTATTGACTGCAGATGTGATGGCTGAAGCGCACCACTCTCCCACAGGGCAGTTCTATGCACTGGTTAGCAGTCAGGTAGCCCCAACACGTACCCCCTTTTCTGTACCATCTGGAGCAAAGAGCAGCTTTGCTCGACTGAACTGCAAGTACATGTAACATACTCACTAATTGTTTACTTAGCAAGGGAGGATCATCTCCAATGACACTAATTCACATTTAGCACAGAGGCACATGCTGGCACTTGGCATTTTGCTTCGCTTAGCTCAGTCCCCTCCTACTCCCCCCAAAATGGCAGCATTTTCTCCATTACTCAGAGGTTCTGCCTGGGGAATAGCTATAGCAAGTTTGAATATTTTTCATACAATTTATGACTCATAATTCATAGAAAGGCAGTAGTTGGTTTCACATTTCCTATAGCTGAAATATTTCACTGGCATCAACACATTACTAAGGGCAATTTTAAATCAACAGAAAACTATTATGTATGAAGGAAAGAATTTCCCACAATGTTTTTTTCCTCTCTTTATTTCTTTTTTCTTCTTCTGGATACATTTCTAAAGTATTAGCAAATTCGCATCCTAGTACTCAGCATTCTCATCATCCAGGGACTTTGGGCTTTACAGCCCAGCTCCACAGGGCTGCTAACATGCTCTGCCCATTTACACCAGCTGGATCTAGCCTCAGATCACAAGTCTTAAAGTTTCCTAAATCAAATGTGCTCCATACACACATTTGGGCTGGCTTGGATCTTTGGGTTTTTTTGATTTTGTCTGCAATGAAGTACCAAGAGAATAAATGCTTGGTAAACAATTATCTTAATGATTAATAAAACAGTCCATATAATCCACTTTTCCCTCTCTTAGCTGTGCTGGCTGTACACAATTCAAAGGGGCTAAAAAAGGTTAGTTTTTTATCACCAGCACAGTGATATCATGTCTGAAAACAATCCTTCCCTCCACCCCCAAAACTGTGGCATTACTGTTCTCTTTTTTTTTGCCATTGCCTATGTCAGAAAAGTAGAATAAAAATGACACTGGTCTATTTGAAGCTGCATGTTCTACCTTCAGCAGATATATTAGGGGATTCATATTTAAACTTTAGTGGGAATATGGGAGGAGTAAACTCTAATACATTTCACTGTGGACTGTACGATAACCTAAGAGGGCCAGTAAGAGCTTGGGACTGGCAGCTGTGTTGCTGGCAATCTCACCCCTGCAAGCCCCCACTGCAGCTCGAGCCCCTGCTCGAGCTCCTGCTCACCATCTCTCATCTTTCATTAGGCCAGCTCCCAGCTCCAAGGGGTTTCCTCATTACATACCCTATTTGCTTAGCATTTACATTACTGCTGGAAAAAATGAAGTAAGTTCTTTTGTGGTTCAAAAGAACACCAGTGATTCCCCTGTATACCATCCCATAGCTTTGGCCCTTTCCCCATAGCTATCATGGGACACAACGAGCCCCAGTTTCTGAGGCTTGTTCACAAAAGCCTTGTAAAGCAGTTTTCCTTATGTTGAGATGGCATTTCCTACGTTCTAGCTTGTGCCCGTTGACCCTTGTCCTGTCACAGAGAAGAGTCTGGCCCCATCCTCTTGACACCTGCCCTGTAGATATTTATAAGCATTGATAAGAACCCTTCTCAGTCTTCTCTTCTGCAGGCTAAACAGACACAGGTCTCTCAGCCTTGCATCATCTCCACGCAAACGGAGAGCAACCAACAAAAAATAAACATTCCACATACAAAAGGAAAGGGTTTTTCTCAGAGGCAGATCACATATAATCATAATTCTCCACCCAGGAGACAAACCCCTCTGGGGGCATGCAATACTCCACGAGAGTGAAGGGCAACAAGAAGCTCCAGCACTGTGATTGCTGGCCTTTCCCATCAACATCCTCCATGCCCACAGCTCACTCCTCTCTGGCAGCCACATGAAGAGGGCTCCACTCCAGCACCTTTTCATTCGGAATGGGGGACAAGCTGATGCATGGCTGAGGCTCACAGAGGGTTTGCTCTGTGCCTGAGGCAGCTGCTGGCTAATGGGGCATGGTGGCCCTCTCCTTACTATATGCAACGCAGCGATGAGCTCTGCTGAACGAGGGAGTGTGGCTGGGACGAGGCAGCGAAGGGCTGGCCTCCAGGAGCCTGCTGAAGGGGAAGCTGGCTCCCCACGGGTGGCTGGGGCCAGAGCCTGGGCTGCATTTGATGGGAATCGATATAAGGGCTGTTTTGAAGGATGGGAAGAAGGGCAGAAGATAGATTAAGCAGTGTCAGTAATTGCACTTGGAGAG